>NC_133354.1:6658700-7001200 GCF_030506205.2 Paramisgurnus dabryanus
CTATCCTGTCTTTCTGTCTGTCTATCTGTCTATCTATATATCCCATCCATCTTTTCTATTTACCTATCTTATCTATACCATCCATCCGTCCCCTATCTATCCCGTCTGTCTGTCTATCTGTCTGTCCGTCTGTCTATTTGTCTGTCTGTCCGTCTGTCTGTCTGTCTGTCTGTCTGTCTGTCTGTCTGTTTAACCAATCCCATCCTATCCATCCATTTATCCTCATATCTATCCCATCTGTCTGTCTGTCTTATCTATCCTATCTATCTATTTATTTATCCTTCTATACCAGGGGTGTCCAAGCTCGGTCGTTGTCCAGAGGGCCGTTGTCCTGCACAGTTTAGTTCCAACCCTTATCAAACACACCAGAAGTAGCTAAAGAAGATCTTACTAAACAAAACATTACTAGAAACATTCAGGCAGGTGTGCTGAGGCAAGTTGGAGGTAAACTCTTTAGGACATCGCCCCTCCAGGACTGAGTTTGGGCACCCCTGATCTATCCTATCTATCTGTATCAGAGTAATGAATAGATTTAGTTTGTATTCTCCTTTGTTTAACGGCAGATGTGTAAATGTCCTCTAGAGGGCAGTGTGTCTCCATGAGCAGATGATCTGATTTCGACACTTGGAAATGTGTCTGCGTGCGCTCTGAACCCCTGTTAGACACACAAACAGAATTTTAGAGTTCACCTTTATAAAACTAAAAGCCGTCTACTGAAGGACAGATAATTTTCTGCAGATGTTTTGTATGAAGGTGAAGTAAAGTGTGTCATTCCTGTGTCACTAGCATCCTAATAGAGTCACAAAAAGTGATGGTTTAAACGGGCTTCCTGAACATTCACCTATCTGTTATTGGTTACACCAGCAAATAATCCCAGCATTAACTCACGCTGTTGTATTGGGACTCTCGAGCAGAATGATTTTCCTGACAACTCCACAGAGTTTAAGCCTGATGGTCAATTAATGGGTTACTAAAACTTGACGTTGAGCTTTACCATACAAAAATGACACACAAGTCACTTAACTTTGCTTGTGCGTGTAAATGATTTTTTTAGTTGTATAAAGTAATATCACCGCAAAAATAAGAACGTGTAACCACAGCCGTGCTGATATATGGCTGTGACGCACGACTGTGAGCGTGATAACACCAAACTCCTCTAATTACTGATTTAGGATCAGCACTCATCCAATCAGATGGCAGAATAATGTTATGTAAGGCACTCAGAAGTGAGATTTGGTTAAACTGACATTAAAAGCATCGTGATGTGTGCTGTAATCTACAGCGTGAGTCTTAAGTCCAGAGTGTCTGAGAAAGCTGATCTGAGATCAGGTGTCCTGTAATGATTCTGATCTCATCTCAGTGTGTTAAATATAGTCCAGTGATGCTGGGATGAGTCGACAGCAGTAACACACAGAGAGAGATTGTCCTTCATCCTTAAAGCTCCATACTTGGTGTTGAGTATTGCGTGAGAAGCGCAAAAGGTTGTGGGTTCGATCCCAGTGAATATACATAATGATAAAATCTTTACCTTGTTAATGCTTTGTAAAGTCGCGTCTGCATAGATGTAATGTAAATGTAAGGTCACAGGTTTGATCCCAGTGAACACACATACTATTAAAATGTAATCATTGGATGCTATGTAAGTTGCTTTGATGTGATGTGGGTCAGGTGTAAACATCTTTCCTGATGGATCACAGGTACTTTGTCATCCAATTAACATTGAAGAATAATTAGCAAGCTGGCTATTAAATGGAGATTTGACTGCAGGCAGATGAGCTGAAATGAATGCTGGAGAATTTAATGAGATTCTTACAAAGATCATCAAATAAATAAATGATTCTGCTGAGGGAGGAACGTTTGACTGATGACTTTCAACTTTACTTTCTGATTACTGCTCACTGTGTATTAAGTTTGATAATGAGTTTCTGCTGAGTGACTGTTACTAACTAGATACTTACTAATAAATATAACTAACATACTGCACACACTCAAAAAAATTATTCATTGGATTAACTCAATAAAATTGTGGGCAGGATTTCCATCCAATATGAATGTGTACCCCTAACTCATAAAAAACTGCTTTACACAATAAAAATATATTGAGTTGGTCCAACTCAATTTATAGTGAATGACAATACTCAATTAGTTGCCTCAACTCAATTTAGTGTAGTTTGAATAACTCAATGTAGTGTAGTCTGAAGAACTCAATTCTGTTATTTTATATAAAAATTTTATATCATACTAATTAGCATAATCACATGTTAGCATGCTAATAACAATAACATATGATACTTTGGATGAGCATGTGAGAAGAGACTGATCTCCAAACAGGCATTAACACAGTCAGTGCTCATTGAGAGAAATTAGTCACATCCACAATTATTTTTCCAGAACCCAAACTCAAACTAATTGTGTTAACGCAATTAAAAAGAAATCAATAAATTATAGAACATATTTATTTTGTGTTATACTAATTAAATATATATACTTATTGCTCTTAATGAGGTATTTTACATTTATTGAACACAATTTTAATGTGTCATTTCTAAGAAGGGCTTGAATGATTTTTTTGAGTGCACAATAGAAGCAGTTTCTTAAAATAGCGAGGTTAGTTTGACTTTGAAAATAAATAAGAGGACTTGCCAAAACTTTATTTCTCTGTCTCTTTTTTAGCATTCGAGTTATGCTGGAGCAAAATCATTGACTCCAAACTCTTTCTTGTTTTAAGGGGCACACATTAACACAAAGCACTGATGTAATATATGTCTCAGGTGTGCCTAAAATGTGTCTATGAAGTTTCAGCTCAAAATACCCTACAGATCTGTTGTAGCAGATTTGTTATAACATGTCCAAAATTACTAGGGCTGTAACAATGCATTGGTGTAACGACGCATCGATTCAATTTCTAATGATACGATGCATCAATGCCACACACAAAATATTGATATGAGGTACCTTTATTTTGACATTTTCCGCGTCCTCATTCTTTGACGTAACATCTACTCATTTCTGCCAAAGCGTGCATTTTTGGAGGGCTGTCATGATTAATTGTGCAAATGTGCATATTCTCAATGAATGAATTTTAATGAATTACGCTGAAATCCCGGCACATCCCAAAGCCAGGGGGCGCTCTCGTGTAGAAACTCCCTTTGTTCCACAGAAGAAGTAGCATTACAAACGCTATTCTAGGAAATGTCTACAGGAATATTTATATCGCTGTTCTTCAGGTATTTTCATGATAATAAAGAATATTTTGAATGATTTTGTTTAACGAGTGTTGCTTATTTATGATTTTATGATTTTTTTTAATGATTTACGACTCATAATAATTTTAGATTGATAAGGACTTCCTACTGATCAAATGCCGTAGTACACGCACAAGCTGTGCATGAAACACAGAATCGATTCAAAATCGGTTCTGAATCGATTTCAGAGGCAGTTTTAATGGGACACGAGATTAATAATTACAGCCCTACATTTTTGTTTATTTACGTGTGTTAGTGTCAGCAAGTGAATGCAATGCAGCAACAAAGCGGTTGTAGCAGCGAAAACACAGCAAAAGAGGAAGAAGACGTTATGTCTACTATCGAATGCAAATCATGGGTTTGGAAATATTTTGTATTTGGAAAATGGATTGGACAAACAAATTAGCAGCAGCTGAAACACTTAAGACCTTTATTGCCATCATAAGCTTGATTTTAAGTGACATTTTTCTCATTATGTATTTTTCTTTATTTTAAAAAAGTGTATTTTTTTCTTAGTTTGTTGTTGTAAATGTCTCAATTGGGACAGAGATTGTGCCTTTTTTAAGAAAATAATTAAACGTTTATGTTAAATATTGGTTGCGTTCGTGAGTTATTAAAGATGTAACAGCTTAACAAAACACGTAATATTAAAGTATCGATAAATAAATCGAATCTTAATTAAGCAATATCGCTCGAGTAGGAGTGTGATATAGCTCTATATCATCACGGCTGTGATTAGGCCAGAGGCACGAGGCCGTAGGCCGAGTGCCGGAGGCAATCACAGCCGTGATGATATAGAGCTATATCACACGACTCCGAGAGCGATATTGCTTTTATACAACAGTTCGACGGCACACGTTTGAAAAACGAAAACTAAAATACAACAACGGAGTTATTTTAAAAGCCTCTTTGTTTGAGAACTACTTCTTCCGCCACGGATTTGAGGGCGGCCAGAATGACAGGTAAAACTTTCGGCTGCTTTGAAGCTCATAACAACTCAATGGACGGAAAAGCCGTTTCTTTATATTACCGGTTCTTGGTCACAAAGTGTAGTTTTAAGATTAGTTTAGTCGAGAATGTATATGTATTATATTTAAATCTGCAGTCGATTAGTAAAGATAGCGCCTGTTTGAACGAGTGCTTACTGAGATTCGGTACGAATGAGAACCAAAGCATGAGCGGACGTGAGTGTTCACTCGCCCCGCTGACCACCGCCCTCTCTGGGCTACATCTCTGACAGAGATACCCTGGCTCTCATGTTGGCCTTGTTTGTTTATGATCGTCAAAATGAGATCAAATCAGCAGTATGTGGTGTCATGATCAAACGATTACTTGTTTTTTTATTCATATTTAGTGTCTTTTGTGTTGTTATTGTTTTGGCGCGAGGTAAAAGTTAATAAAACTATACTTGTATAACGTTACTATTGCTTTCTCATTTATTCTTAACGCGATACGAGCACTCGATTATTATTATTAAACTTTGTTCTTGTCAGTACTATACAAAATGGTTTTTTATAAGTGTCAGAGAGATGTTTTTGCATGCTGCTTATAAATATACCAGTGGCGATATCTCATAACATGTTTTAATAGTCACATCACGATAAAGTAAATGATCAATGTCCACATTTAAAAGCTGCGGTGCTTACCTGCATTTCCACGGTGTTTTCGCGTTCTGATAAAAGATATAGCTCCAGAAAAAAACGAGTGTTTATATTCCTCTTTCCAAGTGTTAATCGTCCACACGATGTGACAAGACATTTCTCCCATTAACTTTAACGTAACATCCAAGAGCGCTGATCTTTGACAGAATAATTACTTCCGATTGGGGATTCACAGACTGATTTATGAGCTAGTAAACTAATGAGACACACGGAGAGTGATTCAAAACAGCGCGTCTGTGTTTTTCCATTCAGAGATGAGCCTGCTTAGGACCTCCATTCACTAGGTGGCGGAATAATACGAAAGGTGATGCGGTTACAGTGCCGTTATCAGCACAATATCGCATAGCTCTTAGCCAATCAGATTCGAGAACCAGAAAGAACTGTTGTATAATTGCATTTAAGAAATGTTTGATGTATCGGCAAATATCGCATCGCTGGCAGACATAAATGATAGTGTATCATATCGAAATGAACTTTTTCATTTACACCCCTAAAAGTTTACCCTGTTTGGGTTTGAGCAAAAAGTGCCTTTTTTATGTCTGTACCTTTAAATGCAAATGAGCTACAGCTCCTCACTTCCCTATCAACAGACAGTGAGCATTTTTGGTTAAAAATAGATCAATTTTTGTTAATACAGTCTGAGACAATAGTATTTTAGCCGTGTTAGCGCTACAACATGATAACAAATACATTTAGAAAAGCTTTGGGGTGAAATTAACCAGTCAGTCAGTGGCTGTGGGAGGGGCTTTGTTTGTGTGACATCATCTACTGCTTTGCCTTAATGAGGATTTAAAAAGAATTAGAAAGTGGATTTTATTCATTGTAGGGTTGTTGTGTTCACACACTGTTAACACACATTTATGCCCAAACACCTTGTAAAAGTGGATTTTGCATAATATGGGCCCTTTAACTTCACCAGTTCAGTTTTTCTTGCTTTGCTTTGAAACAATGTGATGCCAGGTTTAGCGTATGTAGCTAAGATATGATTTCTTTGCTTCTCTTTCTGTAGGGTAACCTGCCCAAATACTCTCATAACTCACTGGTTGTCCAGGCCATGAAGACCAATATCACAGATCCTGACATGCACGTGCTGTTTTTCGACGTGGAAGCCGTTATCATTCAGTTATTGACCGAAGAGGCTCAACGGCCAAACCCTACGCTTGTCTCGCCAGAAACGCTGCAGAAGACACCCGGCGGGGCAGATAAGGGCGGCTCCTTCCTGGCCAACAAGATTTTCAAACAGGTCAGGTTGCTAAATAAATGCAAAAAAGGCATAATATAACCTTTTATCTTACATGACCTGACTGATCCCATCTACTTGTGCAGGTGAAAGAGACCATTAAAGAGAACATCAAGGAGCATCTGCTAGATGACGATGAGGATGAAGAGGAAGAGCAGAGGCGTCGGGAGGAGAAGTCCAAGTCTCTGAGCTTACTTGAGTATAATCTCACCATGGACACGGCTAAACTCTTCATGTCTTGCTTGCACGCCTGGGGTCTAAATGGAGACCTCGACGAGGTGTGTTTGAACCGACTGGGCATGCTCAGACCGCACACGCCCATTTCCTTCGGCTTGATCTCCCGCGGCAGTCACATGTCTCTCCTGCTGCCCACCTTTAAAGATTCTCTGCTGAGGCGGTTGGCGCAAGGCTCGATGGAGGGCCGGAAACTGTCCATCTCCGAGATCGTGGGTAAGGGCACGTATGGCATATCCAGAGCGGTAACCACACAGCACCTGCTGTCCGTCATCTCGCTGGCCAACACGTTGATGAGCATGACCAATGCAACGTTCATCGGAGAACATATGAAGAAAGCACCGGCCAGGTGAGATCACACAACTGTGACAAATTATGATTATGAATTGAAATGATAGATTTATCAAGCAGCACAGATGAAATAGAGGAGTACATTATGTGTGTTGTTTTCAGTGTAGTAATGAGAACCTAAAAGAAAAAGTGATTAATTGTCATTTGTTATAATATATAAATGTTAAATTATTTGTGCTATATACATTTAAAATTACCATAAATTTACAACACACTACAAAGACAACAGACTTCAAGCATCAGGTCAAGCATCAGAGATCCAGGAAACTCATTTGCATGTTTTATGTTGTGTATCTGTGGGACGGCTTTAATTTTGGGCTCCCAGGGTTTAGATGGAGGTTCAGGTGGGTGTGTGGACAGTGAGATTAAAAAGGCTCAGTGCATGAAGCATCTCATCTAGACCCGGGGGGCATCGACAAACGCTACTGCCCACAGATATGTGTGGTGTTCTTGGTTTGATGCTCCTGCAGGGTGGGGCTTTATAAGCATTACTGAGCTCACGTATGGAGGTCAGTGTTTGTTTGATCATTGAGTTGAGTGTCATACGCTTCAGGTGAAGTGTCGGACCGCTGTCGACACGTGAAACCCATCGATACTGTCCGTCAATGTGTTTGTGTACAGTATCATGTTTAGATTAAAGAAGAGCATTACTGATTTTTTTCAAAGTCAGAGTTTTACCTTGAAATAACTTTCAGGGGTCAATATAAACTTTGATGTTAATTTTACTGTAGTAATCTAGAGTACTTTGTTCTACTTTCAATAGTAGAAAAAAAGTAGAGAAAACACTTTTTTTATTATAGATATGTTTTGTGTCGTGATTTCTTGTCATTACTGTAATGCTACAAAAATGGATTAATACTTGGTAAGATTAAGATCAAGCTTTTGTATTACTTACGGCCCAACAATCATCTTTGTCTGATTTAAAATCAGTGTGGTTACTTTAAAGCCGCCTTTCCACTGTACATGACAAATGACGTCCAATAAACCAGAAGGAGAGTCAGGAAATGCCTGCATGGGGTGCCAACCATCTGCGAGCACGTAATTTTTGGATTCGTAGGGCAAAAGCTTTGGATGCATAAAAACCTTGTGCTACTACACTGCATGTGACATGCTGGCTGGAAGTGATGTATTTTAATGATTTATTTTCAGAGTTGAACTATTAATATTTGGTTCTTGCAATGTTAAAATGCAATTGTTTTTAAAATATTAAAAAAGAAAATATGAGTTTTCAGTCATTAAAGGAGCGGTGAATCAAAAACTCAATTTAAACTTGATAATTTGTTATACAAGAGGTCATCATACTTAAATGAACATCCTGCAAGTTTCAGAACTGAAAACGTCCGTGCTACTGAAATATAACCGTTTTTGGCACCAAGCCAGTAAAACAAGCCAGTGTGGAATTCGGAAATCTATGACGTCAAAGTAGAATTGAGGCACCGCCCCATAGCCAAATACAAGGACCACTTTTGAAGTCCCGCCCACAGCTTCGCGTGACACACGTGTGTCTCAACAAGTAAATATGTCTTTAAAGATTGACAAATGTAACCAAAATGACTTTTAAATACATTTTTTCTGAGAGACTTTTATTTTGACGCGGTGATCTGTTATGATAGACTGGAAACGCATTTTCGGTTGTGGAAGAACCGCGTGGGAACAACACAGAAGCTAAATACTTTAATTCGGAGGCTTGGAACATAACATTAAATGCCTGGAAAAAGTTTGCTTTTTAAGAAGTTCCAGCTCGTGTGGGGAGTGTTTGTTAACTTTGTGTACACGGATTTATTTGGAAAGAAGTCGATGCTGGATTTGCAGAGAGACTGTGATTAAAAGCACCACTTATATTGGATCTGACAACAATGACACAGCATTATACACAGTAAGACATTTTACTTTATATAAGTTACTGTGTTTCACTATTGCTTTGTTAGAAGAGATCGCTTGATATGTCTGTTGTAACATCCGTGTCTAAACACGTATGTTTGACTGTTTTAATGTACTAAAAACATTAAACCATTAATAAAGATACACCACTTAACAACACGACTGTAATTTAACGGTAGAAATATACAGTGTTATTTATAAAGAAGGATTTATCAGCCGCAGTTTAGATTCTGATGCCCGTTTACTGTGTTGTATACGGTAATTTAGGCGAGTTACGTTTGAAAGGTCAAACACTCAACAAAGCTTATTTTTTATCATATAACTGTGGTATTTAACATTACGTGAATGTAAAAGCAACCTCACAAGCACAATCGAATTATACAAAGTTATTGATAAGGATTTATTAGCCGCAGTTTAGATTCTGATGCGCGCTTACTGTGTTGTATACGGTAATTTAGTCACGTCGAGTTTTGTTTCTACTTTAATATACGTATTGTCATTTATGTGTATCATATTTAGCACCCAGAATCTTTTGTGGCTCAAACATATTTGTGTTCGGCTGCTATTTTTATCACATTAATGTTTTTAAAACATTTCCCAACATGTAATGACGGGGAATGAAGCCGTCCAATCATAGCAGTGGGTGTTTACGTCAGGTCTTCAATGCAGCCCGCCCCTTCAAACGAACCATTTCTCCAGACAGCCACTAATCTATGTTACAAAATAGCCTATTACTTATTGTTTTTGATGTTTTTGAATGTAAAAACCACGCGGACATCAGAAGTAGACATCAGGCAACAGTATAAAACAATAAAATCGACAAATTCACCGCCCCTTTAACTCATTCCCCCCATTGACAAGTTATTGTAAATTAAGAGAAAACATTTGCCTGAAAAAAACGTGTTCCTGATAAGTTTTTATGGTAATCTGTAATACCGCGAATATCCACTAGATGGCCAATTTATAAAAAACTGAAGCAAAAAATTATTAATTTTACACTCCGTGTATGTTTTGGGTAATCATTCTGAATCCTTCACAAAAATGCAACTATTTCAGCTTTTTTCCTCAAAATTTTGCATTTTTGAAAAATACTCATATTTAAGAGTTTATAAACAAAGAAAAAAAACAACATAAATTAGCCTATAACATATATAATAATATGTAGAAGTAAAAAAATATATAAAAAATAGGGGTAAAAGTTTGGCCCGCATCGTATTTACATTTTTAAAATCTGGCCCTCAATAAAGAGTAGTTGAAGACCCCTGAGAATCAGAGATCCTGTCTGCATTCATTTTATGAAAATGTGTTACAAAAGTACAAAACTTTACTTCAACTTCAATGCAAAATATTGTAAACTATGAACTTGGCAAGTTCTTAAAAGATTGTTTCAATAACATTTTTAGTTTATCCATATCTAATGGCAAAGCTGCTATCCACAGCGTTACTAGTGTCCGGCGATATTCTCCTTTGTCAGATTGTCGTCAGCCTACAAGATCGCCCATACACGATAGCATCGGGGGCCGTGGCAATAGTTTCCTTATTTATGAAAAAACACTGGATTTGTGGACAAAACAGAATTTGCTTTATTTTAGAGAAGCTGGCAACACTGTCACGAACGTAACCTTTTTAACTCTTTCCTCGCTAGCGTTTTTTTAAAAAGTTGCCAGCGCCAGCATGTCTCATGATTTTCCCAAAAGTTTAATGCCTTTCAGGAAATGTTCTTCTTAAAATATATAAACATACAATATAATGAAAGAACAGACCCTTTGCTTTCAAACAATTTTTTTTATCCTACCTTTATTATTTCTCTTTTGATCACCTCTCAAAAATGTGTAGGTTTTTTCAAAAACACCAAATTTTGAGCAAAAATCTGAGACAATTCCATTTTTGTGAAGGACTTTTGATAGAGATCAATTCAGAGCAATCATCGAAACTTACACGGAAACACAGCTGTTTGCCCTAGGGCGATACTTTCGGGTTTTATAAGTTGCAGAAGAGCGCTTGGTGGATAATAGCGGTATTGCCGAAAGCCAGAAATACTCGTCATTGGCAGGGAAGCGTTTTCTCTTAATTGACGAGTTAACTCATCAATGGCGTGGAAAGAGTTAAACATGATACCATTAATCTGAGTGCATCATTGTAAATTACTTGAGTGCCAGGGAATGGGAACAAACTTCTAGAAATGCATATGTAATAAGGTCAGTGGAAAAAATAACTATACCACACCTTTTCAGCGCTAATTATCCACTGCGCATCTTTAGTAAACACCTACAGTCGTTATTTAACACCAAAACGATAGTTTGTGCTGCCACAAGCTGTAATTAAATCTGGCCCTATGATAGTTATTAAAACAAAACTGAAGAGCTTTTTGTACTTTAAGGAACACTTTTGGATTTTATGAGGCATTTATGTTTTTATTTCTTAAAGTCTCTGCAGAGCCGTGCAAGCTGAAACAGACAGAAAGTGGCTGAATTCAGTAATCTGTCAATATTACTTTTAAACACACCCATGCTAAAACCGGCTATTTTTAGGATTAAAATAAAAGTCTTTCATTGCTGTCGGTGGACATTTAGACTTTTATCGTCTTTAATAATGTGTTCAGAGGAGATTTGACTTTTGAGAGACATTAACAAGAACATCCTGAATCAGGTTAAAGACTTCTACTTCAGTGTTTTCTGTGATATGACTTCTTTTAAATGTGCCGGTGGATTTTGTGTTTTAATATCTTGATATAGTTCAGATGCTCAGTGGATTATATTTCTTTTAAAAGCTTTGGAAAGACCTGCATGAGGTTCAACAGTTCATAAAACAGACAAAAACTCTTGCTGTACGCAGACACCAGTCACTGACTTTCTCTTAATCCCTTTAACTCACAGTTTGACCTGCTGATGTTTCAGACAGTCTGATACTCACTTAAAACTTCCTTAAACCCTTTCATTTCTGCTTTCTCTCTCCTCTCAAACGCCAAAGTCATGAACAAGAACTGGATTTAAAGATTTTGGGGAGCTTTAGCCGAGACTTTAATGAGGTCAGACTCTTGTTAGAGTGAATGCGACAGGTGGAGGAGAGAATAATGATCACAGGAGGAGACACAGGAAACTTGATCGAGCATTAGCCACAAATAAAAGAGACGAGAGAGAGAGAGATAGAGAGAGAGAGAGAGAGAGAGAGAGAGAGAGAGAGACCTCCTATCTGCAGAGGAGATAACAAGATTTGAAAATAGATTTTGATATGTACCTAGAAAACTTGAAAACTGTGTCTTAATTTTTTTCAGCCTTTTTGTATTATTCTTCATATATCTCTGTATGTATGTATGTATGTATCTTTCATGAATACTTTTGAGTGATGCAAACACCACTAGCTAAATCAATTTATTAAAACAGATTGATAAACCTTCAGTTTATTCAGTATACTAATCTTGGTCTTGTTTTAAAAACACTTGATAGTTGTTCACGGAAGTATCTGGATTTATTGTAATAAATAATGCAATAAATTATATATTTTATACATAAAATTATAAAAATGTTTCACACCAGAAGTGCAAAAAATTAAGACGTAAGTCTAACATGTTGTGATCCGAATTTCAAGTTAAAATCACAAAAAATGTGGTTTGTGTCACACTTTTAGTGGTTTTACCATCAAAGGCCACTAGGTGTCAACGTTTTGCTGCATACTCTTGTCACAAATTAATAAATTACTGTCACTGCATTATTATTTCATAAACAGTTTTGAAATATCAAAACTTCACTATTAGAGCTTTCCAATTATATAGTTTGCCAACATTTTTGAAGATTTATTATAGGATATAGTGTTATGAATGTATAGTAATAAATGAGCATTCCTATAGGTGCGGTCGTGTAACAAAAACTTTCTTTACATTATTTCTATCATCGGATTACCTTGAAATATGAAAACTACATTTTGAGAGCTTTCCAGTGATATAGTTTGTCAAGGTTTTTTAGGTTTAGAGTAGGGTTTTAATGTTATAAATATGTAAAAACAAATTGGGCCCACCTGTGGGCTTGTGACCTTTTAGAAAATTATTCGCACAATGTCATATTTTGTCATACTTTACACTTTTAGAGCTTTCATATGATATATAGTTTGTCATGATTATATAAGAATTTACATGCAAAATACTGAACACGTAAGCGTCCCGCTGGTAGGACAGTGACATTTAGCAGGATATAAATGTTTTGAGTCACACTCTTTTCATAAATGAATCAAATACTCTACCTACATAATTTATTTTATAAAACACTGTTGAAATATGTATACTAGAGGCTTAGACCTTTCCAATGATCCAGTTTGTCATGATTAGATGAAAATGTACATGCAAAATATGAAAGTAAATTCAGGGGTTAAATCAAAAGTAACCCAAACCCTATTTTAACATGTATTTTTTGTGCATATTGTATTGTTTTTACCGTGTAGTGTTTGTTACTGTTGTCTTCAAATGGACCTTAAGTCTGGAAATAAAGTACATTCATTGATTCATTCATTCATAAACCTATCAATAGCACCGTTATTCTGTCTTTTCTCTGGATTTCCTCCATGAAATCTCTTTGTAAAGGCTTTTGTTACATACGTTACACAAATACGCAGGTGCAAATTTCTGGGCCCACACTTTAAAGTGTTTAACATGCGTCCTTTGTGTTACTGTGTGTTGTCAATGTGTACTGTACCTGCGTTTAACATTTCTGAACAAAACGAAATCGATCATGCAGAGCTTAAAACATTTGCATTGAGTCCTGTACACACAAACACATGTAAACACAGACTTGTACATACACACGGACACGCATCAATACAAAGGTTTGTACATAGACACACAGACAGTTTGTACAAATGCATCTGCTTCGGTACACAGCGTGTACATGCTGCTTTTATGTTGAATTCTGTGCTGCAGATGTGTGTGTTAAATATTTTATTTGGCCTTTTGTGTTTTAGGCCCCCAAGACCGGGAACTCCAGAGACCCAGAGAAAGAGCAGCACACAGGCCTCCAGTCCGGCCATGCAGAGCCAGATCAAACAAGGTAACTACAAAGAGAAACTTGCCTTCGAAATAAAGTCCACCAGCATGAAATATTCTCTCACTACAAAACAAATGAAGCTCACAAAGTCAAAAGATTTCAGATGTAAAACCTGCACAAAATCCGCACACACACAAATTCTTAAACTTTAAGTCTCAGACAGTCTTAAAGGTTAAATCATGGCCAAGTGCATTTTGTAAAATATTTAGTGTAGCTTTTTGTCAATATACTTATTGTTTTTAAAATGCAAAGTTAGTTACAGCTTTATTTGATTTTAAAAATACTGTAAACGTTTTTTGTCATTTCACGTTTCTTAATGTTTCTATTAACGATGACGAGAAATCATCCAAAAACAATATTTTGCTTATATTAATTGTAGCATTTGCTATATTCTGTTGGTAAGTATGAACACAAATTTTTAAATATTTGTATTAGTGGTTGACCGATGTGAGATTTTTTTTAATGGGCGATGGCGATATTGAGAGCATTTTGGCTGATATGAGTCTGATTTAACACAAAGTAATTTTAGTAAATGAGAGACAAACAGGGAATTATTGAAATTAAATGGATTATTGTGGATATTTATGAATAAATCCTATAAGTAATTAAGAAATATTTTTTTTTAGAAATGTTTGATGCTAAACATTATTAAGTTTTAGTGCTATTGTTTGTAGCATCACTGTATCATCACCAGTGTTGGGGGTAACGCATTACAAGTAACGTGCATTACGTAATAATATTACTTGTCTGAAGTAACGAGTAAAGTAACGCATTACTTTTTAAATGTACACATTAATATTTGGGTTACTTTTTCAAAAAAGTAATGCAAGTTTCTTTTTTAGTTTTAGTAATTTGATAAAAAAATTATTTACTTAATTAAACTAAACGTAGTCACATTATGCACTCTATGCGTAAACAACTGTGTGGGAACAGTTTGAGTCAGAAACTAAAGGGGGTCGCACACCGGACGCGCCACGTTGTGTTGCGTCTAGGACAACTCGGAGGTATCGTAAACCTGAAGTGCACATTAAATAGCGCAAGCGTAGTCAGTTAGCATCTACTTCAATATACAAACGTTATACGTTAGCAGCCAATGTTAATTGTTAATGATTTGGGACAAATATGATGTTATTTAATGTTAAACTATGTGAGTGGCGCTCTGTGGCACAACAGGGATTTGAGCAACTTCCTGAGTCAAAGCTGAGCGGGGCGGACAGGCGCCACCTGTCTGCGCCGGTGTGCATATACTTGTAGAAAACAATGTTTTTTTTTTTTAGAATTGCGCAATTTCTGAATGCAGAACTTTTCAGTCATAAAAAACACCTGCAAGGCCTGAAAGAAATCAACCCTCAGCCAAGAAAAAGTACCGTATTTTCCGGACTATAAGCCGCACCGGAGTATAAGCTACATCATTCAAATAATGCGTCATTAACTCTTTCACCGATAGCGTTTTTTAAAAAAGTTGCCAGCCAGCGCCAGCGTTTTTCATGATTTTCACCAAGGTTTAATGCCTTCCAGAAAATGTTCTTCTTTAAATATATAAACATACAATATACCAAATGAAAGAACAGACCCTCTGCTTTCAAACAAAAAAAGTTTCATCCTACCTTCAGTGGTTCTTTTGTAATCAGCTTTTGAATATGGGTAGGTTTCTGCAAAAACACCACATTTTGAGCAAAAAGCAGAGATAATTCAATTTTTGTGACGGACTTTTCATAGAGATTCCATTCAGAGCGATCTTTAAAACAGACACGGACATGCAGCCGCTTGCCATAGGGCAATACTTCCGGGTTTAAAAAGTTGTGGATAATAGCGGTATTGCGGAAAGACGGAAAATCTTGTCATTGACGGGCAAGCGTTTTCTCTTAATTGACGAGATATCTTGTCAATGGCGGTGAAAGAGTTAAGACAAAATAACATATATAAGTCGCAGTGGACTATAAGTCGCCTTTATTTAGAAAATTATTTCACAAAATCCAAGCTGAAGAACAGACATTTAATCTGGAAAGGCAAGTTATTCAACTAAACAATAGCAGACAGAACAGCAGGCTGAATAGATGTCTGTACTTTAAAGTAATATTATCAGTTATTTAAACGATAAACCATAGCATACAGAACTTACCTGGAAGGTTGAATAGTCTAAATTAACCGAACAAGCCAACTAGTGTGAAGTTCGCAGACTCATCATTCAACATTACTGAATCCATTGAATTACATAAATACAGAAGCAGCATATAGCGGACTCTCGCGGCTCTAGACGGTAATGTTGTCTCTTGCCTCATAAATGTCACCTGACTATAAGACGCAGCACCAGCCAAGATATGAAAAAAAATGCAGCTTATAGACCGAAAAATACGGTAACTAAAAAGTAATGTAAGCATTACTTCCCATGAAAAGAAACTAAGTAACTTTATATTGTAATGCATTACTTTTAAAAGTAACTTTCCCCAACACTAAAAAGTGTATGATGATCGATCATTTTATTGTCTGTCAAATGTTGGCTTTAGTGTCTTATCTGAGAGTATTTTCATTATTAAAATCTAATTTAAGGAATAAAAAGATTTATCAGACGATTAAAAAGATATATCCTCTGAATGCCGGTAATTAAATAATTTCAAATATTGGCCTGTATATTTATCACTTATATAGTGCATTTTATCTGATTCGTTTTAAAACAACACGTGTCATTTAATCGTGTTTGACTTGTTGCTTTTATATTATTTCACAGCGTTCTGTCTCTCATCGTATTCAATTCAGATTGCGAACGCAACATTTGTCCCCAGTTTTCTTTATTGCACACTGTCTGTTAAAGCCTTTTAGTGACACACACACACACACACACATTTCCTCAACACGTGCCCTAATTTGTTCACTGTCCTGAGCAGGCATTGTTCAGGCACAAAAGAGACAGACTGTGAATAATCGCTTGTGTTCAGTAACACGCCACACGCCTGTTTGTCCCCATTGAGATTGGACGTGTGTGCCGTTCTTCAGCTCGCTGTGACCAGAAGGGCCCGCAGCGTTTCTTTCTCATGCTAAAGTTCATTTAGCTTTCAGAGAAACATCAGTCCTCCGTGTCCAACATTCTGACACGCGCCTGTCCGATGAATTCTCATGCTGAACGAGATCGTGTTTAGAGACAGAGAAAATATAGTGAAAGAAGCTATGCACTTTTATCTGTGAGCGAGAGAGAGATAGAGAGAGATGCGCTGAGAATATTGATCTAACACTTCTCTTTTGGTTTGTAGACATAATGAAAGTTATTCAACGTGTTTCCCCCCCTCGTTTCCTCTTATTGATCCGGACGGGTTTGTGAAACTGTGCTCGGGTTGTTATTAAGTGTTATTTAATAGAGTCGTTCTTTAAATCGTGCGCCGAGATAAAAGACGAGTGTGTGCCGTTCCTGTTAAAGGCAGATCGAGGGATTAAGAGAAACAAATGACTGAATTTGAGGGCAGATTTCACTCTTGAGAGGAATCGTATGAGAGAGAGGAAGAATATTCTTCTCAATGAAACTCCTGCATGTATGATTTAAAGTGATCCATATCATAATATAAAGGATTTAAATGTGTTTTTATTAAAATGACACTTTTACATGTTGATGCTGATGCACGGAAATTAAAATTAATCAAATTAAATCTATACTTTTATTACGACAGGTTGGAGGTGCTCACTGTATCTCTGTGTGCATGCATGGCTTTGCTCTGCTGTCTCTCTCTCGTTCTCTCTCTCTCCCTGTCTCTCTTTCACTCTCCTTTAGATATTCATGGGATTTTTGTCACAGATTCTTCAGTTCTTCTGTAAAGCATTTTTTTCTTCACTTTCATCATCACTTTCTTACTTTCAGTTTTAGTAAGAGAGGAATTTCAGAGTTGTTTTTTGCACATTCAATAATTATTATTTTTTTATTTTATTAATTTCTGAATGTACAATTGTTTATGGTTAATGACAGTTCACAGTAATTAAAAATTGAATGTTAAATATGTATGTAGAAATTTACATTAACTCTTTCTCCGCCAGTGTTTTAAAAAAACCGTTGCCAGCCAGCGTCAGCATTTTTTTTATGATTTTCACAAAAGTGTAATGCCTTCCAGAAAATTTTCTTCTTTAAATATTATATATCACAGATAATATATCAAAGGAAAGAACATACCCTCTGCTTTAAAAAAAAGTTTCATCCTATCTTCATTTGTTTTCATTTGCTTTCACCTCTCAAATATGGGTACGTTTCTTTAAATAAAAAAAATTAAGCAAAAAGCTGAGATAATTGCATGAAAAGGACTTTTTGTAGAGAGTTTTTATTGTTTTTGGAATGGATGATGCATTAATGATTTAAAAAGTTGGTAAGAGCGCCATCTAGTGGATAATAGTGGAAATATGGATTGCCGTAAAGACTTGTCATTGGCAGGGAAAGAGTTAAGATGAATAAATTAAGAATGTTTTGCATGCATACATAATATATAATATAACATGATATATATATATATATAATGCATGCAAAACATTCTTATCTTACTCAGAGTTTGTTGAGTTCATCATATTTTTTTAATTCACCTCCTAATATTATTTATGATATTATTTATATGTTATTTAATTGTTTATAATATTTCACTATAATTATCAAAATTATAATTTATTTACGTTATTGATTGCTTTTTATTTCAACTCCTAAAAATGACATATTAAAGTAACTTCAGTAAAATTGATCATTTGGTCTGATTTGATCGATATATATTGATCATGAAATGTGAGAAGAATGCCAATCATTTTATTCAGTATTTATTAAAAACACACACACTTCTCATTTACAGACATAAACTGGTTTGGTGAGCTGTAGTTTAATTTCCAGTTCTGTATTGATGATTCATTTCATTTAATTTCTGCTGCTGTTCTCTAACAATCCTCCAGGCCTCTTTCTTTCTTTTCTTTCGTTTCTTCCTCTTTCTCTGTCTCTCTTTCTCACTTCTCTTTTACTCTCTTTGCAAGCTGCCGTCGCTGTCTCATCTTCTGCTTCAGGAGTTACTCACTCGCCCTCAGTCAATGAAGGTATCTCTCAGAATAAAGGTCTCTCTCTCTCTCTCTCTCTCTCTCTCTCTCTCTCTCTCTCTCTCTCTCTCTCTCTCTCTCTCTCTCTCTCTCTCTCTCTCTCTCGCTCTCTGTCTTGAATCCAGCTGGCTTTCTCTCAGTGCGTTCTGTTCGCCTCATACTCAGTGCCTGTGTGTGTTTAATGTTTGTGTGGTTTGTAGTACTCTTCTGTCTTGTGCTTGTAGTCAGCCCCTGTCTTTCTTTTTGTGTCTATGTTTGTCTGTGTAAACTTTCACGTTCTGTGTTTGAATTCTTCTTCTGCATGTACACACGCACACACACACACACACACACACACACACACACACACACACACACACACACACACACACACACACACACACACACACACACACACACACACACAGAGAGACACACATTTTAGCCTACCTATTTAGGGATGCATAACGATTAATCACGATTAATCTATATCAGAATAAAAGTTTTTGTTTACATCATTTATATATATTTGTGAACTGTGTATAATAATTATGTATATTTAAATATTCACAATGCATGTATAATTTTAAGAAAAAAAATATTAAGTTTTTATATTTATATATAATATAAATTATACATAAATATACAAATGTATATACACATGTTAACATTTCTTAAATATATACATGCATGTTTGTGCATTAGGGATGCATAAAGATTAATCGCGATTAATCTATAGCACAAAAAAAGTTTTTGTTTACATTGTATATGTGTGTGAACTGTGTATAATAATTATATATATAATATAAATTATACATAAATATACAAATATACACATGTAAACATTTCTTAAATATATACATACATGTGTGTGCATTTATCTATACAAATTCTATATACAAACAGTTCACACAAATATATGATGATGTAAACAAAAACATTTATTCTGCTATAGATTAATCACGATTAATTGTTATGCATCCCTACTACAGATAACCTCACCTACCTAGCTTGAACATTACTGAAGAACAGATTATAAATACAAAAGAATAGTTATTTTAATTATATTAATTTCTGTAACTGAAGAGCTCAGATGCAAAAGACACTAAAAGCCACCTCCATCAAAATGAGAATGATATTGACTGAAGCTCTCAGCACGTATTATATGTTCATCAAATATCTTCTCTTTAAATCTGCTTAATCCCATAATTTAGAAATGCCAATCTGTTAAATGCTAAACCAACTCTTCTAAGTGCACGAAAGATGAATTAGATGAAGGACGATGTGCAAAATGGCCATGTATCACATTCAAACTTGTGTCCCTTGCGAGTACTTGGACCTGAATACAACCAGTTTGTGGCAGCCACATGGACCACAGCACCACCCAATGTGTGCTTCAGTTTCTTCATTTTTACACTTGACTTTCATTATTTGCAAAGTTTCTGTTTGCATCTTTAGTGATTTTGTAACTGTTTAGTGTCCAAAGAAGTGGATTTTTTGCTTGAAAAAAGCTTGAATGCACTTCGGCGAAAGACAATGTTCGGCAAAAATAACAATGAAGTGACATTTGTGAAAATCAGGCAATTCCATTCAATAAATTACTGATAAAAAATGCTGATTTGCAAGAAAACAATTCAGAAGCCCTTGTTTTGCATCTTAACTCTTCAACTATAAAATAAATGTGTGATGTAGTGCATTGTGCTGTTTTCCTCCTTTTCTCCAAATATATTATAGGATGTTTATACTTATATATTATAAGGCCACAAAGGAACAAATGACTGAGTAGTACATTTGATTTATACTTGTATTCCTAACATATGCAATGTGCAGTTGTGTTTAACTTCAAACAATCTTTTCCTAAAGAAAGTTGGCACAAAGAAACAAATCATTTGGTCTTTTCTATAAGGTGCACAAGGGCTTTATTGAGATCTGCATCTAGGTTTTTTGAAGCTCTACCATATATTTCTGATATATGTGAATATCTGTTAGGTGTTGCTCATTTTATCTTCATAATAATTATAAAATATTATGAATGTTTCTGTGATTTTTATGGACAAATGTTTGGTGTCTCCAGGTTCCTGTAAGGATGCAGGGCTGATGTGAGCGATCGAGATGGTCTCTCTCTTACTCTCTCTCTCTCTCTTTCTTTCTGACTTGGTGTGGTTTTGTGTTTGTGTAGGATGGAGTCAGCTGGCTGCTATGCATTGCGTGATGTTGCCTGATCTTCTGGGTTTGGAAAAATTCAGGCCTCCTTTGCTGGAAATGTTGGCACGTAGATGGCAGGATCGCTGCCTTGAGGTACAGTAATAATGTTGTTATTGATATAACTCATTTATTTAATTATTTTTTATTAAAGCTTTTTTAAGTGATACTTCCCTTTAGATATGCTTTTTAGATTAGGGTGATTTTAGTATTGACACACCAAATGAAATGAGACATCAAAAAAATATAATGTCCTGTAATTATTCGTTATTATACTTAAGATGAATAAGTTAAAGAAGTGTTTTATTTTATTTTATAAGAAACTTCTAAGTGGTGTGTGTGTGTGGTATGTGTACTCGTGTGTGTGTGTGTGTGTGTGTGTGTGTGTGTGTGTGTGTGTGTGTGCGCTCGTGTGTGTGTGTGTGTGTGTGTGTGTGTGTGTGTGTTTGTCCCCGGGGGTCAGCAGGTGCTAAAGCAGCAAGATACCAATGAAAGTGAATGTGTGTGTGTGTCCTAGAGAAAAAGGATTAAGAATGCTTAACAGAGCGTCTCTTTCTTTCCTCGCGCTCTCTCTTTCTTCATGTCTCTCTCAGTGTGGTGTACGGCACTTCTGCCATCACACACCGATGCTCACACACACACACACACACACACACACACACACACACACACAGAGACACACCCTCAATGGCTTTTTCTTCTGTAGCTTCTTTCAGGTGTTTTTAAAGAGAATTGTTGCATTAGGAAATGTAATGTTTATACAGATACTAGTATTTGTGTTGGTTGAATGATGGTTTTGTGTGTGTGTGTGTGTTTCAGGTTCGTGAGGCGGCTCAGGCTCTTCTATTGGCAGAACTGCGTCGGATTGGTCAGTCAGGCCGGAAGGACACCATCGACTTGTGGGCACCGTACCTGCCGCAGTATGTGGATACTGTCAGCTCTCGTGAGTATCACTCTGAACACTGCTCTGAGATCAGTTTTAATGATTCATAAAATGATTAAAATCTAGAAAATAACAATAAAAATAAAAATAACATTATTGAACATTTCCTCAATTTCTCATGTTGGATCATGTGGGATTAATAAAGTATCCATCCATCCATCCGTCCATCCATGCATATTTTGAAACCTTGATTGTTTTGTTTTATATAGTTTAAAACTGATTAAAATATATATATATGAAGAGTTTGGTTCCAAAACGCAATCAATTTTGACTCATTTTGGTAAAAATTTGTTTTCTACAATAGGGGTGTCAACAATAATCGATTCGGCAATGCATCGCAATGCGCGCATGCACGATTCAGCATCGATGCAGCAAATGCCATAATCGATTATGTCACTGTTTATTTTCCCTCCTTAATTAACCCTCCTTAATACCTTTAAGAACACTGTCATTGCTGCTGTCATCCTTGGGACTTCGCCCCCGAACTTTTTTGACAGCGATCAGCTGTAAAATGTTTTGTTCCTGCTTGATTTGACTTTGAGTAAAATAATGGAAAGTTTTTCATAAGATCCCCTGAGGTCAATGTGTTAGCATGACAGAAGCTTAATGCTATCGGGAGAGAACAAACAACAGCCGGCATTTTTCCTTCTGCAGAGTGCCTCTCATGTAAATTATTTGTTTTTGATGGCTTATGTTTCTCCCCACCACAGAAAACCACCACAGGTTTATCAATGCCATGAAAAGTATTATTTTGTTTTTGTTTGTTTGTTGATCACAAAGTACAAAGTAGCAGAGAAAAATAGGATTCTGTGTGTATTCAAAGTGCCGCCCTTTTTGTTTACAATGTGTGGAATGGTGCGCTGTGATTGGTTAAGTGGATTTATTGCATTCTGCAGAGAAGGAGGATTTGCGTTTCATGTTTTGGTAAAAAAGGGAGAAAGATGACAGAATAACACGGCAGATTTTGGATTTTGCATAAAATTAACAATGTTCTTTTTAATACTGACCAGATTGGTGGTAACTCTTTTTTTTAAATGCCGTTTATCACGTTTTATATATATATTTATTTATTAGGCTGGATTTCTTAAAACAATAATCACATGAGCCCCAGACCTCTACGTGTGTGTGTGTGTGTGTGTGTGTGTGTGTGTGTGTGTGTGTGTGTGTGTGTGTGTGTGTGTGTGTGTGTATATACATATGTTATCACAGTACACTATAAATGAGCTCACTAGGTTTAAAAGTGTAGTACGTGTCTGATCTGAAGTCATTTACAGCATCTTCCTGTAAAAGTGCGTGTGTGTGTGTTAGGGTGGTTAGTTGGAGGCGAGCAGTGGCCCCTGGGAATGGTTGCTATAGTTACGGGTGCTGGTCAGTGTAGTGTTACCGTGGCAGCAGTGACCTCAGCAGGGTACAGAACTGCAGGGGTCAATGAAACCGATCTGACACACGCGTGCGCACACACACAGAGTAAAGCTGTCTTTAGGCAAAGTCGCATCACTGCGCCGCCATATTTGCAACGCCTCCAGGAACAACGGCTATACAGAAATTGTCTGCCATTTTGCAACGGTCCAAAGTAGTGCGTAGTTGGGTAGTGTTACCAAGTCTGTAGTGTTCAAACAGAAACCTATTTTAAACACTTGACGCGGATTGTTCTTCCAGCGAGTTAAATGGGATTTTGTTTATTGGTTGGCAATATGCATAGATATGTATAAAGGCTAGATGTTTTGCCCGCGTTGCTGGCCAATTGAGTGGAACGTCCGCATTTGGCGGCCATCTTTACCACAGGCAGCTCGCTCACTTGTAACATTGAGTTTTAATGGAGCATGTACATTTAAATGACCAAAACTTGCTTAATTTTCTACCGATTTTTTAAACAGTTTGGTTTGTTGTAGACGTCAAAGATGTACCTATGACACTGCATACTTGTACTAAAAAAAAATTCATGAAACATGCTAAAGCATCCAGAATTTTGGCCACGTTAATAGCGTTTGTAAGAAACAAACCGTTTGAAAATTGGAAGAAAATTGAGCAAGTTATGGTCATTTAAAAGTACATGCATCATTAAACTCAATGCTAAGAGTGAGCGAGCTGCCTGTGGTAAGATGGCCGCCAGTTGACGTTATATACTCCGCCGTAAGACATCTAGCCTTTATACATATCTATGGGCAATATTATGGTAAGTTAGTTTATTAATTGAAGTAAAGTTTTGGTATTTCTGCTAGATTTGATTGGCCATTGGATTTGTTAAGTAACTCGGATCTGGCAACCCCGCCAAGCCAAACCGTGAGCTCCTGTGAGCAAGCTGACTGTTTATCTGCAACTTTAGTTATAATATAATACAATGTATGTTTACTTGCTGTTGTGTAAACCCAAACATTATAATTGCCAAACTAACACGATACACGAGGACAAGAGTGTTACAAGGCATTAAAAAGTTATAAACCTATAATATTGAGTTAATACAAATACAATGCATGTGAAAAGATCGGAAATGTTATCCCATTATTGGGGAATATAAATCTCAGCAGGGTTTACAACCAGAAGCTGAGCAATGTTGTGGTATCCTGGAAAACTATAAGTGATAAGTCTGCAACTGGACCATTTGTAGAAGGCCGACACGTCCATGGAACGGTCAAATTATGCATCTATGTGTCTTATCACCTAGAACATCCCAAAAACCTGCAATTGTAAAGGGTTGTACTGTTATTTAGTTTACAAACGCTTTTATTTTGTAACTTACTTCTTTTGTTATAAATCATAAAATAAACACACAGTTCAGGTGCCTAGATGTGTGTCATATGTCACAGCCGTCCAGTAATGAGACTATGGTCATATGAGTCCTTTATGTGCATCCAGACTGAACTATTTATCGATGTCAGACAAGCACTTCTGTTTTTATGTGTTTGTGTAGTTCGGTTACAGCTAAAGGTCACCTCTCCATACCGCAGCACAGACGCATGCTGGCCAATAGTCACTCTGGAAATGAGTATATGACCTTTACTGTTCACAAAAACACGTAAAAAAACTACAGGCTTAAGTGCTACTTTTTTCCGCATCCTCATCCATCTCGTGCACGCACACGTCCACACCGCTTTCAAAGTATACTCAACCCCAGATATGCATGGACGTCCGAGTTCGACAAACGTGCAGTATAAATGATTTTTTTATTCAAATGACTACTCTAGCAGGGCGCCAGTACAGCACTGATTTGCGTCATGTACAGGACATTTAAAAATTCAGGATAGATGAAGAAGAGTATTGCAAACAAAGTTTAGAACGAACAAGAAAACAAAGAGCAGGAATTAAACGTTATGGTGACGGAAACACTACTTAGCTTTCTGTTCTTGGAAGAAAGTGAAAATAACAGAAGAAAAGATGATGGTGTGTATAAACGCTGTCTGTTGCATTTGTGTATGTTATTGTTTATTAAGTGTCCTGTCCCAAAATGTTGTCGTGCATGTGCTGTTGTACGCGTTTCACAAGCCGTGGACCCTCCTGATGATGATAATTATGTCATTCAGCCGTTTCCACCATCACAATCCACAAATTGAACATGAGTGATGTGAAGCGCTTTACTCAATGTGTCAGTAAAATAGTCATTGAATGATTTAAGATTTGATTGATATGCATCTCATGAAAATGAACTACTGTCTATCACCTTCAGTGCTCAACTGGGCTTCTCTGTAAGATGTTCAGCGTTAGGATTTACCCTTCCCATCATCCCCTGGGGTGATGAGAAGTGAGGTAGAGGGTTTGATCGGTGGGAGGGGAGGATGAGAAGCCTCAGGCGGTTCGAGAGAGCTCTATAATCCCAAACAGTATCTGCACACACACACACACACACACATACCCTGAGGGTGTAAGACATCCATACACACTACACCCCTAAAATCCCTCAATACTAACCGTTTATCCTGAAGGAATATTCCAGGTTATATACAACTTAAGCTTTGTTTACGACAGCTGTGCCCATTTTTACAAGATGTATTATAAGTCTCAGGTGTGTCCAGAATGGGACTGTGAAGTTTGAGCTCAAAATAACCCACAGATCATTTATTCTAGCATATGTCCAAATTGCCCCATTTGGGTGGGAATAAAAACTTCCTTTTTTTGTGTGTGGACCATTAAATGCAAATGGGCTACAGCTCCTCACTCCCTTACAAAAGAGACACCAAGCGCATTCAGTTAAAATCAAGGCTTTGAACCGGTTCATGGAATGAAAACCAGAACCTTTTGATGTTTTGCAAGAGACAGAAAAGAAACCAGAAACTTTCAAAAAAATTCTGTTCCGGAATAGAATAGTTTATTTAAATTAATGGTTACCGGTTAATACCGTTATTTTTTTCGTTCTTTGACAAGATTTTTGTGCAATATGACTCGGTGAAGTTCACTTCCGGTTGTCAGTGACTCATATGAGAAATGAGAAGCAATGTTAACACTTGTGATTTTTGTGATTTTTAACAATTTAACCACAAAAAGGCGCTAAAGTGAGCAATTTTCTGTACGCACAGATGCACATGAGGTTGAATGTGTCCAGAACGACTCCAATCAAATATGATTATCCCTATGCCCTTCAAAGATCAGAACTCTTGACATATAAACTTGAGAGAGAGTTGCGCTACTGTGTCTCATACTGTAGTCCATCAAAATACATTTGGCATTGAATAAAGCACTGAAAAACAACGTAATTTTCACTTTATGCGGAGCGACTGTTTATCTTCTCCCCGAAGCGCATTTTTGGAATTTGTCCTCCGTCTGTGTGTGTGCGCATGTTTAAGTGCACTCAAAAGTGCATACACAGAGAGACGCGTTTCAAAAAGCAAGCAAACAATCTTTCTGTTCTTGACAGGACACATACAAACAAAGTGATCTCGAAATAACATGGTATTCTTTTTCTAATAAAAACATTTTGTTTAAGTTGTTTGTCAATAAATGACAATACAGAAATTGTCCTTGTCTTGACAAATGTCAGTATTACAGTTATGCCGCTTACATAATGTAGCCGTTTTTAATGTTTGATGACAAGATAGAGACTTAAGGAAAATTATGTAGACTAATAATTTAAGTTTAATGTCCTAATGATCAGCCTATTTATTTGTATGTCCCACAGCTGAGATGGAAAGTTTTTAACTGGTTCGGGAAGTTAATTTTTTGTTCTAACCAGTTCAGGAACGTCAATTTTAGGGTTGAACCAAACGTTAAAATACTGTTTCTGTTCGGAACGAACCAATTGGGAAAAAATCTTGTTCAAAGCCCTGGTTAAAATAGATCCGATTCCTGTGAATAAAGTCTGAGACAATAATATCTCAGTAATGTGCCAGACAGTTCTATGAACTATGGGAATGCAGGGCTCAGGGTTCCTACGGGTCCTTGAAATCCTTGAAAGTTTGTGAATTTGGGGGAAAATTTAAAGGTAGGGTAACAGATTTGATCCTGAAACATTTTTAGTTATGCTGGTTAAAAGTCTCCTCACATTCTGATAGCAATCACTGTGTTAAGTTGTTTAAATGTATTTGTAAAAATTTATGTCATCTGTGAAAGGCGTAGGACCAAAAAATGTTCAACAAATCATAGATTTCGGTCCGAACGGACGTTTCCTTTTATGTCCCTCATACGTAAGCGTAATTTGAATTCCCACCGCGCAGCGAGTCCACGCAGACACCATACGTCATCGGCGCGTTCACGTGCGCTCTGTCTGTAAACAGCGAGAACAGCAAACTTTTCTGCTGAATTGACAACCTACACAGGAGCAACAAAACTGAATGCATCTTTTATACCAACAGCAAAAACTGCCTGGATCAGCAAGAGCAAAAACCCAAATTAACATCGGTAACTTTACTGCTTTACCGCGAGATGCAAACAGCTACATGAGGCAAAGGGTCTGAAAGGGTCGTTGCACTGTTTATTTTAGTAAGGTAGGTACGCAATATGTTTGTATTGAGATGGATTCAGATATTCTACTTTGATGAAACGTTGTGTTGCTTATGAAATTTGTAGGGGTGTCCTCGACTAAGGATTTACATATTCGAATCAGAATTTTCGAATCTTTCCATAGTCGACCGATAGTCGAATCATCTATGTTTGTGTGCATGGGTTGGGAGGGGGCCAGACCAGGTACAAATTGGTAACTTTTATTTTCTTTCACAAGCAGCACACATAAACAACTGTCTGATAAAGTGACCAAAACTGTCTTTCAAGTAATAAACGAAGACAAAACTGACAATGCATTTATATATATATTTTTTTAAGGTAAAATGTAACGCAACATTTGTTTAATTATTCCTCATAACATTTTAAAGCCACGATCTACAGAACATCACACAAAAATACATTTTGATAACTAAACCTTAAAAAATAACAAAGGTGATCCTGCCTTGGAAACTCCGGCTACAATTCAGTGTTTTTATTTAATTTGGAGATAGCGCGTCAAAGCAGTCATGACCAAAAAAAACCCGACAAATGAGAAATGACAAATAATTTGTGATTGTGACTGTAAATGATAAAAACTAATCTTTATATACAATTCATTAAACTTTAATTTATAACAAGAAAAACACTGAAATTAATGATTTTATAGACACTACGCGTTATTATTTAGCACAGAAATACCTGCTTGCTTGCTTTGACTTTGATCATCTCTGTATTCACTTTAGATATAGAAAGACCGGATGATATTATTTATTTCAGGAATCTCTTTGCTATCATTTGAAAGTGAACACCGACTGACCATAATATTAAATCACAAGAAAGACATTCGTGTCAGGCAGAAATAGGTTCGGTGCAGATACTAGTTTCCGTTTCATCACCGAAATAAAAAAAACGGCTTACCTGTTCTGTAGTTTAACTTTAAGATAGACAATATAACCACTCTGTTTTAAATACATTTTAAAAACTTATAGTCGTCGAAAAACATCCGTTTTTTAATGTTTAGTTTGATGAATTCCTAAATATGAGACACAGAGAGAGCACCTAACCCGTTCGGCTAAATTACATGCGCAAGCATGGCCAGCACGCAATAGCGCAACATCGATACAACGAAAAGCTATCCAAAATTTACATACTTAAATTAGATCGGAATTTACGTTTATAATAAATACATTTTTTTTAATAAAATAAGGTCAGAAGTAACAAAGTGCAGAACAAATATGCAAAATGCCTCAAGTGCACGGAAACAAAACACAAGCCAAATAGTTAAATCAGATAACCCAAAGTGATTTATAAATAAAATAAAATATAGAAATTATTAAAAGAACGAAAGTCATAGTTTAATTTGCCAGCTTTGTCTTTTAAAAGTCGAAACAAAGAGGCAAGGCTTTAGAGACCTCTTATGGACGTGAAGCCCGGTCACAGGGGTTGTTGGATTTATTAACGCATTTTAAAAATATTTATTGAAAGCTGCTACTTCACATATTATTTGCAGCATTATCATAATATGCAGTATATTAATATATTGTGAGAAAGCTGTTATATGTGAAATCAGATAATGTGTGCACCCATATACGGCCAAAATTGAATGATCCTCATTTCATAACACATCTGCGACGATTCGACTATGAGATTGGTAGTCGAATCAGGCTTCTCCTATCGATGCATCGAATCTTCGACTATTCGGGGTCACCCCTAGAAATTTGTGTTCGTTTACGGATTAGCATAACGATATAGTTACTACGTCTACACAATCGAACGTGTGCTTAAACTAATTCTGATGTAAACCAGTTGTTTATGTTGGTTATTTTGGAAGTGTTATTCACTTTGTACTGCAAAGTTTTCTCACTGGTGAATATGTCATGAGACGTGACCGTCTGATCTGTGCGTGTTCATGTGTTTGGAAAGAGGCGTGACTTTGGATGGCGATTTGACTTGAGGGTGGGATCGGGATTTCATTGCTAGGCGGCTACCGTTAGCATTTTTCAAAATGTGTTACCCTACCTTTAAGGCCTTGGGAAGTTTTAAAAAATATACATGCATAGATACAGGTCATTGAAAGTGCTTGAATTTATTTTATGCAAGAAGTTTTCTGGAAAAAAATCCATATAATTCCCTGTGTAGTGTAGGATAATATCATAAAATTTCTAGCCTTTTAAGCACACGTGCTAACCTGTTCGCTTTAAATGCTTATATCTTCTGTATGTGAATGTTGATTCATACCAAAATGCTTTTTTGCATAGTTGTGTTTGACACATGAAAACGTCTCGGGTTACGTATGTAACTGATGTTCCCTGAGAAGGGAACGAGACGCCGCGTCTCCCTTGCCATACTTCCTGCATCCCTGTAACGCCGTCTTTGGCCATATGTCAGATAGCGATATACTTCCTGTCTCCCGCGTCACCCTGTCTTTTTCGTTAAGCCTCACCATTGGTTGAATTTGTTACACTTTCAGACACAATTACCCCTGGAGGCGTCCCCAAAGGTTCATCGCAGTGACGCAGCGCGAGTTCCCTCGAAAGGGAACTGAAACAATGTATCTTAAAAGTTAACACCTTGCTCTCACTTGAAATTTGTCTCCACATTAAGTCCTTGAATTTGAGGGTATTGGACCTGGAAAGTCCTTGAAAGGTCCTTGATTTTGAAGTTAACTAAGGTGTGGAAACCCTAGGGACTGTCAGTCAGTGGCTGTGGGTGGGGCTTTGTCAGTGTGATGTCACATTAACAAGAGAATCAATAAAACATGTTTAACGAGACTGCGGTTAAAGGAGGAGTGGAAGGATTTCTTTCATTGTACTTTTTCAGACCTTTATAATTCAATCCACATTTTTTGTTCTTTAAATCTTTATTAAATGTTGACAGGAATAATGTCATAGTACAATGGCATACTGACATAGTACTGATGTTTGGTGTGGTGTTGCTGTATAAAATCAAAATCAGATCTGAATGAAAGCAGCCATCACACTGAGAGATTGTGTGACTGAATTTGTGCTGAATTTTAAAGCTTTCCCTTGTGAACATTGAGAGAGAGAGAGGGGGGACAAAAAGACAAAGGATGAAGGGAAGGGGTGGGCGGGGTTAACAAGGCCGGGTAAGAGCAGTGTGTCATGCATGACACGGGTGTTTGACCTTGCTCCAGGCCCATTTTACCCAACTGACACCAGCAGCTCTGAATTATGAACTGCCCTCCATCATGTGTATATATATATGTGTATGTGTGTGTGTGTGTGTGTGTGTGTGTGCGCGCATGTGTGCGCGTGTGTGTGTGTGTGTTTGTGTTCATATCATGCTGAGAAACCTTCTTGCCTTTATATGCTTCACTGAACACAAAACTCAACATCATCACGGTTTAAGCCATCAAAGCAGAACTGAATAGACACACATGCTTTACAAATAAACATTTTGTCTCAAGTCATTGTTTAAAATATTTTTTTTTATTTTGCTTTATGATTTGTAAAAGAACAAGAAGGTGATATAAATGCACCGATATCTCTCTCTTTATTCGGCAGATAAAAGCATTTTTTCCATTATTGGACATCGAATGGTTGTTTAAAAATAGCCTGTATCTTCTATATTTCTCCAACAAAAAGAATTGCCGATGATCAGGGCAGAGTATATAATGAATAGGGCTGGGTATCGATTCAGATGTTCCAGATCGATTTGATTTCGATTCACAAGCTATCAAATCGATTCGATTCCGATTCTCGATTAAATTTTCGATTCTGGTTCTCAGGTAGGTTTTTATACTCGATTCTCGATTCAACTCAATGAATATAGATTTAATACACATACTATATTAATAAAAAAGAACAGTGAACAGCAGTTTACAAGTGGGTAATTAATAAAAAGAAATTAAAAGCCACAACACGTCTTGCTTGCAAAATCTAAAATGCTTCCATTCCTCCGTTCAATGTTTGCGGAAATACATATGAAAAAAATCGATTCTGCTCTTTGAGAATAGATTTTTAATCGACCACGTTTTAAAAATCGATTAATCGAAAAATCGATTTTTTTTGCCCAGCCCTAATAATGAAAATCAAAATATATCACAAATTAATTTAAACCAAGGAGTAAAAAGCAAAACTATGATTATGAATCGGTATCGGTAGATGTCATTCTATTTTGCATCGGTGCATGGCTAGTATAAATACTCTAGTAGGTTTTGGCCTCTGTTTATCGTCATCCCATCATAATGATAGTTTATTTCTCTTTAAATTGTTCACTGGTCAATGGCAGGTTAATTGAGACATTACAGAGAAAGGGACACAGACACTTCATCACAGTTAATGGGGAGGAGATTGTCAATATGAGCTCTGATGTGCCTGCTTTAGGAGTGTGCGTGTCTCTGTGTTTTTATTATATGTACGTTGGACACGATATTGTTCCCTGTAATCTCTCTATCAGCATCCTTAAAGGTAAAAGGTGACACAGTCTTTAGCCAGTTAACCTAATGAAATACTTTACAAACAAAAGCTATTCATCTCATTTGATGTTCATTCTAATCATGTATTTTACTCTTTATCACACTTTCACACCTGTGTATAAATGATGTAAATCAGTCCTGGACCTTGAAAGCTACAGAAATAAGTAGGGCTGCATAACGATTAATCATGACTAATAGTTTGCAGAAAAAAGTTTTTGTTTACATCATTTATGTGTGTGTACTGTGTATAATAATTATGTATATATAAATGCACACACATGCATGTATAATTTTCAGAAAACATATATGTATATATTAAGCATTTAGCTACTTTATTGGGGAGTAACTTAGTATTGTAATGCATTACTTTTAAAAGTAACTTTCCCCAACACTGCTTATATATATAATACAAATTATACAATAAATATACACATGTAAATATTTCTTGAATATATACATGCATGTGTGTATTTGAAGAGCTCTTTTCCAAAACGCTATAAATCCATTTCAATAGTTTTCAGAAAAAGTACATGTTTTACCTAGACCTACACATTTTGTGAATATTCAATTTATACTGTTAAAATGGTTTTTTTGCTCAATCTGAACATGTTGAATAATGATTATTAAATCAAACAACAATATTGTTGATTATAAATTCAAAGTTAATTTAATTTTTTTCAAAACGCTATAAATCCATATATTTTTTCCATAAATGTATGTTTTTTCTTTAAAAAACAAAAAAAAAAACAAATAAGAGAATATGCAACATATACTCAGGGACTCTTCATACTATAAATGAATAAGTAAATTATTCATATTGTGATATACATTGGAGCCAGTTTGAAATAAACAGAATTACACATAACTAACTTGCTATTACTTCCTCCACCATTTCAGTTTTCTCCTTAGCAGGGCATTAGGAACCCCTTTTGCTTAATATTTCACCTCTCTCTCTCTCTCTCTCTTTCTCTCTCTCTCTCTCTCTCTCTCTCTCCTGCTCTCTCTCTCTCTCGTCTACACACAGCGAGCTCCCATTGATCTGCTCTCAATGACATACCATGTAACAACACGCTCATAATGTCCAATCCAAAAAGCACAACTTTACAGATGTCCCTGCATTGTTCACTACCCACATTTTGTACTTTTGCACGACATTGGTCAATGTATCAAACGCAAGTCTGTCTATCAGCAGGCTATCGAGCTATTCAGTACTTTTCATGTTGTGTTAGCAGGCTTCTTCACAGGAAAAAAACTTTATCGCGAACGTACAAAACGGTATTAAACGAGCCAGTTCTGAAACGAAAGTTGTACATACCAAACACTTTGATGAAGATCGCCTTGCAAACGGGTACCTTCTCCGGGTGATGTATTAACATGACATTAATCCTCATTTTGAGTAATGAATGAACATAAACAAACATCTGTTCAGAGCGCCGCCATTGGATTGCGTCGAACGCTCATCGAGTTCTGATTGGTCGAGAGGATAAATCGCGTTTAGGCTAAAAATAGGCTCTGCGCTTATCGCGTTTTGGAAAAGAACGGCATCTTGTACCTACATTTTAACAAGGAAATGTAATAATTTGACATAAAACATTCATGGAGCAGTGAATAGGTTCAGTACACAGCCAAATGACATGACAAACTCATTTTTTTTAAAAATGGCGTTTATCGCGTTTTGGAAAAGAGCTCTTCATTTATACAGTACACACACAAATTTGGTAAACAATAACTTTTGTTATGCAAACAATTAGTCGCGATTAATCGTTATGCAGCACTAGAAATAAATCCTATAATGCATAAATTTATCCTATATATTTAAAATCACACAGCTTTGCTTCATGTCACGTGACCCAATAGATGACCCAGGATGAGTTTGTTTCTCCTGTGAACGTTTGGTTTTTCTTTTCATTGTTGTTTTTCAGTCTCTTCTGTCAATCACAGGTTGATCGGTCTGACAGAGCTTAAAGACCAAACGCTCTCGTGTATCCGCTGAGGGCAGACGGGGGTCTTGGGGTCTCATTAATTACCAGCGCGTCTAGATTAGCTCATTCTCACCTTTAAGCAGCATTGATTCATCTCCGGGCTCTTTAATGAAAAGCTTTTTTTAATTGGTAATTCCAGGATAAGCACCGAATGGAGACGCTAAATAAAAATGGTTGTAATCAGGCGCTTAAGCTTAATAAAGCCTCGATAATGCAAAGCACCAATAAACCATGATGAGCTTTTTAACGAGGTTGCCAGAAAACGAGGAAAAATAGTGACATTTTGGGACGAGGGGAAAAATCTAGGTTTTGTGTTATTTGGTTGCCACAACTGAACTTTCACATGTTAACCCATACTTGTTTGTGTGCAGCTGGAAGCGCCCCAGAAACAGCCCAGACGGCTCCGCCCCCTCCTGAAGCTCTGCCCACTGAACCCAAAGTTCAAGAGGAAGAGATGGATGTGACCGACGATGACATCACAGCAGGTAAGGACACACCTGTAATTGAGTGGCGTTACTATGGAAATCTTGGTATCCCATCATTCATCAGTTTTAATCTGTTACACCCAGAGAAGTTTAATTCTTAGTTTTTATGTCATGATGTAAGGTTATTTAACAGGGTTCTCACGGGTCCTTGAAATCCTTGAAAGTTTGTGAATATGGGGGAAAAATTCAAGGCCCTGGGAAGTTTTTGAAAATTTACATACATAGATACAGGTCATTGAAAGTGCTTGAAACTATTTTATGGGAGAAGTTTTCTGTAAAAAAATCCATATTATTCCCTGTGTAGTGTAGGATAATATCATAAAATGTTTTGACTTTTTAAGCACACGTGCTAAACTGTTCACTTTAAGTGCTTATATCTTCTGTATGCGAATGTTGATTCATACCAAAATGCTTTTTTGCATAGTTGTGTTTGACACATGAAAACGTCTCAGGTTATGTATGTAACTGTTGTTCCCTGAGAAGGGAACGAGACGCTGCGTCTCTCTTGCTATACTTCCTGCGTCCCTGTAACGCCGTCTTTGGCAATATTTCAGATAGCGAAATACTTCCTGGCTCCCGCGTCACCCTGTCTTTGTCGTTAAGCCTCACCATTGTTTAAATTTGATATACACATTCAGATGCACTTACCCCTGGAGGCGTCCCCAAAATGTCACTGCAGTGACGCAGCGCAAGTTCCCTCGAAAGGGAACTGTAACAATGTATCTTTAAAGGTAACACGATGTAACCTTGCTCTCACTTGAAATGTGTCCCCACATTTAGTCCTTGAATTTGAGGGTATTGGACCTGGAAAGTCCTTGAAAGGTTCTTGAATTTGAAGTTTTAACTTAGGTGTGGGAACCCTGATTTAAACACAGAAGAAATTATATTCCTAGATATCAATTCACTCATGATGTTTGTAAATGGAGGGGTCAGATTTTGCACCGCATCTCAACCCACTTTAAAGAAAAGCATCAAGCGTCCTGTGAGACACAAGAGCCAATACTGATGTCTCTCTCTCTCTCTCTCTCTCTCTCTCTCTCTCTCTCTCTTTGTCTATCTTTCTCTCTCTCTGTCTTCATTCTCGATCTCCTGTCTCTCTCTGTGTCTTTGTGTGTCATGTGATCAATGTTCGCTTCATGTCAGTGTCAGTTTTTCATCATTTAGTTCCTGTAGCGCTGTTATCCAGACGTACAGTTTATCTGTAGCCTGGAGATAGGAAACGCATCACACATAGACACACAGGTTTTCGGAGCCCTAATAATCTCCCATGACACCCAGCAAACACCATTACTGAAACACAGAACCACACACGGATGGACGGGCAGATTCATCAGATCTGTCTGTTTGTCTTTCGTTTCAGCAACACTTCTGTTTGTCACGCTGATATCCCTTTACATATGTTCTGGATTCTCTTAAATGTACACCTGTGTATTGTGTGTGTACTCGTCTCCGTTGGTTCGCATGGTCTTACTGATTTAATTCTGGGGAATAAATGGAAAAACAATGTCAATAAGTGAAAAATGAGAGCAGAAAATGATAAATCATCAAGCATGTCTGGGTATTGACTGGATGGAGTGAGTCAACTGGACAGAGAGAGAGAGAGAGAGAGAGCGAGAGAGAGATGCATTGTATTCTGCTTTACAGTACATCTAGAACCTGTGATTGCTTTCTGGACTGAGTACTGATGCGGTAAACACCTGTGTGTGTTTGTGTGTGCGCGTGTGTGTGTGTATGTGTGTGAGATTTTATGTTGTCATGCATATGGTTGATTTATAAAAGTGGATCAAAATAAACATGTAGGTAACATACAACATGTAGAGGCCATATTCAAAAAAATATTTAAGTTAGGCTAAAAAAATTTTACACAATCACCACACACATCTCTGCTACAAATGAACACTTAAAGTTTGTTTGTGTGATCTACCGTTATCGTACAATTACACCGAAAGTGACAGGAGTGCAAAAGTTACCCCATAGGTGGGGTTCCTTGTAACACACAAGGGGTTTGTAATACCTGCTTTAGTTTAAACACAAATAATTCAATCAAATTCTGTCTATACTAAAGATGAATATTGTTTATATCTGCCTATAATTCATAAAATTCATAATGAGAACATTTACACAAGCTTTTTTATTCTGCTATAATATATATAAACAATAATATATGTCATTTTATATAGGCTACAAACTATAATTCTATCTTGACATGCACATTATCTGGTTCATGTTGGTCCAGTTTAATTCAGAGGACTCATTGGTTTGGTGTATTCATTTTAATTGTAAGCCTTTAAAAAGTAATTATTTTAGATGCAGTTTTGTAATATTTAATAGCTTAAATTGTCTATTTTTTTCTAAAGACATTTAAAATCATCCCACAGAATAACGCAGATTTTTCAAATTATTCTAAAACTAAAATACCCTTTCAGTGTACAGTGTTAGATTTGTGGCTCGTTTTCTCTAAGGAAAAATAAATATTACCGTCAAATGTCTTTCAAATAATAAAAATACCCTAGTTCACTGTATGTATTTGTTCATGTTTTATACAGGAATAAGTCTGAAGCACACCATAAAACAGTTATATGCATTCATACAGGACTAGTAGTATGTATAGCTGTATATTTTACAGATACACACCCAGGTATCGGATCGGTACTCGGTATCGGCCGATACCCTGAGCCCAGGTATCGGAATCGGTATCAGGAAGAGAAAAATTGTATCGGAACATCTCTACTTTTAAGCACACGTCCTAAACTGTTCACTTTAAATGCTTATATCTTCTGTATGCAAATGTTTACATGATTCATACCAAAATGCTTTTTTGCATAGTTGTGTTTGACACATGAAAACGTCTCGGGTTACGTATGTAACTGTTGTTCCCTGAGAAGGGAACGAGACACTGCGTCTCACTTGCCATACTTCCTGTGTCCCTGTAACGTCGTCTTTGGCAATATTTCAGATAGCGATATACTTCCTGGCTCCCCGTCACCCTGTCGTTGTCGTTAAGCCTCACCATTGGTTGAATTTGACCCCAAGGTGTCACCACAGTGACGCAGCGCGAGTTCCCTCGAAAGGGAACTGTAACAATGTATCTTAAAATGTAACAAGATGTAACCTTGCTCTCACTTGAAATGTGTCCCCACATTTAGTTCTTGAATTTGAGTGTATTGGACCTGGAAAGTCCTTGAAAGATCATTGAATTTGAGAAGGTGTGGGAACCCTGTAGGTAACAAGACTGAGATTAAAATAATATAAGGTTGGATTTGATGACTTTCACGCACTACTCAACAAAAAAAAACATGATGAAGAAATTTACTTTAATGCCTTCAAAGCACTCTTTGTTCAATATCTTACCCAAAACACATCAAAACCTTTTACAAATTCACAGAAGATCTTCTGACAGTATGAGAAAAAAAAACAAAAGCACAGTTTGCTCTGCCTTGTAAAAATATGTAAAGGAGCTGCGTTACAATTAACCCTGCATTAGTTTGTGCCCCGCTCACTCCTACATGTAGAGATTCAAATAAAAGTGAAGAGGTTCTGTTTTGAGAATTAGCAGCATTCTAGTTTATGAAGTCTTTGAGCTGCCTATGCAGATAAAGTTTCAAACTGTCTAAACAAACATCACTTGCATCCTTAAGATTCACCCTATGTAGGGAGCTCAGTGTGTTTTGGAGGAGAGCCAGAGAGATGCAGGTGTTTGGTGTGGAGAGAGAGACATGAGACAGAATTACAAAACACTGTAAATAAAGCATGAGAGATGGAGGGCTTGAGCTTCTGTTTTTACATTTCATACTGAGGTTACTGTTTCTCTTTGTGGACTCATGGACCACCATACATACACACACACGCACACTCGCACGCACGTGCGCACACACACACACACACACACACACACACACACACACACACACACACACACACACACACAAAAACACACTGTCTTTTCTTCTCATGTCCTCCCTTTCTCACTCCCCTCTCTTTCTATTTCTCTCTCGTGTCCTTTACTTTCATCTTCTAATCTATAAAATGTCTCCTTTTCTCACTAGCTGTTCATTCCCACAGTCATGGTGCCACCCCTCTTCTTTCTCTCTTGCTCTCTCTCTCAATTGAAATTTATTCAAATAATTATTCCATAATATAAAATACAATTTATAGTTTCGCTGTCTGTGAAATCCACTGTAAAGTTTCATAATCTTTTGATGAGATTATCAGCATCAAAGTTTGATTTCAATATTTGACATGATCATATTTAGTAAATATTAAGATTATTTTCACAGAATGTTCTTTACATTATGTATGATGACTTTGGACCCTATTTAAACGCATGGTGTAAAGCTCATGGTTCAACTGCACTTAGTTCTGAATGCACTTTTGCTAGTTTAACGATAGGAAAAATGGTCTGTGCGCCTGGCACACAGTCTAAAAGGGTTGTTGTTATTATTTTTATAATGAGTAATGGGTGTGTTTTGGGTGTAACATGCAATAAACCAATAACAGTCTCTGGCTTTTTTTGATAAATCACATGTGTACACACGTTGTCATCCCATTTATAGGCGCATTTAACTAACGCGCACTTTAAATAGCATAAAATACTGCGCCATTGATTTTAGACTTTAGACCAGGTTTAGTTGCTTCAAAATAGCAACACGTCTGAACACACTTCGTTTTCAGATCAGCACACCTGGACACAGAAATGGGTGCAAATGCATTTGCTATTTGAACATTTTGTGTTGGACATGAAAATTATAACTGCGTTGGGCTAAAGCTAGCAAAAGCACTTTTGACGAGATTTGCAGCATCAAAGTTTGATTTCAATATTTGACATGATCATATTTCGTAAACATTAAAGATCATTTTCACAGAATGTTCTTTACATTATTATATATTTTAACGGTCCAAGCGCATGGTCTAAAGCTCACGATGCAATGCACTTAAGTCCGAATCCACTTTTGCTAGTTTAACGATAGGAAAAATGATCTATGCGCCTGGCACACAGTCTAAAAGGGATGTTCCTATTCTCGTAATGAGTAATGGGTGTGTTTTGGGGGTAACATGCAAAAAACCGATGAGAGTCTCTGGCTTTTTTGATAAACACGCGTTCTTACCCCGTTTATAGGTGCATTTTACTAACGCTCTTTACGGAGCAAAAAATATTGCGCCATTGACTTTAGACCAGGTTTTAGTTGGTCTATTTTAGTTGCTTCAAAATAGCAACGCGCCTAAACACACCTCATTTTCAAACCAGCACGCCTGTGGACACAGAAATGGATGCAAATGCATTTGCTATTTAAATAATGTTGCGCTGCACATGAAAATTATAACTGCGTCGGGCTAAAGCTAGCAAAAAACACTTGCGTCGCGCTTTGTGCTACATTGCGCCAGGTGTATGATTGGGCCCAATATGTAGTAAACAGATCACAAAAATTGATTTAGCTGAGTTTTCACAGGCAGGGTCACATAAAAATAAAGAAAACAAAGTGAGATTATAGTATAATGAATGTGATGTTAAATGTCTTCTGTGATGTGTGTATTAGTTCATATTCACATTAGAAGCTGAAGAGGTCAGAGGTCAGAGTGAATCTGTTTGACCTCAGAAATCCTGATGGTAGGCTACACTTACAGTTAAATGTGTGGGTATTTTTCTGATCAAACACAAGTGAGGCGAGTGTGTACATGCACCTTTGATGTCAATCGTGTAGTCAAAGGTTATTTTTTCTTCGAAAACACGCTGTTGTGCGTGCGTGTGTGGGTTTGTGTCTAATATTTCTCAGGACGGATGAGTGCTCGAGCGAATCGTGACAGAGATGGAAAACTCCTCAGAGAGAAGCCGCAGTTCAGCTCACAAATGCATCATCAGTCTGCAAACACAAAATCACTTTAGCCATGCATAACCTTTTTACAAATACATAATCATTTTACAAACGTGACAGCGCAGATGGAGAGCGGTTAGTCTTTGTCCGAAATCGGCTGGACAGATTCATCCTGTAGTGACTGCAGAGAGAGAGAGAGAGAGAGAGAGAGAGAGAACGATGAAATGAAGAAGTGCAGAGTTTACAAGACACTTAAAAATAAAGGTTCTTAAAAGGTTCTTCACAGCGATGTCATAGAAGAACCATTATTGATTCCTCAAAGAACCATTCAGTCAAAGGTTCTTTAAAGAACCTTTCTTCATTACAGTAAAACAGAAATATTATTTTGTTCTTTATGGAACCATTGAGCTAAAAATGGTTCTTCTGTCGCATCATGAAGCATCTTTATTTCTAAAATTGCAGAACCAAATGCAGAAAACCTGCGTCTACTGCAAGAGGACAGTGAGGTCAGAGGTCAAAGGTTCTGACACCTGTCACATTTCTCATTCTTTTGTCTCTTCTCTTCTTTGTCTCATATCTTCTACTTTCTTCTATTTTACTTTTCTCCTCCCCTCCTTTCTTTTCTGCTCTTCTCTTATTTTCTCTTCTCTCCTCTTCTCCTTTTCTTTTCTCTTATCCTCTTCTTTTATTTTTATAATGTTTTCTTCTCTCCTCATCTCCCCTTCTCTTGTCTTTTCCTCTTCTTTTCTTTTCTCTTCTCTCCTCCTCTCCCCTTCTCTCCTCTCCCCCTCCCTTTCTCTTCTCTCCACTTCTTCTCTCCTCCCCTCATCCTCTTTTTTTCTCTTCTCATCTCATCCACTTCTCCTCTTCTCCTCTCCTCCCCTTGTCTTATCCTCTTCTTTTCTCTTCTCTCTGATAATCTCTGTATATACTGTAGCGTTCACACATCGTTTACATGCTGATCTGGGTTGAAATCAGAGTGAATGTGATGTCGTAATGCTGCAGTGGCTTGACTGTATTGTTCATAATGCAGAGAACAACCTCTGAGATCATAAAACACATGAAAATTAATAATTCAGCACAATGGAGCCACGCTGGGAAAATTCAACCGGAGACGGAAAGATTTTAAAAATTCTGCTTTGATATCAAGAGTAAAATCTGCAGTCTGAACACAGTGAGAAGAGAATGAGAAAACTTGACAGCATTTTCTGAAGGGTCTGTTGCTTTTTAATTTTAAGATATTTTGTGGGTTGGTAACACGTTGCTGTGTGGATGCTGGTATATTGATAGGATGTTGCTGGGTTTAAAAGTGCTGTAAAACTTTATTTATGTGTAGGCATAGATGAATAAGAGTTGTGTAGATGGTAATGACATATCACGAGCCTCAAAAACGATTGTTTCCTCTTTCTTATGTAAACCTTATGCATGAAAACACCGCTGGAAAACAGACTAATCTCAACATAACACCAACTGTGACGTTACAGTCCAGATGAACACCCCCAACATTAAATTAAGTACAATGTTGTTACAATGATAAAAACAAAATTGTGACTGCTGAGTTATATGCTATATGCTAGTTAATGCTATACCATATTTTCCGGACTATTAGCCGCATCGGAGTATAAGCCGCATCATTCAAAAATGCGTCATTAAGACGTAATAACATATATAAGTCACAGTGGACTATACGTCGCATTTATTTCCGTCACAACTTACCTGGAAGGTTGAATAGTCTAAATTAACCGAACAGGCCAACTAGCGTGAAGTTCGCAGACTCCATTGAATTACATAAATACAGGAGCAACATATAGCGGACTCTCGCGGCTCTAGACGGTAATGTTGTCTCTTGCCTCATAAATGTCAAAATTAATTCATACTGACTTACAAGACGCACCTGACTATAAGATGCAGCATCAGCCAAGTTATGAAAAAAAAGCGTGGCTTGTAGTCCGAAAAATATTGTATGTTAGTTAATGCTATATGGCAGTGGTTTTCAAACTGGGGGCCGGGGCCCCCAGGGGGGCCGCAAGATGGTGCCAGGGGGCCCCAGTTTTATGACATTTTATGAAATACATTAATTTATCATGAATTCTGTGTAATTAAACCTAAAAAAATAAGGCTACTAACCAAAAGCACTACTTTTTTGTATAATTTAATGTTTTTTTTTATTAAAATGTTGAGCTTTAGACAAGTTTTTTGTCACAAATTTTCTTTGGGGGGCCGCAAAGGAATGCACTGTACACAAGGGGGGCCGCACGCTGAAAAAGTTTGGGAACCACTGCTATATGCTAGCGTTTAGGCTGAAGTTCTACTATTGACGATACAGTTACGTTATGCAGGTCCATACTGAAAAAAACACAAACTCAGAAATGTCCATTAACAATCTCTAAACAATTGATTATTCCTCAAAATCTGATACAGACTCAACCATGAGATCTGTTTACACACACACAGAGCTACTGAAGGAGCTGCTCTGAGAAACAGCCAATCAGAGCAGAGCTCAACATTATTATTCATGACCCTTTTAAATAAGGTAATAATAGACCATTTCAATATAAAGGCAAATCCTAGGGTTGTAAATGGACATGTAAAACGGTTTCTGCATATTATTATTTCACCTTATCAGCCAAAAATGTATATTTTGTATTTAAGTGTTACAAGTGTTAAAATCATTCATCCATATGAGCAATGATAACAGTAAAATTCAAAACAGCACTAATGAGTGAATCTAATGTGTTTGGCATCTGATCTGACAGTAGTTTCTCAGCTGACAGGACAGTGTGGGGTCAAACCCTCCTGATTCAGCCCATACACCAGCATCCCTGCTCACATCAGGGGGTAACAGAGGGGTAAGGGGGTAAAACAGGAAGGGGGTGGGGGTGACAGATGGTGTTGCTTGGGTACAACACACACACAGATTTGTTTCTTGTTTTAATCAGAACATCTCATAGACGTCTATTGTTGTCATATCAGGCTAATAATACTTTAATCCTATATCTCTAAATCAAATTTGCCAAAATATATGAGAGGGTCATATGATGCAATTTCAGTTTTCTTTTGTGTTTGGAGTGTCAAAGGCTTCTGCATATAGCAGATCTGTAAAGAAGCAAAGATTAAAGTCTAAAACCCAAAGAAATTGTCCATGCATGGCCTGTTCAAACACGCCCCAGCATATCTACGTCATTGTGTGGGAAGATTTGCATTACACTGCCCAAATGTACACGCAAAGAAGAAATGCATAATGTTTGTTCTTGCTGTAGTATTGTTGACGCTGTGCTTTGGGAGCTGATATTCTAAATATGGTAAGGGACGTAACATTTCCGTCACACGCTTGAGGTATTCGACCAATCATAATGCACCGGATAACTGGCCAATCAGAGAACACTGCACCTTTCAAAAGATGAGTTTTGCAAAAATCGACACGTTATAGAAAGTTTGAGCAACAATAATGTACAATATGTGAAAAAATTTGTTTTTGAACCTTAAACTGCGTAAATGCATTGCATTACTCCAAATACACAAAATAATGTTATTTTTAGCAATGCCATATGACCCCTTTAAGTGCGTTTTTGACTATTCTATATCTACTGTATACATATGGTCTGCTATGTATTTTATTATATAGTTTATTTTACGTTTAGTTTACGTAAATATTTGTGAGATCACTTTTTAACACACGGGCACTGGTTTTGATTCTTGGATACCCGTGAGACACACACACACACACACACACACATACTTGTTTACTTATACTATTTATGTATTTATATGAACTTTATAAGAACAAATGATTTATCTGTTTGATGTTATATATAATATACAGGCAGATGTTTTAGAGACAGTGTGATGGTATGAATCTGGTTTTGTTTGTGTGTCTGTGTGTGTAAACAGATAGTGAAGTGAGTTGTCGGAGCAGGTTGTTTATTGATTAACTCTGTATTGAATTACAGAACGACTCTTCGTCTCTTTTCATTTTTTTCTCTTACTAAATTGCTTCAATGCAGCCAAAAAGGCAAAAGAGCAAAGAATAAAATTAGATTGCAAATTGATTGATTGTGTGTATGCGTGTGTGTGTCTGTATTTTTAGTAGTGCTTTTTGTGTTTTTTGGTTATCTTCATCATGGTTTCCATTTTTTTACCTTTTTAAAACGTTGTTATTTTATTGTTCGGAACCTGTACAAGTGTAAAAGCAGATTTGATCAGATTTTGCATTAGCAAGTAGTATCATTTTAAAAATCTCTCCACATACAAAATTCATATTGGTTTGGAATGACATTAAAGTCAGTAAATAAAGACAGAATTATCCTTTCGATGTAAACTGTTTCTTTAAAGGTTGAATTCAACTGATTTGAACGAATATAAAGTCGGAAGAATACCGGTCTTAAATTACTTCATCCTTAACTTCCCATCAGAGCTGTTGAAACGATCCTCATCTCTTCAAGGCTGTTTCCCTTTCAATCTGTCTGCCGTTTTTGTTAATGTTAAATTGGATGAGATTCACTGCAGTAAACGACCACTTAGTTTAGAGTTTTAGTGGAATCTGTTTGTGTGTTTGTGTGTGTATGTGTGAGACTGACATCTGTCATACACACACTAACACTACAGATGAGTGTTATGAGGTGAAGGTCTGTTTCTAGTGCTTCAGATGTTTTATCCACACATAAGACCAAGGACAGACTCTCCTCCAAGATTGAGAGGTTAGCAAGACATTTTAGTAAATGATGGTGCATTTCTGTTGATGGTTTAATAAAAGCTGGGTTATTTTCAACCCAGCATCGTGTCATAAAGGGACAAATCCAGCCGTTGGGTATACAATGGGTTAAAACAACACAGCATAGGTTAAATGATTACTCCACTTTCATAAAAAAATCCTGATAATTTACTCACCCCATGTCATCCAAGATGTTTATGTCTTTTTATGTTCAGTCGAGAAGAAATAAATTTTTTTGAGGAAAACATTCCTGGATTTTTCTCTATGTAGTGGACTTTAGTGGACCTCAACAGTTTCAATTCAGCTTCAAAGGACTCTAAATGATCCCAACCGAGGCATAAGGGTCTGTTGTCATTTACACCAAAAAAACAAACAAACACAAGAGACACATCCAACCAATTTGGTTGTAATTTAAATAATTACTCCACTTTCAAATCCAGATAATTTACTAGCACTTTTAGCATAGCTTCGCATAATTAATTGAATCTCATTAGACCATTAGCATCTCGGTTGTGTAATTCTTGTTCTTGACCACATAGGCCAAACCAGATCAGACTAGACTAGACTAGACCAGAAGTCTCTGTGATATTGACCATATCCTGAGTCTATTTAGTCTTCATTCAGTCTCTCTCTCTCTCTCGCGCGCGCTTTCTCTCTCCACTATTGATCTTACCCACAAGCCCACTGGCGCTTTACCTTACTGGAATTTTGGACTGTGTGGATGTCTGTCTCAACACACACACACACACACACACACACACACACACACACACACACACACACACACACACAGTGGTGTCAGCACTCGACAGTGTCTCCATGTAACAGGTCTGATGTCTGTCCTGTCGTGTTTCTGCACATGTGCAGATGGATAAGGTATATTCCCTCTGTGGTTCAGTTGACACACAAACGTTACAAACGCAAGAGTCCTGATGTCTGTGAACATCCAAAACCGCTGTGTTTGAGATTTTCCTGGAACTCCAGTAGACGCGCTGTCCGCGGTCATACACAGCCGCCAGAGACAGAGAGACCGAGAGTTTAATCTATAAAATAACTGATACGACCCATGTAGAGCTGTGATAATAACTCTGCTCATTTCATCACTAATATGAGTCAAAGATTCAGAACTGGGTTTTGTATTAAGTAATCAATGTCTTTGTTTGAAGACCCCTTTTAGGCATTTAGCACATGCTTTTATTCAAAGGAAAAACAGCAAAGCGATTTGTCATGGGAAAGCAATAACACAAATATCACTTTCAGCTTACAAAGATCACATCAAATTGCATTTAACATCTGCAGTAAGTAATGAAATAAAATCATCTGGATTTGAATAATTTGTGAAGTGAAATGCACTTTTGTAATGATGTTTACATCCCTGCCAAATATCACTGTTATTATTGCATATAATTGAATGATTTATGACAGATTTCTTGTGATGTTTCTCATCTGTGAGTCACTTTGAATAAACGTATTTGCTTAATAAATAAACAGACCTCTAACTGACCGTGATTTCAACCAGAACCGACAACAATTTTAACACCAACAATGCCGTTTCGGGGTCCTGAAAAACCAAACTTATAGTGATAGTGTTTGTAAATGACGCTAGTTGTCTCTGTGTGAACTAAGCGATTCTGTGGTTATCACATGACATCATGCACATATTATGTTAATGTAGTCTATCGGCACTACTACTGGCCTACAGTTGTGTTTGTGCTACTCAAGATGCTGAGTTTATTAACTCTTTTTTTGGAACAAACTTTACAAAATTTTGCCACTTAAGTGTTTTTACTAAACCAAATTGCTCGATGCTTTCACTGTTTTGATGGTTTGTATTTATCTCTCAGTAGAAGAATCTGTGTCCAGGCATGTACGCTATTAACCCAGATATTGTCTTTACTCAAATAATGACGTAAACATCACTAAACTTTTAAGCGTATAAAATTCATTAAAGTGATAGTCAATGCAAAATTTAGATATTCTGAGAAATGTTTGTAACCAAATCAATCATGAGCCCCATTCACTTCCATCGTATTCTTTTTTCCTACTACTGTGGAAGTAAATGATGCTTATGATCGATTTGGTTACAAATATTCCTTAAAATATCTTCATTTCTGTTCATCGGGATAAAGACATTTATACAGGTTTGTAACAACATGAGTGTCAGAAAATGATGACAGAATTTTCATTTTTGGGTGAACTATCCATTGAAACTAAAACATTGAAATTTTGACAGTAAAATTAATTTAAAATTATCAGTACATGTTGTAAGGAATACCCATAATCCTTTGTGCCTGAATATTTTGATTATTTATGCTTTTACACAGATTAAGAACTGATAAGTTCTTCAACTACTTAAATATTTGTTAATAAAATGTCATGCTATTTTATTTATAATGTTGTTTTGGTGTAAATGATAATTTTGTGAAGTCATCGTTCAGGTAATAAGTGTTTACTTACATGAACCCTGTTCAGCACATTTTATTGCAGTTCTCTCCACAGTTCTCTCTTAATATATTTTTACTGAAAACAAGACAAAAATAATTTTTTGCAGTGTACAATGTACATTTTGTCAAAAACGCAGTGGGGAATCAAGTTTATCCAATGACTGACTTAAAGTCAATTTTGTATACAATTTATAACACTAATAGTAATATAATTATAAGTTGTTAAACTCCGCTAACCAAGTGGAGATGATTGACAGTGCAATTGATATTACAAATTGTTTCTTGTTAAATCAACTTAAAATTAAGTTTTATGAACTTGCTGAATTATATTGGAATTACTAGAAATTTTAAGTTAAATTTACTTTTGTTTTAGTTCACATTACCTATTTTTTAAGGCAAAAACTTTCCTCTAGGTTTTAAAGTAAATTCAACTTGTCCAGGTTTACAGTGTGGTGTTTCTTTGCAAAATAACATGCATGCATAAAACAGCGCATTTTTAAATGCGTATGTATACCTGAAATCTTAAAATACAAAATAAAAATCACAGGCATTAAGCAAAGCATTACTCTGTATAATGAACCTGAGTTATACAGAGACCAGAATAACACAGAGATTAAAGATGTGTGTCGCAGTGGTATAGCAATGTTCACTAACATCAACTCAAAACAATGTACCATTGCCATATTTACAATCCCTTTCAAACATGGAAAATGTAAAAAATTTAGTTCATTAATATTATTTTTCCTCCTAGTGATGATGTTGGTAAACCATTGGTAAAAGTTGGCTGTTTCTTCTAGCATAAAACTTTTGATTGTTCACAACAAGAGCAGAAACATTTAATAAGTAAAACAAATCAATAGTAATGTTTATGTTGTTGTGTGAGTGATGATAATGTATGTGTGTGTTCTATTTTGAGATTGATTATTCAGAGCACAGTTTCTGTAATTCTCACTTGTCTGCAGACAGTGACGCTCCTCGCAGTCTTGAGTTTTTTTTTTTTCATCTATTTCGAGGGAAGTTAAAAGTGTTTACCGACAGCTTAGAGCTTAATTGACTGGAGGCCAATAGAGAGCGTTGGCTATTCAGCGCCGCTGTCTATTGATAAAGCCGTGTGTGAAAGCAAGCGTCAGTCGGGTGGGGGTTTCTGTATTGAGGACAGAACGGTCACAATCTCTTTGTGGACTCTTTTATCATGGACTCTTGAGCCACAGTCTCGACGGACGCACACACACCGCCCGTCTGTCGCACTATTCAACTCTCATACACACACACAACAGAATATAATGACACACACTGTCAGTATACACACATGCATTGAACACTGTCAAGAAACAGTTGAAACTGTGTGTGTGTGTGTGTGTGTGTGTGCTTGCATGTGTGTGTGTGTGTGTGTGTGTGCGAGTGTGTATGCACGCTCGCGTGTATGTATGCTTGTGCTTGTGTCTGCGTGCTTGTGCAATATTGTTGCTGGTATTTTTTTTAAATGATACAATATTAAATATTTTAATTACATAAGTAAGGCATAATGTATAGGCAGCAGGTTGTTATATCAGAAATAAGGCCAGACAGTGTGATCAGGACCTGACGTGAAGTGGAGCTTATTAAATGGTCATATTTGCCTCATAAGTAAGGTAAAGAGCATTAAATATTGATTTGAAATATTTTATTTGCTCATTTTTAACGAATGCAGACCTTCTGTGAGGAAAACGCGTTTACCTTCGATTATGAGACGTTCAAATGTCACGAACACACTCTTTGGTTGAATCATTTGTAAATATAATGTCATATGTCATATTAAAATACATTTTTATATTTAATTTCTGTAATATTAAACTGTACCTGTCAAAAAGGTTTGCAGCCTCCGATTTTCCACGTGTTGGAACACGTGAACTGTAGTTATCTGAAAATAACGAACCTTGGATTGTCGCAACTGGCCAATCAGAATCAAGCATTTTAGAGAGCCATGTAATAATTAAAAATAACAAACACATTTAGTTAGATATCTAAATGAGAAAAATTCTATAGACTTCTATTGTTTTTATAGAGCATTCGTTATAAATACTATAACCTAACCCTAACTCACAACCTAACCATAAAAAACCTAACATTTTACAATTTAAAATAAACTTTACTATATTTTTATAGCCTTTTTTTTAAATGATCAACCCAGTAACTTAGTTTTGGTAAACCATTCTCTGAAAGCATGTGAAAAATTAGGTCGTTCAGATTTCGCCTGATTTGTGAGATAGGTAGTGAGTCTAATTACAATAATACCGCCCCTTAATCTGCACTATCCAACCACGGCACTGCCATTTACTGCAAAGAGAAAGAGAGAGAAATAAGTATTGACACCACAATTGAGTTTCCAGCCACGATTATGGCGATCAGTGTTTGCATTACATCAGCTCATTTGCATTTAAAGGTCATGTTTTCTGATCCCATTTTTTAAACCCAGTTAGTGTGTAATGTTGCTATAATGGCATAAATAATACCTGCAAAATGATAAAGCTCAAAGTTCACTGCCAGGCAATATATATTTTTTTAACAGAATTCGCCTTTCAAAGCCTACAGGGAATGGTCGGTTTGGACTACAGCCCTCTACTTCCTGGTTGAATGACGTCAATATAAGAGTTTTTGACTAAACTCCGCCCACAGGAATATGTCAGTCGCCAGCTAAGCTCAAACAACTCTGGCTAAGCTAGAGATAAGTCAATTGTGTAAAAAATACCACAATTTTTTACATGTGAAACATGAGCATGTGTTATATTGCACACTGTAAACCCAATCAAAGCTTCAAAAACACAAGAAGAACGGACCTTTAAAAGGTCATACCCAAAAACGGCACATTTTTGCTCAGGCCTACAAAGTGGCAATTTTTAACATGCTATAATAAATTATCTTTGTGGTATTTTGAGCTAAAACTTCACACATGTACTCTGGGGACACCAAAGACTTATTTTAAGAAAAATTATGATTTTACAAAAAAATTCATAATATGACCCCTTTAACTAGGTACACTAGCACACATGCAGACACACATACACATTTGTTAAAATGTAACCATTGAAAACAAACTTTAATACTTTGTCGAATATTTCTGAAGAACTTTGTTTTTGTAAAATATTAAAGTGTAGTTGATTGAAAGTTATTACCTCTCTGACAGCTTTTATTACATCACACCGTTTTTATTAAAATTTATAGATACACGTCTATCATCTTCAAACAGTCTGACACTTTTATCAAATATCTTCTTTAGGATTGTGTCAGAGAGAGAATGCACAAATTTTTAATGACTAAATGAAGAAAGGGAAAGGTAATCTTACCTTTTATAAAGTCCTTTAAGATTTTGTGAAGGTTGTGTGTGTGTGTGTTGGGGAGGTTTAAGGTTGTGGGCTGCTTCGTATTCATTGAAACTCTGTTGTTGTACACGATTAGAAAACTCCAGATATGAGATGTGTGTGTGTGTGCGTGTGTGCTTTAAAGCATAAAAATCTTTTTAACCTTCAGAAACGAGGGCCAGATAAGATTGTGCCCTCGTCCTCTTCGCTAATAAATTGTGTTTGCGCTCGATGGATGATTCTAAGTGAATTCTGCGCTGTCTTTGTTTTAGCATTGCCTGGGACAAATATCTGAAATTCTAGGTCAGAAACGTAGAAACCCAATGTATGGTTTTGTTTTGATGTAAAGAAAGCCACATTTATTTCCTAGCATGAGAGATTTTTCTTGCCTTGTAGGGCAGAAGCGATCAATCCTTTCCCACAATCCCCTGCTATCAAATTTTACCTGCATGTGTATCGGTGATCAATGCTTGAGTAGGCAGTGCATCATGGGAGCTGATAATCCATGATGTTGAAACATGTAGTGCGCTGCCTGACTGCCGCTGTTGAATCCAGCGTGATTTTTGTTGGGATGTCGGAGTGAATCTTCCAAGTTCTGCTGCTGTTTAGGGCTATGATGGTATTGATTTACTTCACAGCATGAAGAAGCGTCTACTGCATCTTTCTTATTGTTCCCCCTCTCTCTGCTTTTAATTGATGCTCTCTCTGTTCTTTGATAATTTTATTATCCGTCCTCTCTGATCCGAGTCTTTTTCAGATGGAAATGAAAAATGGACGTATGCGGAGAAACCGGCCTTTTGAGTTGATTTTGTTTAGACGCAGCGAGCAGCAAATGCGATTCAGGTACAATGACATTAAAATAGATCGGCCGGTATTAAAGATACGCCGTCAATACTGTTCAAAAATCAATGTACCCGGCGCAGAGCGAGAGAGCGTGTAATCCATACCCAACACTGTTTTGTTTTCTTCCTTATTGCATCCGACGTGAAATATTATGAAATGTCAGATTTTCGGTGCGATTTTCTCCCATTATAATGGCAGAAGTTAAAATGATGGCCTTATTGTCTGAATAATATTATTGCTAGCTGCAATTGTCATTGTAATCAATAAAGATAAACTTTGGACTGATAAACGCAGACAGATGACAACATTGATACGATTAAATTAAATACATCACTGCGAGCAATAAAAATGCCATGCAAAATAAAATAACTGTTCACTTCTGATGGTTTGCAATTGAAAAGGTTTTTTTGCCCTTTAAACTCAGAGTTTTCTCATATATATAGTTGGCAAATGATTTAATTTAGGAGACTTTTGTTTTTGTTTTTTTATCTAAAAGCTGTATGAGTGCCCAGTTTAATGGGGTGTGTATGTGTAAAAGTGTGTATGTTTGTGTGTATATTTATGTGATGTGTGTATATTTAAGTTATATGTATGTTTTTTTGGCTGTGTGTATATATGTATATATATATATATGTGTCTGGTGTGTTCCTCATCACAGTTTGATGTAATTTTACTGTGGTATTGATTCAGTAGAACTGAAAGACAGTCACACACAGATTGACGCCGGGCCGCAGGAACCATGTTAGATACCTGCTGACAGCAGACTCTGTTTCTTTCATTAGATTTTCTTTCTTTCATTCTCTCTCTTTAATTGATAATCAAATCCACTTTTTCACAGAGACTTTCATTGGCTTGGTTTCCATCCAAACGTGAAAAGAATCTTTTCAAAATTCGCTTTAAAAAATGCAAATTAGGCGCGTTTCCATCAAGTTGTTCAAGCGAATGGAGGCAGTATTGTTAATCTAGTAACCAACAGTAAATAAAACAAGGCACGCTTAGAAAATGGAGACAGGACTGCATTAAGTTACGATTGGTCAAGTTATAAATTACTAGCAGTGCAACTTGTAATTGCCTAATTTGAAACTGAATTCTGTGCACAGAAGAAGGAATGCAGAGTTTTTGATGCAGGCACTAACAGCAAGGGCATTACGACGACGTCGAGCCCCATAAATAATAAAGACAATGACAGCTGATACAGCAAGACAATCAGTCCCATGGGTTTAATATTCGCTAAGTCAGAATTTATTTAGCAAATGCATTTCCATTGCGCATTATTCAAACACTTTTTGTGAATTTAAGAGATTTTTATTTGAAATTTGCCCTTTTCCATCACTTGTTTCTTATGCAATACTTCAAAATGTGATTGAAACCCAGCTATTGAGTTCATATAACATGTGACCTATACAGCATCCACACAAAGCAGAATTTAGTTATAATGTCTGAATATCAGTATATTAGATAAAATCTCATTTTGTATAATTTTCTTTACGGAAAGATTAAGATACCAGTGTGACAAGACTTCATATATGCACTGTTATTATTTTTTACTCTTCAAAAGTGTGTGCATGTGTGTGATATTAATACCGGGACTGATCTGTTATCGTCATACAGAAAACACACACAGAAATACACAGACAGTCAGGCTTTGGCTCCTCTGAGGATGATAAATATTTCAGTGTTTGTTTTGTCTTGTAGCTTTGATTTCAGTCTTTAATATTGCAGGTAAGATTCTGATTAAACAAATATGATCAGATCAGAAATCTCACACAAATGGTAGTGTGTGTTTGTTTTTTAAATGTGTGTGCGTGTGTGTATACATGTGTTTATGTTTCTGGAAAAACAAAATCTAAAGGCTAAAGCAGAGGCCCTGAACCCCCTTGACCTAAAATATTTATTTGTTTTACCCCCTGAAATTTTTTATAAATATCTAAATAATCTTTTTAGATATTATTTAACTAAAATTTTTAACTAAAACATTTATTTTTCATCTGTTTTAAGTTTTTATCAGTGGTATGGATATTATTATTATTACAAACTTTCATCTGGTCATTTTGTGTTATTTGTCCATCTGATCATTTTGCACAAGTTTTAGTTTTCTGGTATATTTTAGTGTTGTGTAATGGTCACATGACATTAAGATTAATTGTAATGATTTATTCATCAGCTCATGCAATTCACTTGTGATCCACCAGGGGTTTGCGAATTGCACTTTGGGAAATATAATTGCACTTATATTGTGTTTCCATAGCAAATGAAACCCTAACTAAATTGTGTATTGATAACAGTATGTAAGGATAAACACATGTAATTACAAACATACTGTTAATATATAATAATATTTAAATGGGCATTTAAAACTACAGTAAGCAAACCCTTATATTAGTTATTTTTTACAATGCAACAATTTTATATGCTTCCTTGTTTTGTTGATCAGTTGGCTTGGCCTCTGATCGTCATGTGTCCACGTAAACATTTCGAGATGCTGCTGAGCACAGAGAGGTCAGAGGTCAGCTGAGAGCCAATAGAAAGAGGCAGAACAAATGAAGAGGTCAAATTGAATCGGCAGAGATATGGCCGCTCGCGCTGTCACAGGATAAAATATTAACTCAGCCAATCAGGTTAGACCTCTTAGTGCCAAGCAGAAAAAATGAAATAATATGATTTCTGTAGAAATGAAGGGACAGATATGAAGACAAAATCTGCTTTGAGATCAGCACCACAATAAATGTCAAACTTGTGCTTTCACCTTTGATATCTGCTAATACTTTTCTTACGAATACTGAGATTTGCTGCTGATATGACAATAAAAGGTTTATTAATTGTGATGTCACTATAGCTCATTAGCTTTATCTTTCATGTTTAATACTAATGACAACATTAAAGACACAGTAACACTTCAAGCACAGATTTAGATTTTATGCAATCTTTAGTTTTATCAGGTGTGAGTTATTGATTCATCATTGTGTGTGTTTTGACTGAGACTATTGATTATTAGTGTGATGGCTCTTCACAATATGGTCTGTTTACTTTGGTTATAATAAATAAATAAATACAGTGATTGTTTACAATATTTTTGTCATACTGTTTGGAAATATTCTATAGATGAATGGATGCTCACAAAATGTAGTTTGTATATACAGTACACAATAAGGTTTGTCAATATGGCACGTCTTTGTGTATAGATCTTCTCTCTGAGACACTCATTTCAACACTTACATTGAGTTTATTTTGTTCTGCATTATAGCACAGAAATCTCACGCACATCTGAACGCAGCGAAACAACAACACACCATAATCTTGTATTCAAAATCTCTTAAAGATGTTTTTGTGTTGTTGCTGTAGACTTTCATGTGTGTGTGCTTGTGGATGCGCATGTGTGTGTGTGTGTGTGCATGCATGCGTGTCTGCGAGTGTGTGTGTGTGTGTGTGTGTGTGTGTGTGTGTGTGTGTGTGTGTGTGTGTGTGTGTGTGTGTGTGTGTGTGTGTGTGTGTGTGTGTGACTAATTGCACCTTCTGTGTTTAAGGGGCTCCTGTGGCACACACACGTTTGGTAACAAAAGAACCCCTCATCCGACCGCACCCCACACTTCCGAAAGCAAAGACCCCCTCCAGGTCTCTTTATGAGAGTCTGTGTGTGTGGGTTTTGGTTTCAGCACGTGTCCCTTCAGCAAAGACCCTGACCATGAACCACACAAACACACACACACACACACACACAGATATACACATTGTCCATTCAGAACACATAATGCAGTGAAATACACAAAGCAGAATTCAACACAACTCTTATGTGTTCGAATGTTCAGATGTCTGATGTTGTATGATGTTTTACCACAATATTAAATAATGTTTATGCGTTGGATTGTGTTTACTGTGTTATCATCACAACACAAACACACACTGAGCATTTGAAACAAGAATAAAACAGAAATTTGCAAATTTGCAACCACAATTTTATTTCTTTTAAATGCAATATTGCTTAATTCTTCAAACAAACAACAAATCTTAGCTTTCTTTGAATTGTAACAGTTGTCTGATATGTTTTTAATATTTATTTTTAATGTCAGATGCATCACTGATATCAGGGGCAAGTAAAGGATTTCAAATATAGTCTACAAACATTGCTTAAATCAGATTTATTTAAAAGAAATAAAAATACATTGCAATAGAAATTGTTATACAGTGTCATAGCTGTTGGTAAATTTTGGTAAAAGAGGAAAGCAATCTTACTTAGACTCAGGGTTCTCACGGGTCCTTGAAATCCTTGAAAGTTTGTGAATCTGGGGGAAAAAATCCAAGGCCCTGGGAAGTTTTTGAAAATATACATACATAGATACAGGTCATTGAAAGTGCTTGAATCTATTTTATGCAAGAAGTTTTCTGGAAAAAAAATCCATATTATTCCCTGTGTAGTGTAGGATAATATCATAAAAATTCTAGACTTTTTAAGCACACGTGCTAAACTGTTCACTTTAAATGCTTATATCTTCTGTATGTGAATGTTGATTCATACCAAAATGCTTTTTTGCATAGTTGTGTTTGACACATGAAAACGTCTCGGGTTACATATGTAACTGTTGTTCCCTGAGAAGGGAACGAGACGCTGTGTCTCCCTTGCCATACTTCCTGCGTCCCTGTAACGCCGTCTTTGGCAATATTTCAGATAGCGATATACTTCCTGGCTCCTGCGTCACCCTGTCTTTGTCATTAAGCCTCACCATTGGTTGAATTTGATATACACATTCAGATGCACTTACCCCTGGAGGAGTCCCCAAAGTGTCACAGCAGTGACGCAGCGTGAGTTCCCTCGAAAGGGAACTGTAACAATGTATCTTAAAAGGAAACACGATGCAACCTTGCTCTCACTTGAAATGTGTCCCCACATTTAGTCCTTGAATTTGAGGGTATTGGACCTGGAAAGTCCTTGAAATGTCCTTGAATTTGAAGTTAACTAAGGTGTGGGAACCCTGTAGACATCAGATAGTCAGTTCATTAATGTCTTTAACACAAATCATCAGTGTACATTATTCTGAAGTGAATTTAATAAAAAAAAATCCTGATCAATATTATGTTTCACTCTTGAAAAGTTTTAAATACAGATTTAGATTATGAATGATGTTTCATATGGATTTAAAGTAAACCTGTCCTTCTCTGCTCCTGTCTGTTTGTAGGATGTTTGTCTAACCTTCCACCCAATGCTAAGAAGATCTGTAACTCGTATGAGGAGAGGAGAAAACAGGCGACGGCCATCGTCCTGCTGGGTGTGATCGGTGCTGAGTTTGGGGCAGAGATTGAACCTCCTAAACTACCGTCTCGTGCCCGAACCAGCAGTCAAGCCCCCGAGGGTTTCGGTCTGACCACCGGAGGCTCCAACTATTCACTGGCCCGTCACACCTGTGAGTACAAACATCAAACACAACACACATGTGCTGAAAACACACAAACACACACAGGTGAACACACTTTAGCGCATTATGATGAGTAATAATCTGGGCTTATTAGCTGTAGACAGACCTGAGGGTGTGAATTAATTACTTTACAGGCTAATGAGCATCTGTATCTCTCTCTCTTTCACTCTCTCTCTCTTTCACTCTCTCTCTCTCTCTCTCTCTCTCTCTCTCATTAGTTTTAGACAGCACAAAACTGCTGCTCGAGCACAGAATATCGATGTTTGCAATAATCACACAGCACCTCAGAAACACATGCAGCTAAATGAACACACACACAAACTGGTGACAAATCAAATCTCACGTCATTCCGACTTTCTGTTGACTTGAGCTTTTTTAAGAAGAGATTAGCCGATTGTGTCCCTCGGGATACCTGCATTACAAACTTCATTACGGCCTCTTTCAGTTTTTGAATGATTTCAGGGTTCGTTTTTAGTTCTTGAATCTCACTTTTACCTGTTTAGATACTTGAGTTGTGTCTTATTGTGCCCTCTCGTTCAAATTCAGAGATTAATTGCGACTAATCATTTGCAGAATAAAAGTTTGTGTGTATAATAATTATGTATATATAAATACGCACAAATGCATGTATATATTTACAAAATATTTAGATGTGGATATACATTTTTAAATATTTATATATAATTTATATTATAGATAAATATGAATACTTAATGTATAAATATATTTCTGAAATTTATACATGCATGTGTGTGTATTGTTTTATCTCAAGATAATGGTATAATTTTGCAAACAATTTAAATGTCATATATATCTAAAGCTTGACTTAAGCCCTTACTTTATCTAAACCATGTCTAGGAAACCGCACTATATAAATAATTTTTTTATTTATGCAAATATTTTATTTTTGCTTTTATCCAAATCGACTTACCAAGCATTACAAGTTATAAATTTTTTTATCAGTACTTGCGTTCCCTGGCTTCGAACCCATGACCTTTTGCGCTGCAAACTCAATGCTCTGCCACTAATATATACAGGAACACAGAAAAAAAATTTTTATTGTCGAAATTGATTTTTTTCTGTCCTTGGTGTTTCTTAACTCTTCATGAAACTGGAAAAAAATGAAAAAATAAGTGGTAGATGACTTAATAAACTGAAGTCAGACTGTGTCACACATATATACGGTAATGCATGGAAGAGTGCAGCTCTGCATTGACTGGAAATGATGTCACATTAATGATGGTCAACCCTAAATTCTGCAGCTGTGTGTGCGCTGCTGTAAATCCAGTCTGATGACGGCTTTCCCTGTTTAGTCACCCTTCGTTTCTCTATATCTCTCATCTGCCTTCCTCTCCCAGCTAAACTCCATTGATTTTAACCTCACTTTCCATGAGAGAGAGAGAGAGAGAGAGAGAGAGAGAGAGAGAGAGAGAGAGAGAGAGAGAGAGAGAGAGAGAGAGAGAGGCAGTAATAAGGCCATTGGAAGTGTAATGGGATAAAACAGACTAGGGGTGGTCCAGTAAAACCAACATTTTTTCATTGTACATGACTGAACAATATACATACAGTGGGGAAAATAAATATTTGAACACCCTGCTATTTATCACGGAGGCGTCTGAAATTGTCATTGTAGGTGCATATCCACTGTGAGAGACATAATCAAAAAAAGCCAGAAATCACAATATATGATTTTTTAAAACTATTTATTTGTATGATACAGCTGCAAATAAGTTTTTGAACACCTGTCTATCAGATCTTTGTATAATATCTGATATTACACAAACACACACACCTGTGACTGTCCATCAATTGAATATTAATGTGACAGATTGCTCATTGCTCAGGAACGGTTTGCTTTGACATGTTTGGGTACAACTCTGTATTTTTGCATCATGTGTGTATTTTTACGGCAGTAAATGTTATAGTTAAAATCTGCAGAATCTGGAGAAGTGCGCGTGTGTTTACAACAGCTTTCAGTAAAATATTAGTGGGTGTTTGAGGTAAATGGGTAAAGCTGTGTCTCTCTCTGTCTGTTTCACTCTTTCTCTCTCTTTCTCTTTTCACACCCTAATTAGCTTCCTATGGCCGGCCTCTAATGTGGCATGTTTATTGCTTTAACTAACCACTCATTAGCCCAGCTGATGTTTTGTCAATATTAATTCATCCATTTAAACCAAGTCAAGTCTTAAACAAAGATGTCCGCTCTGAAAAATGGCCGTTGGTCCGCCCCGAGTACAGTGGTCCAATGAATGAGCTCTATCTTTAGAGTGATGAGGTCATTTCCTCTGCTTATGAGGAGCCTTCACTTCCTTCTTCCTGTTTATAATGTATGAATATTGGAGTTTTGTGATTTTCGTACAGCCACGGAAATAAATTAAGAGACGACTTCAGTTTTGACTTTAACTTTTTTCCCCGCGAGCATTAAAAAAAATTGCCAGCCAGCGCCAGCATTTTTTACGAAAGTTTAATGCCTCCCAGAAATTGTTCTTCTATAAATATGTAAAGATTCATTATATCAAATGAAAGAACAGACCCTCTGCTTTTCTTTATTTATTCTCTTTTATCACCTCTTAGCTATGTGTAGGTTTCTTCAAAAATGCATTTTTGTAAAGGACTTTTGTTAGAGATCAGATTCAAAACGATGATCAAAACATACACAGAGTTTTTACTGATTTTGGATCAGTGGATGCTTCAGTGTTTTTTAAGTTGTGTAAGAGTGACACCTAGTGAATAATAGCGAAAATATGGATTGACGTAAAAATTAATTGTTGTAAAAATGTCACGCAACAGCAAATGACTGAGAGCATGAGAAGACCCATAAAAGATGTGACTAAAAATCAGATTTTTTATTTGTTTTTTAAATTTTCCTAAAATATATGTAAAAACTTTTTTTGTTTTTAAGAAATACATTTGAACTTGTTTTCTCTGCAGTATTGAAGATCTTTTTAGTTTTTTGACCATGTTTTCCCCATTTCAACTTGCAGTAAATAAATTAAATTTTTATTAAGAATTTGGCAGAAATGTGGTCGGTCAGGGCTGTATTATCCATAGACAGGATTGGGTAAGTACCATGGTGGGAGAGGCACCAAGGGCTCCAGACTGCAACTGAGTTTTTGAAACAGCGCGAGCATTTTTACAATTACTCATGCATGTGCTTCCTGAAAATTTGTTAAGAGATTGGTAGATCTCGAGGCCACAAGTGTGCAGTGGAGGATTTAGGCATGGGCGACATGGGCAGCTGCCAAGGGCACCATTTTGCAGGGGGTGGCACGGGGAACTTGTGACAATAACAGAATGCGCCACTGGGGTTTTACCGCTCATTTGCACAACGTTTTATGTCACCATGTGCTCAGTAAATCTATCGATGGGTCTATGCAGCCCCTACATGAAGTTAAACACATCTTAACACATCTCACTCAGAACCGCGACAAGGTGCGGGGTTATTAGACATTGCAGAGATGAGAGATAGGCTGGACAATTCAAATGTGGTCACCCATAGGGCACTACATTGTGTTAATCTAGGCCTGTTGTCAGTAGTTGACAGAATGAAACAAAAATTATATATTTTACTAAAACACATACCTAAACCTATAAATAGTAAATTTAGAAAAACTGAAAGGGACCATGGAAATGGTCTTTTAATATTTTCTGCGGCTGTATCTTCTTCATCTCTGTGTGTGTACTGGTCATATTTAAAATCCGTATCAATAAGTTCAGTACTGTAGATCTCTATGACACTAACAGCTCTAGATCTGCTGACTGAACAGTTTATAACACCACTGACATTAGATGACATTAATAGATGTTTTGTACTGTATGTCACATGATGATCTTCATTCATATAAAATCAGATTTTTGATTAAAACCATCACAAAAGTTTAGGGTTAGTTTTGTTTCTTTGGTAACAATCATTAAAAATGTATCTGGTACTAATCTAGTATCTTAATACTAGTTTAATAAAATCAGGCAAACACTAAAGCATAAACACGCAAACACTCACACCCAGAGATGAAGTTCGTCTCTGTTGGCAAATTTGCCTGGAATCTGTCTGTATGAATTGCTTTAACTCATTGTTCTCTGTTGCCATGGTGATTACCCGGTGACCTGTTGCCGTGGCCGAAAACAGATGCTGAAGACAGTGTCTATGATTATTAAACAGTTAATCAATCAGAAACAATATAAACATTGATCGCACCGTCTGATGACGTGTGCACCAGGTCCTGTATGATGTGACCCGTTTCCTCTCCGACTCCCACATGTATTGACTGTTGTCATGGATACAGCACGTGTGGTTGTTGTTAATCATTGCTGTTGTGTGCACACCCCAGTGTATAACAACACCGGAGCATCACAATCTGATTCATTTCAATGGAAGCTTGATGACTTCCATTGACACGAGCCACAGAGATTGTTGACGGCAGGAAGTGGGTGTGTCCAGCTATGCAATAAAATTGAGAATATTTTAACTTTATGCAAATGAAAGTGAAGCAGTGGAGTTCACGTGATCCATTTTTCATCATTTGTGACCCCGGAGCACAAAACCAGTCATAAGTCAGACGGGTATATTTGTAGCAAACTGCAAAAACTGACTTTCTTTCTTAGTATTTTGTCTTGTTTTTAGTAAAAATATCTAAAAATTCTTAAATTAAGATGTATTTTCTTGATGAGCAAAATGACCTAGGAAAGGAAATTTTTAGACCAAAAATATAAAAATTTTGCGAATTTGTGATTAAAACAAGCAAAAAAATCTGCCAATGGAATAAGAAAATTTGTCTTGAATTAAGTGTTTACGAAAAAAGTCAATTTATTTCAAGAAAAAATTTCTTATTCCATTGGGAGATTTCTTTTTGCTTGTTTTAAGCACTAATTTACTTAAAGTTTATATTTTTTGTCTAAAAACTAGACTTATTTTCTTAGGTAATTTGCTCATCAAGAAAATACATCTTAATTTAAGAATTTTTAGATAGTATTTTTGTCTTGTTTTCAGTAAAAATAAGTAAGAAAGTAATTTTTTGCAGTGCAATATCAAACAATACATTGTATGTGAGAAAATTGTCTATTTTTCTTTTATGCCAAAAATCATTAGGATATTAAGTAAAGCCTTATTTATACTCAACGCGTCTGCATGAGCGCGATGTTGAATGCGGCAAAAATGACGTCAACGCGGACTGGGCAGTTTTGCGCGTTGGGTGTGCAAGACCTTATTTCATGTGAAGGTTATTATGGCAATTGTTGTAACAGCTCTGTATCCTTTACTGACCCCCAATTTCCACCGACTGCGGAACGGCGGCGGAGTCAATCGGTTTCCATTCAAGTCTACTGTATGTGTGTATTTCCACTGACTGCGTTCCGAATCCGTCGGACAGCTCCACAGGGCGGAGCCATGACTTTATCACGTGATCATACCTGAATTCACAAGATCTCGTGTTGTGATCTGGGCTGGTCCAGCAAAACGTCATAATGGGCGGATACAGAACTAGATATCGCGCGATTATCATGTGAATTTGCGAGACCTCATGGGTCCTCGTCACTTCAGCACGCAGCTGCAATGCAACAAATATGGACCTGGTGGGTATTGGCGGACGGCGGAGTGCGGAGCCGTAATGCAGCCTAGCCGATCTGCAGCCACTCCGCAGTTGGTGGAAATCCGGCGTTAATGTTGGTTTTGGATTGCTCGAGTCAAAAAATAGTGCAACAGTGAGCACATCAACTATAAAAACCTCGTCTGTTTGTTATGATGTGTGCGATCAGCGGAGGGGCGCAGTGCAGCGCAAAGTGCGACTATAAACAATGTTTAAAGATCATGTTCCATGAAGACACTTTGTACATTTCCTATCGTGAATATATCAAAACTTTATTTTTGTAAGTGGATACTGTTGGTAAATACTTTATTTGGACAACTCAATATTTTGGTCGTACAGTATAAAAATATTGTAAAGAATCCTAAACTACAATAAAGGATATAAATAGTAAATGCTTTCACCTCACCCCCGCTGACAGACCTGTCAAAAATCAGTATTGCATCCTTTGTATGTGTGTGTGCGCGTGTGTTGTGTGTTGTGTGCGCGTGTGTTTGATTTCTAATGTTTTGACTGGAGTTACATTAGCATAGCATCAATATAGCAACATACAGACCTGCAGACAAACCTGATAACTGCTCTGATCAATACACCAACAGTCTGGATATTAATCTCTCTCTCTCTCTCTCTCTCTCTCTCTCTCTCTCTCTCTCTCTCTCTCTCTCTCTCTCTCTCTCAGGTAAAGCATTGACATTTCTTCTTCTTCAGCCGCCCAGTCCCAAACTGCCCCCGCACAGCACCATCCGCCGCACTGCAATTGATCTGATTGGTCGAGGGTTTACGGTGTGGGAGCCGTATATGGACGTGTCCGCCGTTCTCATGGGTCTGCTGGAGCTCTGTGCCGATGCCGAAAAACAGCTGTCCAAGTGAGAACACGCAGACATTAAAGCTTTCACAGGGGTTTGAGTTTGCTTGACTTCAGAGTTTGATTTGTTGATTCGGTTGATGTGGATTTTTTTCTGAATCGCAGAATCTAAACCCAAGTCTGGATTAAACTAAAGAAAAGTTGAAACAAAGGCTCGGTTTTAAACCCTAGTGAGCTGAACTAAAATCATGTGATTATTATAACTATAGATATAGTCAACTCATCAATAATGACAATAAAGAATTGAGGAACTCAGATGCAAAAAATGAGATCATGATATTAACCAAATGCTATTGGCACGTATTATACATTTATGCAGAATAATTTTGCTCCAAATCTGCTTAATCACTGCCTCTGGTCTTTCAGAAATATGGGTTTGTTGGCAGAATCCATTTAGAGTCTGATTAAAAACTTATTTACAAGAAAACATGTCAGATGATGCACTTAGAGGATTTTGAATCTGAGCTCTTATGTCTTATTTAAAGATAAAGGTATTACTTAGTCACATCTGGATACAGTAAAAATCCTTCACAGACTGTTTCTCCAGAATGGTGCTACCGTATTTTAGTGTTTTCCTGTGACCCCCTGACATACGAGAGCCCGGGTTTAATTTGATTGGAGCCCATTAATATGATGTAATGATGTCTCCTCCTCAGGATGGTGGAGACCTTGATCCGTAAGAGGAAACCCATATGTCTGGACCTTAACCTCCACGCCCAAACTCCCTTAAACAAGGTTAACGTCCAGCCTGGAAGCCCCTCAGCCCGCGCTCACCTCGTTACCATGAAACCCGATCCCTAAAAAATTTATTATGAGTACAAATATGTCTGCGATTCTCGTGTAGCGCGTCCTAATGCCGTTAGAGCGAAATGAAGCTCATTTTTCAGGGGTTATTACGGCGAGATAAAGACGCGGCTCATCGCCGGGTGAACGTTCGGCCCGGACCTGAATGAACGAGCGAGAGATGTTGCTTCCTTTTCATCTCAAGCGTGAGGATATTTCTCTGACCTCAAGACTCAAACAGGGCAACACTATCTGCTTTTTAAATGGCAAATCCATTTAGCAGCACTGGAAGACCTTTAGTGAGAGAGAGAGAGAGAGAGAGAGAGAGAGAGAGAGAGAGACAAAGACAGACAAAGACAGACAAAGAGAGAGAGGTCGTTGATGATGATGATGATGTTTCCTCTTTCTCTCTTTAGCAGCAGCATCAGTCTACATCAGTTATAGAGTTTATTAGTCAGTGACGGATATTGATTACCATGTTTTTGTAGTTTAATGCTAAATATAGATGTGATTTCATGTTTTTAATTGTTGTTGTTTTTTTTATTGCCAATGCGAACTTTTTTCCTTAAACACTTAACTCTAGAAAAATTTACCCCATTGACAGATTTTATTTTTTAAAGCACAACTGTACTTAAATTTGATATTGCATGACTAAAAACTAGACTTGATTTAAGATATAAGAAGTAAGAAAGTCATTTTTTGCAGTGTTGAGCTAGACAGAAAAGAAAGTAAGATGAAATCTCTTACTCGTCTTTGTCTTTCGCTCCTTTTCTTTCTCTGTCCTGTGTTTGCTCATATTTTACCTTGATCACTCCTGAAATCAAAGTGATTGATCAGTTATTGGCAAAGTGAGGGAGCTCATGACTTCAGAGACTCATTCATTAGCTCATTTACACACACACTACATCAAACACACTGTAGTTTACTACACTAACCTAGTTTGAAATCTAGTATCTTTATTAGTATCTTAATTACACATTAAGAGTGTATATATAACAATTAAAAATTATATTATTATAAATTATTTATATATTGGCGTACACTGTAAGCAGATTTATTTATTTATTTAAAAAATATAGGGTAGCTGGCGCTCCTGAAAATGTCAACTTTCCCTTGTTGAACAAACAAACTTTAAGTTAAATCTACTTAATATTGCGGAACAGGCAATGAACATTTTCTGAACAAAAATGAAAAGGTGATGTACACCTTCAAATTAATAATAAATATAACTCATTAATATAAAATCTTCTGGTCTAGAAGCCTATTCTTGTTTTAAGAAAGACAAAAGTGTGAAAATATTAATTAAAACATTGTTATAGCAGTTTAAATTATTGTAATAAACTAAAATAATACAATACAGTATATATTTTATACATAAAATATTACAAAAAATGAAGTTTGTTTTACACTTTTAGTGGTTTTACCAACAACGACCACTAGGTGTCAATGGTTTGCTGCATACTCTTGTCACAAATTAATAAATTACTGTCACTGCATTATTATTACTGTTAAAATGTTTTAAAATATAAAACCTAAGTTCTTAGACCTTTCCAACGATGTATAGTTTTTTCGTGATAGATTAAAATTTACATATTGAAGTGAACTCTGTGCCAGTTAAAGCAATCTTTGCCTTAGTAAGATCGAGTAAAGGAAAGGTTTCAACTTCACACAGAGCCCTTCGAAGTCATCTTTGTTTAAAAAAAGCAGATAAATATTTTCTTTGTTCTCACCTTTAATAATTTAAGTGGAAATGTCTTCAGGAAAAGCTTTACATATCACACATAAACCTAACATGGAGAAGATTTACTTTATGTTACTGTTAGGGTTTATTCATAAATCTGCTTTGAGGTGAGATCTCAGATCTTCATCATTTGCCTTTAAACAAACTTTATTGACACTTAAGTCTCAACAAGCCTTACAGATTGATTTAAGCTATAATCCTGTGTTCAGTGAGAGATCCGGGAGCTGTTTCTTCATATTCATCACATATTTTGCTTTCTATTTGATCTGAACAACAAGAATTAAACTTCTGCTATGAATTAAACCATGAAGAGTACCATTCAGAGACTCCATACAAAACTTATTTAGCCTTAGGTGTCCTACACTTACTGTGTCTCTTATTGTTGTTTTGAAAATAGTTTTCAATAAATTCAAGATGAAAGAAGTGTTAAGTCATATTTCCTTCATGACAGAGTTTTACTCAGAAATAAAGTACAGATTGGAGTGTTAATATCTGCTGGTTATTTACTTAAAAGGCGCAAATTAAATAACAACAGCTGATTTTCGTGATGACCAATACAATTTACTAAGAGCACACAAATTAGTTCAGGGTTGCAAATAAGCAGAGCTGATGAGGTGCTGGTGATCTACTAACACCTGATGTGCTTGAGTTCAGCACCACAAATTTCGCAGCTAAAAATGCGTGGTGTAAAATCCCTGCTATTGAATTCATAGTACACTGAAATGAACTGAAATGAGGACAAAAATGACGGTTTACAAGTTAAAAAAAACACTTGATATTGTGTGACTTCTCTCAGTGACTCAGTAGCTTGGCAAACAATATTTTTGAATAATATGTTCCTCTGGTATTACAAATAAATTGTTACATATGGAAAAAATCCTCTGCCTTGTACCATACAATCTCTGATCCATGTGATGCCTCTTTTATCAGTAACAACTGCAGCCATTTCATGCGCAAAATGATTTAAGATTTTTCAGCATTAAATAATTGCGCAAATACCAGTAATATTATACGCACAAACATTAGTAAATCATTTAAATTAGTGAATCATTTAAATGAATTTCAATTTTGTGTCTGAAAGGGAAACCCCTAGAAATGCATATGTAATAAGGTCAGTCCCAAAAATAACTAGACCACACCTTTACACAACTGTGCGTCTTTAGTAAATACTGACAGTCGTTATTTAACGCCAAAATTATGATTTGCGATAACAGTAGTTGTTAGTAAATCTGGCCCTAAGACTTTTATCTGAATTACTTCATTTTGTCTTTAATAATACTTTTAATAATAAACTAATTAGTTTTACTTTATGCTCTGTGTTTGATTATAAAATGCTCATTATAGATGATGTATATTCACGTCTATATGAATCACATTATTTTTTGTTAAATACATCTGGATTCTGGACTGAATGAATTGATAATGTTATTGGTTAATGTTATTTTTTTCTTTGCATTCACAGAAGAAATTTAAGTTCAGATGTAATAAAGTTTTCACATTTAAAAAAAACTCTTTTTTTAGAGATGAAATGACACTATGATGAGAGATGTAAAGATCTTTCAGGTTTATTCCCCCCTCTTTTCTGATGTGCCGGTCAGCAGGGTTTCAGCTCGGTCACATGTTAGCGTGTTTTAGCTACGCGTGTTACAGAGAGAATGAAAGTCACAGCACACGCTTTGATCACACGCTGTCATGCGTGAGTCTCTCTGTGTGTCCTGATGCATATTCACACAAACACACACATGGGGTGATTTGTTAACGTGGTCTCTTACAGATGTAGATGTGTGTGTGTGTGTGTTCTGTGATGTGTATGAGTGACTCTATTGACCCGGGCGTTATAATGTGTGTCTAATGGTTTGACTCTATATTTGGGTGTTTAGCATTTCAATGGGTTTGCCTCTGAGTCCTGCCGCTGATTCCGCCCGATCGGCTCGTCACGCCCTCTCGCTGATCGCCACCGCTCGACCTCCTGCCTTCATTACTACTATAGCAAGAGAGGTAACACACACACACGCACGCACGCACGCACACACACACACACACACACACATTTATAAACATGCACACAGATACACAAAAATATACACGCAAACACACACACACATAAACATGCTCATACACACAGATGCACAAAAATATACACTCGCACACACACACAAATTTATAAACACATACTTGCATACACAAACTGATAGATAAAAATATACACATGCTAAGATGTACTCACACACACACACAGATACATAAAATATAAACATGGTAACATACGCACACATACATACATATCAACAAAAATTATACACACACACATATATAAACATGCACAAAGATACACAAAAATATACACATGAAAACACACACATGTATAAACATTCTCACACACACAGATACACAAAATATACACGTGAACACACACACACACACATATATAAACATGCTCACACACACAGATACACAAAATATACACGTGAACACACACATATATAAACATGCTCACACACACAGATATACAAAATATACACGTGAACACACACACACATTTATAAACATGCTCATACACACAGATGCACAAAAATATACACTCGCACACACACAAATTTATAAACACATACTTGCATACACAAACTGATAGATAAAAATATACACATGCTAAGATGTACTCACACACACACACAGATACATAAAATATAAACATGGTAACATACGCACACATACATACATATCAACAAAAATTATACACACACACATATATAAACATGCACAAAGATACACAAAAATATACACATGAAAACACACACATGTATAAACATTCTCACACACACAGATACACAAAATATACACGTGAACACACACACACACACACACACATATATAAACATGCTCACACACACAGATACACAAAATATACACGTGAACACACACATATATAAACATGCTCACACACACAGATATACAAAATATACACGTGAACACACACACACATTTATAAACATGCTCACACACACAGATATACAAAATATACACGTGAACACGCACACACGCACATGCACGCACACACACACACACACACACACACACACACACACACACACATACACACATACACATATAAACATGCTCACACACAGATAAACAAAAATATACAAGCGCACACACACATATATAAACATGCACATGGATACACAAAAATATACACGCAAACACACATACACACACACACACATATATAAACATGCACACAGATACACAAAAGAAAAAAATACACGCGAGCACAAACAAATCTACAAAAATACACGCACATCGTTCCACAAAAATATACACGTACACACACAGATGCACAAAAATATACACACAAACACACACATATATAAACATGCTCACACACACACAGATACACAAAAATATACACGTGTGTGCACACAAATTTATAAACACATACTCATATACACAAACAGATAGATAAGAATCTGCACATGCTAAGATACACACACACACACACACACACACACACACACACACACACACACACACACACACACACAGATACATAAAATATAAACATGGTGACATACCCACACATACACACATATTAACAAAAATATACACACACATATATAAACATGATCTCACATACAGATAGACAAAAATATACAAACACACACACATTTATAAACACATACTCGCAAACACTCGCAAATCACCAAAAAACATACACACTGATCTACAAAATACACACACACATACAAACAGGTCTACAAAAATACACACACACACACAGATCTACAAAAATACACACACACAAACCGATCCACAAGAATACACACACACACACACACACACACACACACACACAGATCTACAAAAATATACAAGTACACACAGATCCACAAAACATACGCACACACACACACACACACACACACACAAACACAGATCCACAAAAAAATGAAATCCTAACACACACACACACACACACACACACACACACACACACACACACACACACACACACACACACACACACAGATTCATGACAATATAAACATGATGACATTTACACACACAGAGATACACAAAAATATACACATATTAACAAATACACAGATACACAAAAATATACAGTTCTAACATATACTCTCTCACAGACACACAAACAGATACATATCATCCAAAAATCCAGTCTCAGATGTGCTCATACACAACAATTCACTTATACATCAGAAAACACACACATATCTGAATACACAACTACACACAATTTGTCATGTTCTTGAGTGTAACTTTAGTCTTCTCTTTGTCTCGATCTGTTTCTTCTATATCATAATCCCAGTGAGTCATTGACGTAGATAACCTGTTGTGTGTCTGTGTGTTGTATGTGTGTGTGTGTAGGTTCACAGACACACAGCGATGCAGTCTCAGGGTTCTCAGTCGCAGCAGAACGTTCACGTTACGACTCTCGCACGAGCCAAAAACGAGATCCTGCGAGTGATCGAGATTCTCATTGAGAAGATGCCGTCAGATGTGGTGGACCTGCTGGTGGAGGTACAAACACACAATCACACATCTACACACATCTACACACAAACACACACAGAGAGAATAAATGAGGTTTGTGTTGACTGTGTGTTGTAGGTGATGGACATCATCACGTATTGTATTGAAGGATCTCTCCTGAAGAAGAAAGGGCTGCTGGAGTGTTTTCCAGCCATCTGCAGGTAAATCTCTCACATTACATCTCGTCTTCATAAGATTTCTTTTCTCTTTAGCTGCAAATAAAACCTCAACTCGTATAAGAAACACTTCTGATCCTCCATTTGATTTAAAATGAAGATATGAAGCCATCTTAACGTCTTCATCCTTTTTTTATTTCTAAAGAGTCACTCGTACTTTCATGTAGAGTAAATTCCTGGTTACTAACAAGCAGTTATTGGTCCTTTATTAACTTCTAAAACTGATGACTGATCAAACAGCCTGAGGTTTATTGATCCGGAGAGGTCAGAGGTCAAACCACAGGTGACAGCCATTGATGTCTGTTTGATGGATTAGAGCGGTTACATGGGCTAAACCCTAATTTGCATACTTTTATTCACTGAAAGTATGTACTTCACCTGTGATTGGAAAGCCCATGCTTTTTAATATGCAGTAAGACAGTATATCTCTCTCTTTCTTTCTCTCTTTCTTTCTCTCTCTCTCTCTCTTTCTTTGCAGGTTTTACATGGTGGCTTATTGCGATCGCAGTTATCGTATCGCTGTTGGAGCGCGTCAGGGATCCGTCGCTCTTTACGACGTGCGGACTGGAAAGTGTCAGGTGATTCGCTCTTTCTCTTTTTCTGTCTCTCTTTCTCAGTTTGTGTTGGGTGATGTGGGATGGCGTTCTCATGGCCTCCAGGTGTTCATTGGTCAGCACAGGCCAGGTGTGATCATGCAGTGATGCATGATGGGATAGCTGAGAGATCGATCCAATCCTGTGTCATGAGTGAGGTACTCAGGTGACTGTGATGTCACAGCTGGGGTCACATGATGGGGTCTTGCTGTCATGCCCATTGGTCTGTAAATGTGTGTGTGTGTTGGGTGGCAGTAATCCTTTGATGATACACAACTGTACACAAAATACACACGATGCCTCTGGTTTGAGTTGATAAGACACAAACACGCACACAATCACACACACACAGTCCTGCACAGGTTTGTTTCATGGACATCTATTGTTTCATCTTCAAAATCAAACCCTATCATCATAATCCGATTGGCTGCTGATGTGTGTGTGTGTGTGTGTGCACATGCATGTGCGTGTTTGTGTCTGCATGTGTGTACTGTACCGCACAATCACGTGTGTGCGTGTCAGACAGTTAGTTTCAGCTCTCGGCTGAATTGATTGAACGATTGATTTTAGACTGTTTACAGTTCTCAAGATCAAATCTCTGTGAAATCGCTGTCTGGGGACACTAACCATCAGATCATATGCACATCCCATAATGCTCTGGCCACACAGACAACTGATCACTGAACATACTGTATGATGTGTGCCACAAATACTGATCTGAAAACAGTAACTTCAGATACTTAAGCTGAATAAATTTACTTTCCATCGGTGTATGGTTTTTTTTAGGATAGCACAATATTTGGCCATACACAACTATTTAAAAATCTGAGGGTGAAAAATCAAAATATTGAGAAAGTCACCTTTAAAGTTGTCAAATTAAGTCTTTGGCAACACATTTTACTAATGATAAATAATTGTTTTATATCTTTACGATAGGAAATGTATCATGTAACATGATCTTTACTTAATATTCTAATGATTGTTGGCACAAAAAATCTATAATTAAAAAAATATATATATATTACAAATATACCCATGCGACTTTTGACTGGGTTTATGGGCTAGGGTCAAAAATATAATAATAATAACTAGATAGTAAAGTTTGAAGACAAACTTTATGTTGGCTTGAGAAAGCGTAGCCTGAACGTTTAAAACGGTTTGACATAAGTTTAGTTTAGTAGGCTATCTGGCTGTTAGTATGTTTAAGTATGAAGGTAGCATGATTTACCATGAAGCTAGCATGATGTTAGCATGATTAGCATGAAGCTAGCATGATGCTAGCATGATTAGAATGAAGCTAGCTTGATGCTAGCATATTAGCATGAAGCTAGCATGATAAGCATGAAGCTAGCATGATGCTAGCATGATTAGCATGAAGCTAGCATGATGCTAGCATGATTAGCATGAAGCTAGCATGATTAGCATGAAGCTAGTATTATGCTAACATGATGTTAGCATGATTAGCATGAAGCTAGCATGATGCTAGCATGATTAGCATGAAGCTAGCATGATGCTAGCATGATTTGCATGAAGCTAGCATGATGCTAGCATGATTACCATGAAGCTAGCATGATGCTAGCATGATTAGCATGAAGCTAGCATGATGCTAGCATGATTAGCATGAAGCTAGCATGATGCTAGCATGATTAGCATGAAGCTAGCATGATGCTAGCATGATTAGCATGAAGCTAGCATGAAGCTAGCATGATTAGCATGAAGTTAGCATGAAGCTAGCATGATGCTAGTATGATTAGCATGAAGCTAGCATGATGCTAGCATGATTAGCATGAAGCTAGCATGATGTTAGCATGATTAGCATGAAGCTAGCATGAAGTTAGCATGATTAGCATGAAGCTAGCATGAAGTTAGCATGATTAGCATGAAGCTAGCATGATGTTAGCATGATTAGCATGAAGCTAGCATGAAGCTAGCATGATTAGCAAGAAGCTAGCATGAAGCTAACATTTATTGCGTTGCTAGGGTACTAAGTTTGGTTGCTAGGGAGAAAATTGGCATCCCATAATGATCACCCTTCAAGCCACAAGTTAAACGGTCCAACCCCCGTGTCTCTACAATGTTCTGATGCGGAGATATAAGGCTTTGTTTATTCCGTTGCTAGGGTACTAAGTTTGGTTGCTAGGGAGAAAATTGGCATCCCATAATGATCACACTTCAAGCCACAAGTAAAACGGTCCAACCCCCGTGTCTCTATGATGTTCTGAAGCGGAGATATAAGGCTTTGTTTATTCCGTTGCTAGGGTACTAAGTTTGGTTGCTAGGGAAAAAATTGGCATCCCATAATGATTACACTTCAAGCCACAAGAAAAACGGTCCAACCCCTGTGTCTCTACGATGTTCAGATCCAGAGATATAAGGCTTTGTTTATTATGTTGCTAGGGTCTTCATATTTTGTTGCTAGGGGCGTGGCTTAATACCTCAATAAGAATCCTAAGAGACTGATTGGATGCCTGAGTAAAATGAGCCCACCCCTATGTCTCTATGACACTCTGGTGCAAAGATATCCATCTGGGCTTTTTATAATGGTAGTCTATGGGAGATGTTGCTAGGGTACCCAAAATTGTTGCTAGGGGCGTGGCTTAATATCTCTGGGGTGATCCTAAGAGACTGATTGGATGCTTGAGTAAAATGAGCCCACCCCCATGTCTCTAAGACACTCTAAAGTGAAGATATTCCATCTGGGACGCTTTTTTCCCTTTTATGGGCATGTTTCCTGCCCCATTATAAGTCAATGGGAAAATTTGGGGGCCTCTTACACCCCAGGGGTACAGCTTACACCCCATTGTGAGGTATGTTCTTACACAGCCTGTCAGCCTCCTTAAATGTGGTAAGCCACAAGTTTCTACAAGTTTCTCACTCGCAGCTTTGACCCGTCAAAGTTTGTCTCAATGTTAAGTCAATGGAAATTTTGGGGTGTTTCAGCGCCCCGTTTAGGAATTCGGAAGGTCCCATCAGTTAGAAAAGATATAGCACACCTCGTCAGATCAGACCGAAAGTCTGTCCAAAGTTTGATGGCTGTAGCTTGAAAGCTCTAGGACGAGTTAGAGTTAGAAATTTTAGTCTCAGAAGAAAAAGAATAATAATAATAATAATAATAATAATAATAATAATAATAATAAGTTTAAGTGCAACAACAGTATGTTGGCTTTCTCAAGCCAACATAATAATAATAATAATTCCTTACATTTATATAGCGCTTTTCTCAGTACTCAAAGCGCTTTACATATGAACGGGGGAATCTCCTCAACCACCACCAATGTGCAGCATCCACCTGGATGATGCGACGGCAGCCATATTGCGCCAGAACGCTCACCACACACCAGCTTATTAGTGGAGAGGAGACAGAGTGATATAGCCAATTAGTATGAGGGATGATTAGTAGGCCAATGGGCAAGTTTGGCCAGGATGCCGGGGCACACCCCTACTCTTTTTCGAAGGACATCCTGGGATTTTTAATGACCACAGAGAGTCAGGACCTCGGTTTAACGTCTCATCCGAAGGACGGTGCTTTTTTGACAGTATAGTGTCCCCATCACTATACTGGGGTGTTAGGACCCACACAGACCACAGGGTGAGCACCCCCTGCTGGTCTCACTAACACCTCTACCAGCAGCAACCTGGTTTTTCCCAAGTGGTCTCCCATCCAAGTACTGACCAGGCTCAGCCCTGCTTAGCTTCAGTGGGCAAGCTGTCTTGGGCTACAGGGTGATATGTCTTAATTTATATGTAAATTTGACATCACGGTTATAGTGACTAAAATCACCACAGTACTCAATATTATTATGGTTTTGTGAACAATTTGTAGAAATGTAAAAAAGTACTGATGCAAACCAAATTTAAAATTGATTTTTCATGTAAGTGCACTTTTGTTGGCATAAACATCAAATAAATAACATTATCATTCATCATGGCACATTTGGGGTGGTGAGATAAATGTTAATCTAGTTTAGATAAAACACAAGTGAGTAAATCAGATTAAAAACACAGGAAAAATCATCAAGTCATTTGTCTGCATATGTGGTGAGAAATCAGGTGAACTTTATGACCCTGGAGTAAAGCTGCTCAACACCTGCCTCACAGAAGAATGCGCTCACATCATTTCATGGAAAATGGAGAGAAAAGATAAACCTGTCTAAAGAAATATTAAGTAAACATGCATCAGTACTAGATTGCCTGAAATGTCAACATTTTGGGATTTAAATTCATCACAGCAGACATGAATGAATGCGTTTGTCTCATGTTATTGCCTAAATTGGTTGATGCTGGACAGGGGTTTGATAGCTGTGACACTGGCACGATTAAACGGTAATTAAAAAATAACGCGGTAATACTAGGTCTGTCAATCAATTAAAATATTTAATCTAGATTAATCACACATTTGTATCTGTTCTATATTTACGTTAATTGAACACTTTTCAAGTTTTTAATACTCTAATCAACATTAGTGTTGACAAATATGCATACTATATGCAAATATATTAGTAAATTAGTTTATTATTATTAGTAAAATAGTCAGCAAAGTTAATTTTGAAATAAAAAAGTTAAAGATTTTTTAAGGTTAAAAAACAAAATCACCACATATATCTTAAAATTACAGGTAAAACTACCGTAATAGATTTGGCACAAACAAAGTCAAAAACAATGTTATTTTTTTCTTTCTTTTATTGTTTGATTGACATTGAGACAGACAGTTTTAATGCAAGGATCAAATATAATCTTACACATCAGATATGTTTCTCAGCAGTTAACCAAACATTCACTTACTGTAAAACATAACAGATTATATCTGCATGAATTCTTGTTAAACAGATATTTTTTAAACTGTTATTCCGTGTAGTTGTCTTTATATCGGTGTCGCGTGAATCCTAACCCTGTGTGCATGCTTCAGATGTGTCAGTCAGCGTGAGGAAGATCGTTTTCGTGTTTTGTCTTTCTTAACTCTTTTAACATCAATCAGGTCCTGCACTTTATTTTCTAATTCCTGCATGTTTTAAAACCCAAACCAAAATATCAGACACGCAAGTGGATGGACAACCATCATTTATATTAGTTAAGCAATTAATCCAATCCACTTCTTATAATACATACAAATAAAGATCAATTGACGTTTGATGGCTGTTTACTGTCTAACTGGGGGTTCACACCGGGCGCGTTTGAGGGGTCAAATTCGTTTCTACCGAGCGTAGTTAGACGCTGGAACATTTTGAGTGTACTCGCTTCATTCGTGCGTTAAAACGTGAAATTCTAGTCATCGAGACATTCACTTGGAAATTCGCGTCATGGGAGGGGCTTCTGTGATTCCGCTCGCTTCCTGTAATCACGTCACTACTAGAGCAAGCTCCTGATTGGTTAACGCGATGCGTTTTTCCGCCAAAGTTAAACTCGCGCGTTTCCTGCGGCAACCGTCAATGAGGCGGAATCGCGTCTACTGTGCTAAACGCCTCATTCGCACCGTTATAAGTCGTTATTGACTTAACATTGAAATCACTCGCGCTTAACGCCTCTACCGCAGCTGGTGTGAACGCAGCAAAAGGCTGTCTTAATTTATCCAACAACGTGCTAGGCCAAGGGTCAAACAGAAATTACGCATTGCGTTAATCGCATGTTAATGAAATCAGTGACGTTAAAATGAATTTATGTTAACGTGTTGTTAACATGTTAATTTTGACAGCCCTAATTAACGCATTTTTATCACGTTTAACCATTAAACCGCTAATCATTACATCTCTAATATTTTGAATGCATTTCATTGTAGCCAATGCTGCATAATTTACAACTCTTTTAAAACTTCCTTGTATTTTTTGTTTTAGTGTGCTATCTGTTTTTGTCATTTTATATATATATTTTGTTAGTAATTTAATATTAGACCAGTCCCTCCAGAAAAACGCAATTATGCATGAATCAATGCATAATCAGCCAAAGTCGCATTATTTAAATACGCCACACTTTCGTGCATAAATTGCAGATTTCTGCTCGCAAAATATGCGGGGCTTGCATGATTTCATAACACCCGCATTTCCGTAGCAAAAAGTCATATATATCTTAGCAGAAAGTTGAAAAGTTGTTGCATTTACTTCACACATGCGCAGACATGTCCCTTGTTGTCATGGGAATGTTAAGAAATGACGTAATCATGCGACGTGAACATCAATAAAAGCTGCAAACAGTTTTTGCAAGTTCACGCAATTTTGACAAGTTCTCGCAATTTCATCGCATAAAATTGCATAAATATCCTGCATATTACATCGCATTTTTTAAGAAAACGTGCCGCAAGATTAAGGATTTTTGCCCACAACAGTCACAAAAAAACTTACCATTTTTCTGGAAGGACTGTTAGACAGAGAGAGAGAGAGAGAGAGAGAGAAAGAGAGAGAGAGAAAGAGACACAGACAGTAAAACAGAGATGCTTCTAATGAGTCCCCATGTGGTTTAGTCACTGTCATGATTTTTTACCTTTACATGACCATTTAAACCTTAACCTCCACACACAAACATGCACATAGTTTGAAACATCAGTGTTTGTGTTACACACATGATGAATCCTCAGATCATGTGACATGTGAAGGAGAGATGTGACGTTACAGTAATGATCAGATGACATTTACCTGATGGATCAAAACAGATGGAAAATCCCACCGAGCAGAATATCACAGCATCATCACGTCACATTTTAATAAACAGACCTGACTTACATCAATCACACTGATAAAATCTCTCACACTTTTCTTTCTTCATGGGATTGCAATCCAGTGTTTTTATTTTCAAGAAGGCATACAAAACATTTTACAACATGGCAATCTTATCTCATAACTGTTGTCTAATAACATCACCGTATCCCAAATATTTTCAGATAGTTTCTTCATAAACTCACACTGAAAGTCATAAATAGTTTATATTTCGACAGAATCTCGTGTGTTTATTTATTTCTCTGTCTGCTGTAGTTTTTGTTGAGCGTTTGGGATGTGACAGGTCAATATCTACAGACGGCCTGCATTATTTCAGTGTTTTCATTAAAAACACTTTGTGTGTGTGTGGATTTATGATGTTTAATTGTAAGAGATTGATTTTGTTTTGAGGTCTGTTGTTAATCGAATCTCTCTGTGATGATGAGGGCAGATGGGAGGTTTTCTCATGAAACATTATTGTGTTACTGCAGCTGTGTTGCTTTCCTGTCAGAGAAATGAGGCGACGTTCGTGATCGGATCAAACGCACATTAACTCGTGATTTCACTAAAGCACACACCAGCAGATAACACAACACATCAATAGACACACAATGGTGACATACTGACAGACACACCGAGCCCGTGGTGCTGATGTGGGAAAAGTCCTCCATCACATCTTCTCTGTTGAAGAAGTTCTAGATGTGTCTCAGATCTGTCATTTTATTAATAATCATTTATTAACGATATATTTTGTTTTGTAAATGTTAAACATCCATCTATTTTCATCCTGCAGCATATTCACGGACACAAAGGGCCGATTACAGCCGTTTCCTTCGCTCCAGACGGGCGTTACCTGGCAACTTACTCCAATGCTGACAGCCACATCTCCTTCTGGCAGGTAAAGACCACTGACCTCTGATCAGCACTTAAAGAGCACATTTGTCTGTCATTTAGTAAACATCACCATATCTTAGAGGATCTTGGAGAAACGCTGTTCAGTCGACTCTTCTTCCTGTGTGTGTAAGAATGTTTTCAGACTAATGGGATCATTACTGTAAAGCTAAACCAGGTCGTGTGTGTGTGTGTGTGTGTGTGTGTGCGTGTGTGTGTGCGTGTGTGTGTGTGTGCGTGCGTGTGTGTGTGTGTGCGTGTGTGTGTGTGTGTGTGTGTGTGTGTGTGTGTGTGTGTGTGTGTGTGTGTGTGTGTGCGTGTGCGTGTGTGTGTACTAATGAATTCAAGAATCCTCCAGGGTCCGCAGGCGTCCGGTGCTGCCGCCTCACTGTTGCCCAGGCTGGGTTGAGGGCGGCGGGGCGTCTGCAGTAGATCTTCCCTCTCTGGAGCAGTACAGCTTCAGTGTTATATCTGTTGAAAGATTTGTGTGTCTGTTTTTAGGGTTTGCTGATTGATTGGCACAAATATAACTTCCTGAATATTTGTCTTTCATGCGTTCTGTTTCAGATGAACACATCTCTGTTGGGCAGTATTGGGATGTTGAATTCAGCTCCTCAGCTCCGCTGTATCAAAACCTATCAGGTTCCTCCAGTGCAGCCGGCGTCTCCCGGATCTCAGAACGCCCTCAAACTCGCCCGACTGATCTGGACCTCCAATCGTAACGTCATCGTCATGGCTCACGACGGCAAAGAGCATCGCTTTATGGTTTAAGAGGTCAAGCATCTGAGCTGAGCTGTTTCTCACTGCGTTTACACTCTTTACATCTGTCGGTGTTCATTCACATTCCTGTTTTTATTTACGTTTTTTTTATAAAGATGAGACAACAATTTGAACCTTGTTTATTATTTTTGTTTATTAAAATCCTTGTTTTATGTTTGAAGGTTTAAAGATGGATGGAACAGAGTTTGATATTTTATTTACTTATTGTTTCCTCTCCTAAACCAGGTTTGTCCACCAAACTTTATTTGTGTCCTGGCTGCACACAAACAAACATGCAGATATAGAGAAACACATGCAGGTGGAGCGGTACAATGCAAAAATGACTTTCTTACTTAGTATTTTTTGTCTTGTTTTCAGTACAAATATCTAAAATTCTTTAATTAAGATGTTTTTTTCTTTATGAGCAAAATTACCTAAGAAAATAAGTCTAGTTTTTAGACAAAAATATACAATTTAAGTGAATCTGTGCCTAAAAGAAGCATAACAAATATTGGAAAAAAAAATACTTTTTTCTTAAACACTTAATTGAAAAAAGTTTAAAAACATAAATTCACTTATATTTTATACACTGCAAAAAATTATTTTCAAGAAAATTTTTTTTCTTGTTTTCAGTAAAAATATCTAAAAATTCTTAAATAAAGATGCATTATCTTGATGTGCACAATGACCTAAGAAAATAAGTATAGTTTTTAGACCAACAATATCAAATGTAAGAGATTTTGTGCATAAATCAAGCAAAAAAAATCTGCCAATATGGGGTAAGCAAAAAAATCTTGAAAAAAATTTTATACACTAAATTCAAGAAAATTTGAAGAAAAATTTGCTTACCCCATTGGCAGATTTTGTTTGCTTGTTTTATGCACAAAATCACCTACATTTTATATTTTGGTCTTATTTTCTTGGGTCGTTTTGCTCATCAAGAAAAGGCATCTTAAGAATTTTAGATATTTTACTGAAGTAAAAGTAAAAGTGAATTTATGTTTAAAACTTTTTTCAATTAAGTGTTTAAGAAAAAAGCAAATTTTTTTCAAGATTTGTTTTGGTTCTTTTAGGCACAAATTCACTTACATTTTTTATTTTTTGTCTAAAAACTAGACTTATTTTCTTAGGTCATTTTGCGCATCAAGATAATGCATCTTGATTTAAGATAATTTTAATATATTTGTTCTGAAAGCAAGGCAAAAATACTAAGTCAGAAAGTAATTTTTTCTAGTGTACGTCTCACTGTCGACACAGAGATTTAATTTTGATGTTATTTATAATGAAAGAATCGATGTTCACACTGGATGACTAGAATCATATCATAATGTATCATAAGAGCAAGTTTTATTTTAGCTTGTTGTGTAGTTGTGAAATATTTCAGTGTGTTTTTGTCTGTTTGTGTGTGTTGTGGGTTAGTAAGATCGTATAGGTACTGAAATATTTGCAGTAACAAACACAAACTGTGCACGCCATCATTTATTGTTAGTAATGTAAATAAACAAAACTCTCAATCTGAGATTTTACCGCAGTATTTGATGTTTATAAAAGCGCTGTAAAATAATAAATCTCACAAAGAAATTAGGTACCAATAAAATAATATTATAGTTAAAGGAAATGAAGCAGACGGTTAAGATGAATGAAGCTGATTGTAGTTACTGTAATACATGAATAGTCTGGACGTAATGGTTCTTTAAACGTGTTAGTCATGAAATTGAATCAGATTTAATTCAACGTTGTAAATAATACCAGGATTAAAAGTTTCAGGTGTACTTTACCAGCTGTACAATTCATCTTTTTATCTGAGTTACAGTAATGAAAATGAGATTTTATTTGGACTCAAGATTTATTTTCTGTGTTTCTCCTGTGAACATCATTACAGACTTCAACATCAACACACCTGCAACGTCAGGTCTGTCCACAGAAATCCTTCTGTCCAAGATAATTGCCATCATTCACATCAAACCTCATTGTGTGTAAGAGAGAGAGAGAGAGAGAGAGAGAGAGAGAGAGAGATTCAGTATGAGTCTGAAGTTATAATCCTCTGAAAACACAAACTTCTCTCATCATTTATACACATTAATGTTTTACAAAAGCTATCAGACTCTCTTCTGTCAATGATGATGTTTAGTGATGAGTTCAGATGAGTTACATGAGAAATCTGATGATGGAGAAAATTATGACAGAATTGTCATGTTACTGTAGATTAAATGAATCTGAGGATATAGTTTGTGCGTGCATGTGCGAGGTTGTGTGTGTGTGGTTGTTTCCTGATGTGGCTTTTATGTGTCCTATAGATTAATGAAAAAGTCCTTGAACGTTCCATGAACTGACAGAAAATTTGAATCATAAGTGATTGATTTTTTCATGCATCTATTAATGTCTTAATCTCTCTCTTTCTCTATCTTTCTCTCTCCTTTATGTTGTAAAATATTCACACTTTCATGGTGCTTCAGTCTGTCGTGCAGAATTTCAGCGTGGCTCGTTGTGTACGTGGATATAAATACGAATGCTTTATCTATCGTCTAGATGTGGTGAACATTAAGACCATCAGACCCACAGATGTGTGTATATGTAGATCACTGAATATATCACGCTGTGCTTTATTGCGGTTATGAATAAATATTGTTGTGTAATTGTGTTGAATAAAGATTTACCATGAGAATCTGAAGTATGGTGTTTGTTTTGTACACAAATGCTCAGGTTTGTGTTTAAACTTCTGGATTGTTGTGTAAGCAGTGACCTCAAAATATCTCACAACTATGAATGTCATGGCAAACTCAAAATTTGTCATAAATCATAAAAATCATAAATTTGTGCCATATAAACCTTCGAGTGACTCATTTAAGACCATCGACTAGTTTCTGCAAGTTAAAATCATCAAACCCAGTGAAACATTTGAGTGTTTCAGAGTCATATAAGTGCAGTGAGTGTATTAAATGCATTATTTTGCAAGCTCTGTTTCACAGATCGTGTGAAGAAGTCCACAGGGACGCATCGTTTCATTTTTAAAAGCTTTTTGTGATGGAGATTTGCACTGGGTGGGAATAGGCCGTCAGTGTTGAGCTGAAATATTCCCGATGGCCAGAAAGCATCAGTTTACTTCAAAACCGGTTCAGCGAGGCTCTCGGTCCAGAGAAAGCGTCTGCTCCAGCTCCTGACCGACTCTAATGTGGTTTTCTGAGTGAATAAATAAGATTTTATTTTCAGGCCTTTTTGTGGACGTTTTATTTCTCTCAGGATCGCAAGAAACCAGTTACAGCAGTTCATAGATTCACTAAACGCCAGTGAAAGCAGATGCACGTCCTCCATAACGCTTTCAGTTTGAAAGATTAGGCCTATTATCAGCGCTGGGAGAGAATTCATCATTTTAAGTGTGAAAATACAGCGCAGAGCTGTCGATCTGTGAGCGCAGGATGAGAAATGAATTTCAATGAATTCAGCAAACAGAGAGAATTGAGCTGCTCGGCTAATTACATCGTGAAAGACCTACAGTACTGCTGCCTTCATCTTTATAACCAATATCATCCTCATCTTCATCATCAAATTTAACATTATCTTCCTCGTATGAGTCGACATCTACAACTTGATCATTATCATCATCTTCATCAATAACTTAAACATCATCATCCTCATATAAGTCGTCATCTTTAACATGATCATCCTCATCTTCATCAACAAATTCAACATTATCTTCCTTGTATGATTCAACATCTTCAACATGATCATCATCATCTTCATTATCATCCTCGTATAAGTCAACATCTTCAACATGATCATCTTCATCATCATCCTCGTATGAGTCAACATCTTCAACATGATCATCCTTATCTTCATCAACAAATTTAACATCATCTTCCTCATATGATTCAACATCTTCAACATGATCATAATCATCTTCATCAATAACTTAAACATCATCATCCTCATATAAGTCGACATCTTCAACATGATCATCCTCATCTTCATCAATAACTTAAACATCATCATCCTCATATAAGTCAACATCTTCAACATGATCATTATCATCATCTTCATCAATAACTTAAACATCATCATCCTCATATGAGTCAACATCTTCAACATGATCATCATCATCTTCATCATCATCCTCGTATGAGTCAACATCTTCAACATGATCATCATCCTCTTCATCAACAACTTAAACATCATCATCCTCGTATGACTCAACATCTTCAACATGATCATTATCCTCCTCATCTTCATCAACAACTTAAACATCATCATCCTTATATAAGTCGTCATCTTTAACATGATCATCCTCATCTTCATCAACAAATTTTACATTATCATCCTCGTATGAGTCCACATCTTCAACATGATCATCATCATCTTCATCATCATCCTCGTATGAGTCAACATCTTCAACATGATCATCATCATCTTCATCATCATCCTCGTATAAGTCAACATCTTCAACATGATCATAATCATCTTCATCATCATCCTCATCTTCATCAACAAATTTAACATCATCATCCTCATATGAGTCAACATCTTCAACATGATCATCATCATCTTCATCAACAAATTTAACATCATTATCCTCGTTTGAGTCGACATCTTCAACATGATCATTATCATCATCAATAACTTAAACATTATCTTCCTCATATGATTCAACATCTTCAACATGATCATCATCATCTTCATTATCATCCTCGTATAAATCAACATCTTCAACATGATCATCATCATCTTCATCTTCATCATCATCCTCGTATAAGTCGTCATCTTCAACATGATCATTATCATCATCTTCATCAATAACTTAAACATCATCATCCTCATATGAGTCAACATCTTCAACATGATCATCATCATCTTCATTATCATCCTCGTATAAGTCAACATCTTCAACATGATCATCATCATCTTCATCATCATCCTCATATGAGTCAACATCTTCAACATGATCATCATCATCTTCATCAATAACTTAAACATCATCATCCTCATATGAGTCAACATCTTCAACATGATCATCATCATCTTCATTATCATCCTCGTATAAGTCAACATCTTCAACATGATCATCATCATCTTCATCATCATCCTCATATGATTCAACATCTTCAACATGATCATCATCATCTTCATTATCATCCTCGTATAAGTCAACATCTTCGACATGATCATCATCATCTTCATTATCATCCTCGTATAAATCAACATCTTCAACATGATCATCCTCATCTTCATCAATAACTTAAACATCATCATCCTCATATAAGTCAACATCTTCAACATGATCATTATCATCATCTTCATCAATAACTTAAACATCATCATCCTCATATGAGTCAACATCTTCAACATGATCATCATCATCTTCATTATCATCCTCGTATAAGTCATCATCTTCAACATGATCATCTTCATCATCATCCTCGTATAAGTCAACATCTTCAACATGATCATCATCTTCTTCATCAACAACTTAAACATCATCATCCTCATGCGAGTCGACATCTTCAACTTGATCATCATCCTCCTCATCTTCATCAACAAATTTAACATCATCATCCTCATATGAGTCAACATCTTCAACATGATCATCATCAATCTTCATCAACAAATTTAACATCATCATCCTCGTATGAGTCGTCATCGTCAACATGATCATTATCATCATCTTCATCAATAACTTAAACATCATCATCCTCATATGAGTCAACATCTTCAACATGATCATCATCATCTTCATTATCATCCTCGTATAAGTCAACATCTTCAACATGATCATCATCATCTTCATCATCATCCTCATATGAGTCAACATCTTCAACATGATCATCATCATCTTCATCATCATCCTCGTATAAGTCGTCATCTTCAACATGATCATTATCATCATCTTCATCAATAACTTAAACATCATCATCCTCATATGAGTCAACATCTTCAACATGATCATCATCATCTTCATCAACAACTTAAACATCATCATCCTCATATAAGTCGTCATCTTTAACATGATCATCCTCATCTTCATCAACAAATTTAAAATTATCTTCCTCATATGATTCAACATCTTCAACATGATCATCATCATCTTCATTATCATCCTCGTATAAGTCAACATCTTCAACATGATCATAATCATCTTCATCATCATCCTCGTATGAGTCAACATCTTCAACATGATCATCATCATCTTCATCAACAACTTAAACATCATCATCCTCATACAAGTCGTCATCTTCAACATGATCATCCTCATCTTCATCAATAACTTAAACATCATCATTCTCGTATGAGTCAACATCTTCAACATGATCATCATCATCTTCATCAACAACTTAAACATCATCATCCTCATATAAGTTGTCATCTTCAACATGATCATCATCATCCTCGTATAAGTCAACATCTTCAACATGATCATCATCTTCTTCATCAACAACTTAAACATCATCATCCGCATGCGAGTCGACATCTTCAACTTGATCATCATCCTCCTCATCTTCATCAACAAATTTAACATCATCATCCTCATATGAGTCGACATCTTCAACATGATCATCATACTCCTCATCTTCATCATCATCAACTTAAACATCATCATCCTCGTATGAGTTAACATCTTCAACATGATCCTCCTCGTCTTCATTTTTAACCTCATTATGTTTAATGATCATCATCCTCACGTTTTCATCATCTTCATCATGAGTTCAACATAATCATAACGTTCATCTTCATCACCATCTTTATCATGATCTCCATCATAATCTTTATTGTGTTCATCATTAGCATCATCACCATCGTCATGGAGACCCTCCTTATACCTCCAGGTGAGTTGAGTAATTTCACTGATCATCTTAATTTGCTAATTGTTTCCCCAGAGAATATGATGTCAAAGCCGGTGTCTAATGTGTCATTAGTTTACACTCATTCATCTGTGGTTTCATTAATATTTTTGAATTCATGTGGCTATGCATTTATTATATATGATGACCTTCTGTGCGATTACAAAGCAGTTTATCAGGCAGTGCTTTTCTCAAACATACCGTGTATTTAAATTCATCAGAACAATAACATTTCCTTTGAGATTATTAATTGGATTCATATGAAAAATTCAACAATGGAAAGAAACAAAATACCTCTTAAAAGATAGAGAGAGAAAGAGAGAGATTTGACAGGCGTGTTCATGAATCCTGTGACCCAGAATGTTCAGGAGGAAGATGCCTGTCTCTGTCGCTCCAGCTGAGAACAAACACACACACCAGGAGATAACGTGACACTAATATGGAGTCCAGGATGACCTCTGACCTTTCACCTCTACTGCTCACTGTACAGCAGCGCTGAAGGCCAAAATCAATCGCTGCCCACAGCACAGAACAAGCCCTAATAAGAGAGTGTGCGTGTGCATGTGTGTGTGTTGGTCTTTAATGGCTGAAGAGCTCAATATGCACAAATGCCAAAAGATCAAACACACAACGTATCTGTGTAGATCATCTTCTCAAGGGCCTTTGAAGGCCTGGGTTCACTGTAGTGTTTCACAAGTAAGTACTTATAGCATTGTGAGACATATCAAATGATTTGTTTGTCCTTTTTACACCACATTGCATTGTTGCCGTGGTCCCTGTTAGACGGAGATGTAAGATTGTCTGTGAAGATGATGCGGACCAATCTGCATTGAGCTTTTAACCTCCTTTACACCTGTTGTCCACTACTAATGAACTCTAGTTAACTGTGTCTGTTTGTGTGTGTGTGTGCGTTTGTATGGAAGGTGGGTCAGATTACAGAGTGATGAACCATCCAGAGACCCTCAGACCACCTGATTAATACAGCAGCAATCAATCAATCTTACACCACAGAGAGAGAGAGAGAGAGAGAGAGAGAGAGAGAGAGAGACTGTGATCGGCCGCAGGGCGTTTGGTCAGCGTGCACAGGAGTCATTTTCAGCCTCTCTCTCCACCATCCAATCAGAGCTTAGCTATCACAGAAGGGAGGTGAACGCCAGATCATATCTCAAGGTGACTGTGACCTATGACCCCTGGCGATGCTGCACAGCCTAACGTTCATTTCTCACACCCCCACAGACCATTTTACAGTCCACAAACAGAGTTTATTGATCTCATCTGCTCTCCTCACTTCATCTCTTCCTGCTTTCTTCTTCTTTTTCAGGTGCCGCCGCTTCATTTTTCATCCCTGATGGTGCGAGAGGATGATACTGCGGTCGTCATGGTGATAGCAATGATGCTGAGGGGACCTCATACACGTTTGTGGAGACTGATGCTTCATTTAGATGATGAGAAGGTTTACGTTTGTGTGTGTGTGTGTGTGTGTACAGGATGGCAGATGGCAAAGCTGCCAAATAAAATGAATGTATGTGTGTGTGTTTGCATGTGGATGAAAAGACCTGATTTGCTCTCTAGGGGGCTGCAAACAATGTGATACTGCCCAAACACAAACAAAGATGTTTCTCTCTCTTTTTGTGTGCGTGCGTGCGTGTGTGTGTTAGCATGCCATCACTTCTATATGTTTTATAAAGTAGCACTTATTTTCATGAGATAATGAAAAGACATGACACAATGACAAAAGCAGTGTTTGGAGTAGCGCACTCCTGTACTATTTGCAGTATGTTCTCTATGCACATTGAAATATCGGATGACCTATTTTTGCTCATGCTTTTGGTGGTAAAGGTTTTATTGAATGGTAGTTTATCAGCCAGGGTTTGAAGACGCTTTAGTTAAACAGCGTGCTTGGAGAAATGCCGACATGTCCAGCAGATGTTTGTGGTGTTTTTCTGTCTTTTGTTCTGTGTGATTTTTCTCTTTGATGCTGTGGTCAGTACAGCGGGGGCTCAGGGGGCACATGGTGAACGCCCTTTATGACTGGCAGATGTCGCTCGGAGGGTTAACGCACTCTGTAATCCTATTTGCCCACTGAAAGGTTCTTTAATGACCTGAGTGCACTTGCAAAATAGTAAAAGTCACCGAGGCGACAGCTTGCCGTTTTAAAACCTGCCATTACTAACGGTTTGGCAAAATTGGATCTCTTGAATTGGACTATCCGGCAGGAGGATGTTTATTTATTTGAAATATCAGCAGGATTATAGTCAAACCGCTCAAATGATGTGTATTTTAATACAAAACATCGTATGAAATGTGACAATGAATTCTTCCTTTAATAGTTGTCTTTGGTGCACATCAAAAGAGATTGTTGGATGTTTAAATTGTTCTTTGCAATTTGTGTGAAAATGTTGAAATATTCAGACTGATGGATAGGAGATGCACAATGATTGTGTAGACAATGCATTTTAGAAATGCTTCAGACATATTTCCGTTGATATTTAACGTGTAAGCAGTTTAGTTTTGTGCAATAATATAAATTCTTATATTTAATTCATTTATTAATAGAATTTGTTTTAGTTTGTCAGAAAGCATATCTGGTTATAAAAAATGCCACAGTATTTTTATGCTCAGGTTCAGATTTTGTAGCTTTATTGTCATTGTGTTAAAAAATATTTACATATATACACAAGGATCTCTTTTTCACTGACACAAAATACAATTTAAAATGTATATGTGTTTGATTTGGGACATTTGATTTGTGTGTGAGTTTCAGTGATGTAGAGATCAAAGGTGACGACCCCGGAGAGAAAAATTACCAGCACACTGCTTAGGGTTCACTCTTAGTAAAGATTAAAACACAAAACTGTCCTGCGGCATCAAAACTACACAAATATCTGACTAATATGGATGCAAAGTTTTAATGATGATCAATCCATATTTATTTTTTTGGGTATTTATTAGATACAAAAAAATACAAGAAATATGAATAAAAAATGACAACTTTCAAAACAAAATGTTGTCCTCTGGTAAAAGTCAGTATTTATTGTTATGGGTTAAACTTTATAATAAGGGTCCATGAATCATAATCAATTAATACCTAAATTAATTCTTACTTAAACATGAAGTAATGCTGAGTTAATGCATGTACTAATTATTATTAAGTACATTACTCATTATTAAGTACATTATTTTGTTAGTTAATGTATTAATTAACAATGAATTCATGTATTGGGTCATGTTGTAGTTAATGATGACTCTTCATCAACTAAGTTGCATTAACTCAGCATTAGTTCATATTTAAGTATGAATTAATTTAGGTATTAGGTCATTGTGATTCATGGATTCAGTATTAGCGTGTGATGTCTCTTGGTACTAAACACATCTTGAACTCTTTTGAGGAGACTGAAGTCATTCGATTAAAATGAGACGTTAGGATTTTGTTTCATTTGGGTTTAGGAAAGCCAGCAGGTTCCTGCTATTTCTCAAGTCTAAGAGGAGATTACAGTACTTTACACTTTATTTTATAATCTTATTTTGTTTATTAATACTACATACAAATAAGCTGTATTTTCTGGTTTGTATTCTAATAAAGAGACTGAGAAATATTTATATGTGGTCATTATACCCCAGTAATATATCTATATATATATTGAATTTATAAAATGTTTATTTCTACTGTAGGCTGGATGATGTTTAAACTGAGCAGGGGGCGGAGCTGAACATACTTAAGATTGTGGCCCCTCTGTTAGGGGCGTGACCTCCACGTGTAGGGTCACATTTAATTAGCATACCGGACCCTCCTCCAACTGTCATCAGACAGGGCCACCCACTACTAAAAACCTTTCAGAGAGAGAGAGAGAGAGAGATTGGTCAGTACTGATAGTTTTACAGTATTTACAGGTTTTATTTGTTTTTTTTTATTAAAGCGATGTAAAGAGTGATGATGTTTGTGTTGATCATAATTAATGTTTATAAATTGTGTTATAACAATAAGACATCAGTGATGTAAGCTCTTCTGTACTTCCTCTGCTCCCTTAGGGGTCAGAGGTCAGAGATGAGAGGTCAGAGGTTGAGTGGGGGGTGGGGTGAGTTAATTCAGACCCCCTTCCCCCTCTACATGTAACCTCTAAATGAACCGCTCTCTTAATCCCATCATGTCAACGTGAAGAGAGTTCAGTGGTGTCCATCAGGGGACGCAGCATTCACACACTTTTATTTACAAAATGTTTGTGTGCGTGCTCGTGTGCATGTTTGTGTGCATTTGTGTGTGTGTGAACGTGTGTGCTTGTGTGTGTGTGTGTGTGTGTGTGTGTGTGTGTGTGTGTGTATGTGCGTGCATTGAGTGTTGTGGTTATTTCTGAAGGTTATTGGAATTCACTCTATTATGGTGACACAATGTGCAAAACTCATCAATCTAATTTCTGTGCTAAATATTATTCATCATTTTTCCCGGCTGATTGCTGAGCATGCAGATGAGTGTAACAGCGATGTAATTACTTACTGCAGATTTTAATCACCACAGCAATTTATCTCAAAGTCAAACTCTTAAAAGTAAACTAAAAGACCTCAAAAAGAGCAAAACCACAGATGAAGATTTTGATATTTTAAAGATATAATAGAATATGATCAGATTTAGGTTGAATGATGGTTGGTGATGTAGTTTGTGGTGAGGTTTGTCTGTTATGGTTTGTATCAAAGTGAAGGTTTCTATCCTGTGTTGTATTTGTTATTGATAAGGACGATGTTGTTCAAAGAGGACATATCACGTAAATCTGACTTTTTCCATGTTTAAGTGCTATAATTGGGTCCCCAGTGCTTCAATCAACTTAGTTAATATGAAAAAGATCAACCCAGTTACTTAGGCCATTGAAATGTGGCTCCCCTTGTGATGTCAGAAGGGGATCTTATCATTACAATACCGCCCCTTAATCTGCCCTATCCAACCATGGCGCTCCCATTTAAGAACTCGATAGAGTTGTGCATACGTCCTACGGCGTAGCCACGACAGTGTAGGCTATGCATTGGTTTTTATATATACTTCTGCGTCATGGTCGCGTTGACGTGCAAACATGCGGGTAGAGCGCTGGTAGGCAGTATCCTCGCGTGTAACCACAGCTCAACTGCCAAAGAAGCAGCAGCTTGATCATTTAAAGGTGCAGTGTGTAAATTATATAATAAACTATATTGTTTTTATTACCATAGAATGAGCCGTTTTTATCTACAAACACCGTGGGTCCCTCTACATGTAAGCCGCCATTTTGCGCCGCCATGTTTCTACAGTAGCCCTAAACGGACAAACTGCTCTACAGAGTGTGTTTGTCCCTATGTTGTCTCAGATGATGACATGTTTATCCTGTGACGGCTAGCTTCTCTATGTGCTTCAAAAGGGAGGGGTGCAATTCGCATCCTCACCACTAGATGCCGCTAAAATCTACACACTGCACCTTTAACCCACAAATGAAGAAGAAGCAGCAACTTGTTGTGTATGTTTTGAGAAGACCAACAGTGATGGAAGTAAATTAAAAGCGACTTTTTTGCAGTTTGAGTTAAAGCAGTCCTCATCTTGGCCCATCTTTGTTCCCACCGTCGCAAACGGAAATACCTATGACGCAGTTTTTTTAACCTGACGGGAGGGGTTCTAGTGGAGCAATCACAGCACTTGAGGTCCGTGTAGAATTGACAGCACAATTGAGTTTACATTTCAACAAGCCACCATTATGGTGATCAGTGTTTGCATTATCATCAACTCATTTGCAAGGAAACCTAAAAATGGCACATTTTTGCTCACACCTATAAAGTGGCAAATTTTACATGCTATAATAAATTATCTATATGATATTTTTAGCTAAAACTTTCCATATGTACTCTTGGGACACCAAAGATTTATTTGAAAAAATTCTTGTGAAATGTCTCCTTTAAGTACGCATTAGTTGTTAGTTCATGTCATGTCGTAACTGAGCCATGATTTGCTTTTGCTATTGTGAGTCTATGAGGTGTTGGATGGAGGGAGAAGGGTGGATGATGAGAGATGGAGAGATATTCTCTGGACAAGATGAGTGGTCAGTATTTTTAGGGTGATCTGAACAGAGACAGATCTATAGACAGACATGAGACATGTACAGTAGTTGAGTGTAACTGTATGCAGTCAGATGGAGGCGACAGAGTTACAGTCAGCATCATTGTGAATCTTTCTCTCTCTCCTGACGGCTTCTCAGCGTTTAAGCTGCACTTAAGTCTGAAAAATGCACTTCCTTTATAAGAGAGCAGAGAGACAGACAGTGAATTATTTATCCAGGTATGAAGCCGACAGCTGCTACAGGAAACAACAGGAAATAGAGATCCTAATTGTTGTCTATTACACTTTGCCTTGGCTAATGGCGCTGTGGAGCTCAGTCTCTCTCTCTCCCTCTCTCTCTCTCTCTCTCTCCCTCCCTCTCTCTCTCTCTCTCTCTCCTCCTTTGGGCCGGGTCTGGCTGCAGGTTAAGAGTGTTAATGCTACGTTGGCAGTTATCTCTCTTCAACAACTACACACAGACTCTTGTACTATAATCTCCTGTTAGGTCATCAGTTATTAGACGGATTGTCTGAGGGGTGTGTCTGAAATCTGCATGTTAAAGTGCGGTCGGTCCATCAGTCTGAGAGGGAAGTGTCATTATGTTCCCCTTGTGATGGTCTGATAATGGTGGTCTGACTGATTCTTCTCGTTCAGAGGGTTTGATTGGGGAGTTTTTTGCTCACAAACGCTGATGAGTGTTTTTCTTCCTCTTGAACTTCATCTCATTATATGAATATTTCACAAAGCTGTATCTGTGTGTGAGACGCCTTTTTCCAGCAAAGTACAGCGTGTGGCGTCGCCGTGCCCATCGATTGCACGTGTGTGTGTGTGTGTGGAGATCTGAAGTATCTGGTTCCTGTTCAGATGCTCTTACAGCACAGATGTGGTAACTGCAGAGGCAGCAGGAGCCTGGGACCAAAATACTGGAACCTAAGCATGAGTACACAAAACACACACACACACACACACACACACACACGCACACACACAAACACAAAGACACATTTTCACGTATACACAAACTCGTAAAAGGACAGAAGTCACATCATCTAAAAGAACATAGTAAGACATGCACCTTAAACATACACTAAAATAGTCCATATGACACAGAATACACCTCCGAGACTTTAAAGTCATACAATAGCATTGTGTATGGTGTATATAGTAAATATATAAACAGTTTTGCTAATCTAAATGCTGTTTACTTCCTTTACATCCAAATCTACACAATAATAAATTGAAATAATTTAAATCCCAACAAACAGACAGCTTTACAGATGAGGATGTTTATTGTCATTCTGAGAAGCTCTCTGGTGTGAATGATGATGTCTGATCAATGACTGATTTTGCTCTGATTTTTCATCAAATGTTTCGTGTAATGATCAGAGATCATTAAAGGTATAGTTCACCCCAGAATGAAAATTTGATTATAAACCACTTACCCCCGTGTCATTCCAAACACGCAAGTTCTTCGATTGTCTTCAGAATACATTTTTAGATAGTTTTGATGAAAACTGGGAGGTCTGTGACTGTCCCGTAGACTGCTATTCAACAGACTATTCAAGCCCAGAAAAGAATGAAAGACATTGCCAAAAAAGTCCTCAGCCATCAGTAGTTTAATAATAAAATTATGAAGTATTATGATCATATTTATTCAACAATTTGTTTTCCTGGTTCACACATTCACGTGCAGCCTACGGGTTCACAGCCAAGCGACAACATCAGGAGCTCACATAGAGTACATATGTGAAGTTTTACTGAAAATCACCCCATAAATTATCACACCATGTTAAAATTGACACTTTATAGGTGTGAGCAAAATGTGCTGTTTTGGGGGGTGTAATTTAAAATGCAAATGAGTTTATGATAAAACAAACACTGATCACCATAATGGTGGTTTGTTGAAATTGAAACTCAATTGTAGCTACTGTCAATGATTTTTTTCTCTCTCTCTTTCTCTCTCTCTGCACTACGGCAGCGCTGTGGTTGGATAGTGCAGATTAAGGGGTGGTTTTATTTTAATAAGATTCGCTTTTGACATCACAACAATTTTCTAGGTTGATAGAAGCACTGGGGACCCAATTATTGCACTTAAACATGGAAAAAGTCAGATTTTCATGATATGTCCCCTTTAAATGTTTATTTCATTATATATTTTGTGATTGGATGAGCCGTTATCAAATGATGATGAACTATGTATTTTTATGACCATTAAATGTTGCATTAAAGCACAATAAAAGGTACAAAGTTGTTCCTTTTTCTGTCGCTGGGGTGGTACGTACAGTTTTGTACCTTTTTTTCTGACAGTGAAGAGATGGCGAGGGAAGAGTAAATCTTTAACTCTTTCATTAAAATTCTTCATCTGTATTTAGCATCTTAAATTAAAGCTTGGAGGATCTTCTCAAAAGATAACTGATTCAAACATGTAAAGGGAGGGATTTTCTCTTTAAATCAATCTCAAACATTTACAAGAGTTTTTATTCTCTCACAGTTGTGTAGCTTTTCTCAGAGCTAAGGAGTATAAAGTTCAGATGCCGGGGTTTTAAACACAGCACACGCCGTCATCTTAAGCTCACTTCTTAAGCTTTTATTCACATATAATTGAAATGTGTCTTTAAAAGTAAGAATGGGTGATTTATTTGAGTAAAATAACAATGCTGAATCCAAGACATTAAGTACCATGGCAGATTTAGATTGAATGGTGGGTGGTGGTGTAATTTGTGATGAGTTTGTCTGTTATGGTTTAATCAAAGTGAAGATTTCTATCTTGTGTTGTATTTGTTATTGACAAGGGTTTGAAGGGTATATATCATGAAAATCTGACTTTTTTCATGTTTAAGTGCTATATTTGGGTCCCCAGTGCTTCTATCAACCTAGAAAATGTGAAAAAGATCAACCCAGTAACTTAGTTTTGGTAAACCATTTTCTGCATGCATGTGGAAAAATAGATCATTGACATTTGTCTTCGCTTGTGATTTCAGAAGGGGATCTTATTATAATAATACCACCCCTTAATCTGCACTATCCAACCACGACACTGCCATTTAGTGCAGAGAGAGAGAGAGAGAGAAAATAATTGACAGCACAATTGAGTTTTAATTTCAAGAAACCAACATTATGGCGATCAGTGTTTGCATTATCATTTGCATTTAAAAAGTGCCAATTTTACATGCTATAATAAATTATTTATGTGGTATTTTAAGATAAAACTTCACATACGTACTCAAAACGTAAGTCTTGTGAAATGTCCCATTTACATATATTACTAATATAGTAAAATCTGAGCATGTTAATATGCAATCTGCTTCAAATAGTGTAACAGGGTGAAAATTGTATTTATGTTTGACAATCTTTACCTAAAGTTCACCTGCTTATACTAAACGTGTGTTTACAAACGGTTCAGCTGTTGTTATGATTCAGATTCAGGATAGTTTAGATAGTATTTTTACATTTAGTTATCTTTAAAGTTAATAACAAACAAACAAACAATTATTGCCGTTATTTTTTATTCTATTTAATAAATGTATGTTTTATAAATAGCTGTGAAAACAAGGCTTAACTGCATTTGTATTTGTATTTTTTGTGTGTGTAAACTGGGCCTGTAGATGTTCTGGAAGCAGATCCAGGAAAGTGCCTCCTCCTCCTCAAAGAGGAAAATTTGTGAAATGATTTGCGGGACACAGCGTTTAACACTCTCTCAAGAGACTGGATACCTCAAATACTAAACGAGAGCTGAGTTTGTTTTGATAAATATTTGATGTCTCGTATATATCAGCGAGTTAGCTGGTGATTCTGAGCATCTCTACAGCAACAGAGAACATAAAAACATAAGTGATGTCGAATAAACACGCTGACAGACGTTTATCGACAAACAGCTTCAAAGAAAACAGAAATGCGGAATCGAATTGAAACATGAACGAGCGAACAATATATGAAGAGCAAAAGAGAAACGTAATTGCCTTTTTTTTGTGGTCCACCGTGTGTTGAGGGCGAGAGATCTTCTGCACCTGTCTGCATTATTTCAGTGCATTAAAGGTCTTTTGCTATCGTGAGGATCTGATTTCGGTCCCATAACCAGTGCCTGTGACCGGGCATTCAATGGACTCTTTAAGACCTGAACACCAGATCAATGACTTTAGCTTTAGCATCACGCTAACCTTCATCATAGTGTCTTTGTTATATCAGTGGGTTAGCACAGGGACTCCTGCAGGACGAAGGGTCGAGCATCTGTAGAGCTCTTAAGAGAAAAACACAAAGACAAAGAGTGAAGGAAACTGCTGCTAGCTTATGAGTAAACCTGATTATTAGAGTTTTGTGTGTGTGTGTGTAGCGGGTGTGACTGGTCAGTAAATTGAGATGGTTAATCTCAGATGAGGAGAGTGTATTGGTCCTTCAGACAGATCTTTGAGGGCCACTCCACATGGCTGCCCATTTAAGAGCCTGCTTACAAGAAGCTGTCCGTGCGTGTCTCTGAAGAGCTCGACCTTATGTCTGCAATTCACCCATCACACAAGCACACACACATGCACGCACACACACGCACACACACAGTGCTGTGTACAACTTTTTCATTGCTTTCTTTTTAAGTTTCATTGCAGCATCTTGATTCAATGGCAATGATTGTTGACTCATTTAAGTTTCAACTTTTATGCCTTTTGAAACTGTAGGATCAACCAACACGTCCTATTTAGTACCATGCTACAGATGCTAAACCAAATTGATGCAAACTGCCCATATAAATTGTCACTACCAAAATATTGTTTGAACTGAAGCACCACGTTTAGTTAATATGTTTAGATGGTTAGCTAGCATAGTTATGAACAGTTGTACATGCAAAAAACTAAATTTTATGTTAAACTCCCAACAAGTTTGCTTCATTGCAGAAAAAAATGTGTTTGGTAATGAGGTTCTTTAAAGTTACACAGACTTTCATTATTTTGAACACATTTACCAAAATGATGCTACTTACAGTATGTACTCACTCCTATGTATTATTGAGAGAGAGGGACATAGGAATTATTCCTCATTAAAAATGTAATGGTTTGCTTAAAATGTGTCTCAGTCAATGGACTGTGTCTTAATACACAGTTTCGGTAGTGACATAAAAATTCAGGACACTTTTTTTACATAAAGTACCATGCATTACAAAGATGTAAAATAGATAGATGTACTGTATATTTTTAACTTCACTTTTTCAAAAAGAAATCAAAAAGCAATTTTTTATGAAAACAATCAAATTAATTTTTTTATATATAATTTTCAAAAGTTTACATTTATGTGTTGGGGTTCGGGACTGCAACCTTCCAATAAAAGTACCAAATAAATGAACATTTTAAATATAAAAGCTTTATATTTTTTAAGATCATGAGTTTCAATAGATATTTAAACATACACTATGATAATTGAGTACTTTAACTCTTTTACCGCCAGCGTTTAAAAAAAAAAGTTGCCAGCTATCACCACAATTTTTTGATTTTCACATAAGTTCTTCTTTAAATATATAAACATACAATATATCAAATGAAAGAGCAGACAACCTTTATTTGTTCTCTTTTTATCACCTCTCAAATACAGGTAGGTTTCTTCAAAAATAAAAAATTTCGAGCAAAAAGCTGAGATAATTGTTTTTTGTAATTTGGACGTTTTGAGCAACCAAAGTGTCAATCAGAAAGTTGAATGAAGCTCAACTTTATGATAATGAGCTATGACGCGGTTCAGCGGCAAGCAGCGGCAAGCAACCAATCGGAATAGGGCCTAGACGGTCTTCGCTGGCTGATTCCGGAGAAACATACAATGTAAACTTTCGTTCTTACCAAAACATTAATAGAAAACAGACTTGAGAGCAGCCAAAGCGTCAACAAGCTTCCCCATCCTTGACTGGGCAGTCTGAGCCTCTTTGGAAGCTCAAGTCTGAGGCGGTGTGAATGTAGAGTAAGGGGTTGCTTCCGGGTTTTATAAGTTGTGTAAGAGCGCCACCTGGTACATAATAGTGATAATACAGATTGCCGGAAAATCTTGTCATTGGCAGGGAAAGAATGAATGCTTTTTAAATGTGTTTTTGGTAGTGGGACAGCAGTTTGGACCAATTCTGTAGCCTGGCCCATATAAGCCCTTTTCACACAGTGATTATGGAAAATGCATCTAGGATCTTTTCATTTCTGGTTTATTTACACTGCCAATGATTTCCCAGAAACTCTACTTGCAATTACAAACATACCGTAAAGATCCTGTAAAGACACATGACGTATTTAAAGTCCTGCACTTGGTAGGTTTTTCCACAGCGTCTGAAGTTTGCTAATTATTCGTAATTTCTATCTTGAGTGCATGAATTTTAGTTTATGATAAGATCATAAGGAGCGTGTAATGTGCTGTTCTGTCATGCTGGTGAATAAACTCAGCTTCACCGCTGATAGTGATGAGCTCCCTGATCTCTGCTTCAGTCCAGTTTTCCAACATTTCTTGTTGTGAATGTTGATCGGCATATAAGTCCTTCGTTTTAAAGAGCTGACCCATAATCATAACCGCCCTCATTACGGCACACCCCTTACGGCATTGTTTCTGCCTCTTCTTCACACAGAATGCTTTAGGTGAATATTACGCCAATGTTACTAGGTCCACTTTAGGGGATCCAAGAACATTTACAGGACGTGTTTATGTTCACACAGAAGCATGTGTGCCAATTTTACGGACATTTTCTGGGACCAAAGTGCTGTGTGAATGGGGTTATACAGAAAGATGATCCTATCTCTATCTACAGTGAAATTTGGATGCTTCTTCATGGTGCATAAAATACCAGGTCCAAAAAAGTGACTGCTATAGTTAATCCAGTATAATAATATTATCATATCACATTACATTTTTTGCAAGTGAAAATAATGCCAATTTCTAAGTCAGTCTGTCAGTCTAAGAGATTTTTCATGGATGAGATGTTAATGTGCGATATTAGCCGAGGGTTAATGAAGTAAGTTTTAAATGACATGTAATATTGTTCTTGCTCTGTGAGTGGATATGGATTTTTGTCGGCTCTCACAGGACTGAAGTTCAGCTTCTATCAATTAGTTTGTCTGGCAGCAGTCTGCAGGAAACACACATTCATATCTTCATCTATCATCGTGTTCTTACATGAAAACTCAACCTGAACAACTCGCAAAATCATTTTCTGTCTGAGGTTGGATTTAGATTTGGGTTGAGCTTTAATGTCATTCATTCAGTGGAAGTCTATGATATGAGACCACATGTGTGTTTGACTTCATCTAACCTTGTTGTGGTCTAGTTTTGGGAATAGTGCTGTGGTGTTTATTGATTTGTCAGTGTGGTTGTGTGTAGCTGCAGGAATTGTGTTTTAATACAACATCTCACCTCTCGCTTCTCAAACAATTCATTCAGATGAACACACACACACACACACACACACACACACACACACCACACACATACACACACACACACACACACACACACCACACACATACACAGAGGACAGTACACATATAAGATAAATCAGAGCATGTAAAATACTTAAAATTCTACCTCTCTGTCTGTCTGCCTGTCTGTTCGTCTGTCTGTCTGTCTGTCATGCAGTTGTGTGAGAATGATAATGTGTATGGGTTGGAGAGACAGACAGACAGACAGACAAAAAGAGACAGATATAATTGTCTTCCTGTTTCTCTTCTCTTAAAGCTGCATGTTTAATTAGCAAAGGGAGTGTTAGGAAGAAGTGTGTGTGCTTGTGCGTGTGTGTGTGTGTGTGTGTGTGTTTGTGTGTGTGTGTGAGACTGGAGTCTCCATTAGTGAGCAGTCAGACCTGTTGTCTCCTGCATTAGTGCTAATGGAGGCTCTTCTGACAGGAAAGGTGGTTTCCTTTCATGCAAAAGGGCTTCACCGTGTGTGCGTGTGTGTGTGTGTGTGTGTGTGTGTGTGTGTGTGTGTGTGTGTGTGTGTGTGTGTGTGTGTGTGTGTGTGTGTGTGTGTGTGTGTGTGTGTGTGTTCGTGTAGAGGAACGCAGGAAATGTATCAGTTTATCAGCTCATATTAGCTGAAAGTGTATCATCATCACTTGGGTGTTGTGATTGGTTGCTGGGTTTATGAGAGTTTAGAGCAGTGGTCTCCAACATGGTGCCCGCGGGCACCCGGTTGCCCGCACGGAGTCTGTGAGTTGCCCACCAAAGCACATTCTATTAATAGCCTCAATTTTTATATTTATAATATTAGCTTTATGTTAACATTTAAACAACAATAAAACATATCAATAAGTAAAATAAAATAAAATCAGTAAAATGAAAATATATATATAACTTGACAGGCAAAATGAGTCTTAGTAAGGTAACATCACATCTCTCCTTCACAGAGTATAAAGTCAGATGAGATGTGATGTTACTTTAGACTCATACTTTTTCTCCTTATGATGGCCACCACTGTATCTAAAAAGTCATCAATATACTCTATAAACCATACAATAGACTACAGTGACCATACGTGCCATTTTCCCCAGACACGTCCTGGCCAGGATTTCGGGTGCGTCCTCTGGAGGTTGGTGTATGATAATTGGGTCATTCTTCAATGGGGTGGCAAATGAGAGGCATACATTGTAAAATGCTTGTTTGTTTTCTTTTAAGAAAATACATTGTTATGCATTTAAAATTAGTTGAATATGCCATTAAAATTAAAGCTTAATATATATATATATATATATACATATATTTAATTTAAAAGAATAAAAAAAACTGGTGAAACATCCACTTATGTCTGTGGTGTTACTTATTTGAAGTAAAAAGACAGTAACACCACAGACAAATTAGCCTAAATCCATTCTTTTTTAAATTGAGGCTGCCATCATGATGATTTAAAGATCAGGGGACATTTAGGAAATATTAATAAGTATGTATTTATAAAAAATGTATTTAAATATTTAAAATCTGCAAGTTTAAACATAACACCACGGACACTAATAAAGTGCGACACATGAAATTGTCAGAAACTTAGCTAACTTTAAGAAAATTAATAAGAATGAATGCACTCACCATGCACCCCTCAGATCAACCACCACAACCAGCTGTATTGACCTTTAAACACATGAAGTAGTCCAAATAGACTTCCCCCTTTTCTTAAAGGGGACATGAATTTGGGGGACACTACTTTTTTTCTTAAATATTACAAAATATATATATTTTAAAACAATTAATACATGTTAAATAAATCTATTCCCAATATAATCACTTCATATGTGTTTAAAAGGTTATGTTAGTGCAATTACAATCCATGATACCTCTCTGAAATATGGTGATGACATGGATATTTTGTTACAAATGCAATCTTGCAAACTCTCAAAAAGTGCATGAATTGTGTTCATCCTACAGAATACAAAGATGGAAACATTTGATAATTTATTGGTATTTAAAGTTTATTTGAACTGTTGTAAAGTAGAGGGACACCAATTGGCAACCCTAATTGAAGAGTAATAAATGCTTTGAAACTTTAATCATGTTGTGTCACACAAATCAGGACATGGTTACATAGTCCTGGAAGTTTCATAGAATTTATTGTGACTTTTAACCCTAAATATGAACAGTTTAGTTATAGTGTAGCTTCAATAAATAAGCCAAATAACAATTATCTTTCTTCTGAGTGTGTGTGTGTATGTGTGTGTATGACATTTATTACATCACACGTGTGTTGCACTGACCATGAGCACACATGACCTTGAGTGTACCCTGTCACACACACATGCTGTCTCGCTGTCTCTCATGCACAGACACTTGGTCTGTCTGTCTGTCTGTCTGCCTACAATGAGTTCATTTACTGTATGTATGTCATCATAAGTCAGCGTCTTGGCATAAAACAGAGCTTATACGACCATAAGCTATAAATATAACTGATCAATACACGTTACACACACACAGATGAAGGAGTTTAGTGACATTCTTGAGTTTTAAAAAACGGGAATCAGAACAAACCATCTCTTATAAAGATAATAAAGCACAGTAGAGAAATGGATGACACTGATAAGATGATATCTACTGCAGTCTAACAGCATTATGAGTCTTTGCATGAGCACTGTTGGCTGCCTATAAAGAGCTTTTTAAAATCAGGCACTTATTAGGTTTCATTTGACTTAGGATGTTGCCTAAGAAGGTAGCAGTCATGCAGGCGACATACTAAGAGTTGAAACAGAGCTTGTGGGTGCGAGAGAGCAAGAGAGAGAGAGAGAGAGAAGATGAGCCGGCTGTAATAGCTCGAGTTGGGATGATAGATCAGCTGTGCACTGATGATAATTAACTCTCTCTCTCTCTCTCTCTCTCTCTCTCTCTCTCTCTCTCTCTCTCTCTCTCTCTCTCTCTCTCTCTCTCTCTCTCTCTCTCGCTCGCTCGCTCCCTGTGTTTTTAGGAGGGGTCGCTCTGATGGTCTGTCAGTCAGATGGTTCTCAGGAGAGTCTTTTGTTTTGAATGGGGGGAATCTAAGCCGCAGTGAAGAGATTCCCAGCTCGATCAATCCCCTCTAACTACACTATTGATTAGCTGCAGTAACATTTTTCATTTATTAATTATGAGGAATATGTACTTGAAAGTGTCTCTCTCTCTCCCCTGATAGGGTCATCCGCTATGAGCTGATATCATTTCGTGCGTGTATGAATGTGTTACAGATATATTGTCGTCATTAAGGACACACACTGACACCTCTTTGTCTTTGAATTATATCTCATATAGAGTCTCAGATTAATTTGCTTTATTGAGGAAAGGCAGAGTTTTATTTATATAGGTGTTAATTGTATAACACTTTTATATAAAATAAAGTTTTCAAGAGCTATATATTAAGAATAACTGTTGGTACACATTTAAACGTCATTTCATTATATCATAAAATATTACATTAAATATTTACACTTGAATATCAATCACTTGAGTAACTTCAAAAATGATTTGTTTGCTGATTAAATGTGCTTTATTATTATTATTGAGTAATATTGTAATAATACAGTAATATTAAACTGCTGTATTTTTTGACAGTTCTTGATCTTGTGTTGTGCATTAACACACAAACATGTTTGTTGTTCATTTGTGTGTTTATGTTGAAGATGCTGAAACTTTGACATTTGCCTCATCAAAGGTTTGTACACTGATTTGGGTTTTTTAGTTGGGTATAGTTGGGAAATTTAATGATGAGGTTGATTATCAATGTGATTTAGTGTCAGATCAGATATTTAAAGTCTTTGTATCGGTTGGTGTTTTCAGTTGGCAGATAAAGTTGTGTAGTGTGTGCACTGTTTAAAGATTCTCATCTAAATGTTAAATGTGTTGTGTAGTGGACTGATGTTTAGGTTTGTGCTTCTCTCGGACAGTCAAAAACTCAAATCTACTCCACTGTTGAGCTTAGCTATTGTTAAGTGTTTCCCTATCACAAGCTTCTCATATGATGGTTGTGTTTAAACTCGCAATGATATTGAAATGGAAAAACTCATTTGTTTAGAAATTTCTATTTATTTATAAGCTTTATTACTTTTTAAAAAGTCACGTGCCCTCATAATTTTAAATCAAAAATGCAAATCTCTTCCCCTCCTCAAAATGATCTCTCGGCCGTAAAAAGATTGCAGCGATTAGCAAATAGCAACATGGCCCATCTTAAAATGATCCAATCAGTTCTTGACGGATGAAGTTCCTGAAGTCTTATTATCATTTCAGAAGCCGTTTCACTCAGATATACGTCACCACGGGGAAAATAATACAATCACTACCTCTGTTTCATGGTGACTTTTACCTTCCAAAAAGATTTTGTATCAACAGATTTATTTTCAGAATATGTGACCCTGGACATAAGTCACATGGGTATATTTGTAGTAATAGCCAACAATACATTGTATCAATCAAAATTATAGATTTTTATGCAAAAATTATTAGATATAAAAAGAGATATTAAAGAGCACATATTGTCCGATTCACACTTTTAAATTTCCTTTGGTGTGTAAGTGTAAAAGGTACAAAAAAGTGCAAAAGATATAAAGTCCAAGGTAAACTATGACACGAGTTATTGTCTCCAACGTTAATCTCTTTTCTTGGACTACAACAAACACATGGATTGTAGGCAAAAGTTTACTTCCTGGGATTGGTGATGTAGTAAAGACCGACATTATCATAATCCTCCCACTTCAGACTCACAGCCTGTAAGTTAACTCCTGTTAGCATTGCATTGTGAGCAAATCTTTCAAACATGGTAAGGAGCGTCACATTTCTGGCTGATGTCAGAGGTATTCAGGCCAATCAGAATGTACAGATTAGCTGGCCAATCAGGGACACAGAGCTTTTCAAATCTGTGCATTTCAGGAAGAGAGTGAAATCTGGAGCTACAAAAATTTTCGGTATGTGGAAAATAATGTTTTACCATGTGAACACATCGGATTATACCAAATACACAAAATAACTTAAATAGGAAATAGGTGCTCTTTAAGTAAAGATCATAAGATATTTTGTAAATTTCCTAGCGTAAATATATCAAAACTTTATTTTTGTGAGTTAATGCAATTAAGGATTTCATTTAACAACTTTAAAAGCGATTTTCTCAATACTTTGATTTCTTTCCCTCCAGATTTTCAAATAGTTTTATCTCAGCCAAATATTGTCCTAACAAACCATTCATTAATGGAAAGCTAATTTATTCAGCTTTAAGATGATGCAATTTCCAAAAATGTCCCCTTATGACTGTTTTTTGGTCCAGGGTCAGGGTTAAACCTAATCTAACCCTAACAGCCCTAACAGTTTCAAAAGTACAGTTTGCTTTTTAAGTGTGCATGTTTTCTAAGTAGGTCTTGTTTGAATACTGAATAATTTTGTTAGTAGTGTCTTTACTCTTAGTTAGTTACTCTTCAGAGAGAGAGAGAGAGTGAGTTAGTGAGAGCGAGTGCTATAACCTTGGCAGAAAGAGCTTTAGGCCTCTAAAAATATCCCTGATTACTGGTGCAGCCCTGCAGCTTCAGAGACCCAATGAAAGTATTGATGAGTGAAGCCCAGCCGGAGAGAGAAAGAGATCACGGAAACAACCACTGGCCAGCGGCCATCGTAAACCTATTGATCCAACGCTCGCCCTATCTCTGTATGACAGACTCTTACCACCACACACACATGCACACACACACACACACACACGCACACACACACACGCACACACACACATGCACACACGCATCTGTATAAGCTGCTAATGTGTGTGTGTGTTCATATATATTTATTTGCTAGAAGTTTGAATGTTTTCTGGTGTAGTTTATGGTCTTGTTTCTGTCAGTGTTGTTGTCTTGTGTTGTTTTATAGATGGATGGATGGATGGATGGATGGACAGACAGACTGACCTTCAAGTGCTTTGAGTGAACAAACTGGTCAGTAAGGAGACCGTAAAACTATACTGCTGGAACATAAACTCTTCTGGATTTATTGTGTCTTAAAATGATCGTTCAGATGACTTTAGTCTCTTGGAGTTATTGATCTATCAGCATGTGATCTGTGAGGGAGAATCAGAGCAGAAGGGATTATGGGTGCTCTGTTCCAGACACTTGAATGAGGCATGATGGGAAAATATAACACACCCACACCTGAACTCTATTGATTGTAATTCATTATTATTGTTAGAAACTGAATCATCTGTCTGTCTGTCCTCACATGATCTTGATTGATCTTTTTTGCGTTTCTGATTTCTTAATCAACCAATCACGGCATAGCTTCTGTTCTGCGTGTTTTTAGAGGTTCTTGAATAACGTCATTTACAGAGAAAAGGTCATCTGTTTATAGCAGAGAGAGGTTTATACCATCAGTCTGTTACTGCATCACTGCAGGTGTATTTGCAACTCTGAGCATTCAATTAGATTACAGTTTAGAAATTTTATTTACATATTTTACATTTATATTTTTGCATTTGGAGAATGCTTTATCGTGACCTATACACGGTTCTCATGGGTCCTTGAAATCCTTGAAAGTTTGTGAATCTGGGGAGGGTGAATTCAAGGCCCTGGGAAGTTTTTGAAAATATACATACATAGATACAGGTCATTGAAAGTGCTTGAATCTATTTTATGCAAGAAGTTTTCTGAAAAAAAAAGTGTAGGATAATATCATAAAAATTCTAAACTTTTTAAGCACACGTGCTAAACTGTTCGCTTTAAATGCTTATATCTTCCATTCATACCAAAATGCTTTTTGCATAGTTGTGTTTGACACATGAAAACGTCTCGGGTTACGTATGTAACTGTTGTTCCCTGTGAAGGGAACGAGACGCTGCGTCTCCCTTGCCATACTTCCTGCGTCCGTGTCTTTGGCAATATTTCAGATAGCGATATACTTCTTGGCTCCCGCGTCACCCTGTCTTTGTCGTTAAGCCTCACCATTGGTTGAATTTGATATACACATTCAGACACACTTACCCCTGGAGGCGTCCCCAAAGTGTCACCGCAGTGACGCAGCGCGAGTTCCCTCGAAAGGGAACTGTAATAATGTATCTTAAAAGGTAACACAATGTAACCTTGCTCTCACTTGAAATGTGTCCCCACATTTAGTCCTTGAATTTGAGGGTATTGGACCTGGAAAGTCCTTGAAAGGTCATTGAATTTGAAGTTAACTAAAGTGCGGGAACCCTGCCTATAGTCAAATACAGTAGTTTATCGGTGTGTGTTGCCCCTGGTATACTCTATATATATATATATATATATATATATATATATATATTACTTTTTCATTTTAATCCAACATAATTTTAAACATCCCTGAATCCACAATCATTAACAAACCATAGACACAACCATAAACAAAACTGTGGTTGATCTCAAAGGTGCTGTCGAATGTAAAACTGTATTTATGTAGGCATAGATGAATAATAAGAGTTGTATACATGGTAATGACATATCGTGGGCCTCAAACACGATTGTTTCCTCCTTCTTAACCTCGTGCATGCAAAAGACCGCTGGAAAACAGACCAATCTCAACATAACACCAACTGTGACGTCACAGTCCAGATAAACGCCCCAACATTAAATTACACAGTAAATTAATTACAATGTTGTTACAAAGGTATAAACAAGGTTGTGACTGCTGAGTTAGCGCTATATGCTAGTTAATGTTATATGCTAGCGTTAAGGCTGAAGTTCTACTATTGACGTTAAAGTTACATTTTGCAGCTCCATACTAAAAAAAAACACACAAACTGACCACTCAGAAATGTCCATTAACAATCTCCAAACAATTGATTATTCCTCAAAATCTGATACAGACTCAAACATAAGATCTGTTTACACACACACACAGAGCTACTGAAGGAGAAACAGCCAATCAGAGCAGAGCTCAACATTATTGTTCATGACCCTTTCAAATAAGGTAATAATAGATAATTTCATTATAAAGGTAAAATCTAGGATTGTAAATGGACATGTAAAACTGACTCTGGATCATTTTTGCACTTAATAAAGCCACAAACCTTCTATGTAGATATCAAAGAACAATTAAACACATTATTACAAAGCATTTTTGGCACCTTTAAATAGAAAGGACACTAAAACCACAACAGTTGACATTTTTATAGTTACATTTGTCCGCCTTTCCATGTGACTTTGTGTCTGAATTTTGTCCTGTAAAGATTGGCAAGATTGATGTTGTCTTTATTTCCAGTGTATCAGCTTGTGATGTTTCACCCAGACCTCATTTTCCTTTAAGTGAATTCGCCTTATTAGCGAGCGGTCTCAGGAAATATGATTTGCTCTCTTGAACGCACCACAATATTTCAAGCCCGATCGGGCAGGTGGCTGTCAGATGGCGAAACTCTGTGATAGTTTACGGTAAAATATCACCCTCCTCGCCGAGCACCCCGACGCAACCCCAAACAAGCCTGGCACGAGTAGGCCGGCCCAGGGTTAATGAAACGTCGCTTCTTCTCTAATTGAAAAAAGAGAGCGAGGCGCGTTCCCCGCTCTGTTATTGCCGGGAATAAGTGGCTCCCGGAGATGAACGGTTCACCTGCGTGGAGGTTAATGAAGATCCACACGTGCCATGCTCGCTCTGGACATGAGGGTTAACTATCTTTCCTCGTACCTCTGCCCTGTCGTCCACCTACAGGAATCACTTGAGTGAGGACCGGGTCATTCATCCGGAGAACACGGCAGGACGAGATAAGAATGGACACCGATTCAGGGTGACCAGAAACACAAACCTTCTAGATGAGACTGTACTGATGTTATTATATTGAGTTTAAGTTATGTTTAAACCGGTCAGAGTAAATACCATCATGACACTAAAGTCTACTGCAGGAAGATGTCCTGGATTGTGCCGGACATTCTGATCAACTCAGTAAAGCTCAGTATACCCGTCAAGCAATAGCCATCATTCACCATCTACTCTAAGTTAAGACCCGATATAGTCAGGCTATTTTGCCAAAATAGCCTGTGATATGTCTGATATTCCATCATGTAAGCAAAGTCAACAATTATTTTATTTCATTTATTTTAAGCCTATGGTTAGATGTCTATTGAATTTTCACTGAGCGCCCACATTTTGCCTTGTTTTAGCCTAGACGTCTGGCCTGTGTTCGGATGGCTATTAGACGTCTTTTAAATGCAAAACTGCTTGCTGAGTTGTAATGCACTTTAAGTCACTTTGGATAAAAGCATCTGCCAAATGCATAAATGTCAAACATTTACTGGTCGAGTCATCACATGACTTAGCTGATTTGTCTGTATCGCTGTCAGTCATCAGATGCATGATGTTATTGGTTTACTTGAATATGTTAAAAGTTTTAGTTGAACGGGCATCAGCTTTAAATGAAATGATTTACATTTAAAAACACAAACGGTACAACTCAAGACTTGAGCAATGGCCAAGACAACAAAATTCTGTTTTAAAGCAGAAAACTGGAGAAAACACGTTTATTAATTAATCTCAGAGCAGACTCCCAGACTCATTTACAACACTCACATTTATTTTATTCATCTGAAAGTTGATTTGATGTCAAGGGATGGAAAAGCACACAAATCTCACACCATCCCATCTATTGTTATTATTTATTCATGTCCAGAAATGCTCTTTAGACATTAGTAATTACTCTCAATCTCTCTTTGGTTTGCAGTATGACACGGCCTGAGCTTTAATTCCTGCTGTATAAAACGGCTGAAGAAGTGGAAACACTTCCTGTCTGTTCATTAGCTTCTCCTTATTTCCTCTGGTGGATTTCACACACGATCATTTATTCATGCATCAAGCACCATCATCTCACCATCAGCTCGACCTAAATGCAGCGGCCGCGGGACGCAAACACCTTAAAACACTTTGGGGGAAGCACAGAGGTGATGAAGATGATGATGAGGTGACAGAGAGATGGAAAGTGTGAAAACCACTCAGATAGACACGAGGGATGAGAAACACTTCAGTGACACTATTGAAATGATAATACTTGATGGTCTCTTATTATTGGTTTTAGGAAAATAATGTCTGAAAAGAGTAAAGTGAAAAAGATGGGGGGACAGTTCACTCACAATGCTAACATTTACTCATCGTCATAATGCCTGAAACACGCCCAGAGTACATATGTGAAGTTTTAGCTTAAAATACCCCACAGATCATTTATTATAGCATGATAAAATTGCCACGTTGTAGGTGTGAGCAAAAATTTGCTGTTTTTTGGGTGTGTCCTTTAAAATGCAAATGAGCTGATGATAATGCAAACACTGATCGCCATAATGGTGGGTTGTTGAAATTGAAACTTAATTGTGCTGTCAATTATTTCTTTCTCTCTCTCTCTCTCTCTCTGTGTTCCAAATGGCAGTGCTGTGGTTGGATAGTGCAGATTAAGGGGCGGTATTATTATAATAAGATGCCCTTATGACATCACAAGGGGAGCCAAATTTCAATGAGCTATTTTTTTTCACATGCTGGCAGGGAATGGTTTACAAAAACTAAGTTACTGGGTTGATCTTTTTCACATTTTCTAGATTGATCGAAGCACTGGGGACCCATTTATGGCACTTAAACATGGAAGCCCACAATATTTTCATGATATGTCTCCTTTAACTTTTAAAGGAGTTACAGAGAAAGTGCTTTCTTAAATAGTGAATTTCAGCTAGGCTCAGCACGATGTGACTCGCTTTGCTTTTACACTGCAGTTTATACAGCTTCAAATTGGGTGGGATTATAGACATATAGTTATCGTTGCACCGTCTCTACTGCCATAACATCATTATAAACACGGCATAAACAAGCACATGATACAGAGTAATGGAGCATTTTGATGAAAGGGTGTTCTTGATTATCGGCATGTGAATGTTTTTCAATGGGGTTTGGAAACTCGTACATGTTGTTTGGTCGACAGCACACATGGATAAGCTAATGTTGAATTTAGCAATGATGCTGCTAGTTATGATTCTCTCTGACCAATCAGTGATTTGCAGTGTTTACACGTCATGTTTAAGTATCGGTACGGCTGGCTTGAAACATTAATCGAGATGGTATCAAAAAGGTACAAGGTACTGTATCCAGTGGAAAACCCCCCAATAGTTAGACGCATTGAGCCGTACCATGGAGTAGAAAGTGACATTATCACAAATATGAGTCTAGGGGCCTCATTTATAAAGCGTTCCTATGGATAGATTTGATCGTAAAGTGTGCGTACGAAAAAATCCAAGGCAAACGTACGCATTTTGCTTGTCCAATTGCTGCAGGTTTTTGGAAATTTAAGCCTTTCGTGCTGCTCGAAAAGGATTGAAACATTAACAGATACTCTTTTATATGTCCATGACATTAATTTGGCATCACTTAAAAGCAGAAATCTGCAATTTTAAGCTAATTTGTTATTTATAGATCTCACGGCTGAAGTGAGGCGTATGCACGATTTCTACGCATGCATTTGGTTTATAAATCACAAGTGCACACTTTTAGGAAATTATCGTAAGATCAAACTTAGGATGTTTTCTATGCACCATTTTATAAATGAGGCCCTAGTTTACTAGATTGCAAGATTTTTTGCATGTTTCTTTCTGTCCTGAATGACAAAAGTCAAACGTCTGATTCCAAACTAGCCACAGACCTCCAGATATCTCTGAGACTCTTTTATATGTGTGTGTTTCATCCATCATCATCATCATCATCACACTATTTAAAGTGTCTGGGGGCTCTGGGCAGATTCTTAACATTATACTACATTTCCTTTGAGGCGAGAGAAAAGCTAACAGGTTTTTAGTGTGACCTCATCTGGGATAAGCTTTCAGATTAAAGACGCTTGAGTCTTTTGAAAGATCATTTATGTTTATGTTATGATGTATCTCAATTATTCTTGATTTGTGTTTGAGTTTATATTGCAGACAGATGAACAGAGGCTCATGAGTAAAAGAGGACCGGCTCAAGACTTTTCCACTTCAACACAGAATTACATTATTTATTTTTTGGCTGACATCAGCAGGAAAACGGCAATCAGATAAGTGTGACATGGAATGCTGGGTCATTTTTTGTATGGTCAGCTTAAATGTAGATCATTTGAAAACTGAAATGTTTAAAAAAGTGTGACGTTTATTCTTAAACAGATTTACATGAAGGATCTGCTGGAGGTTCCTCCTGTTGAGCAGCCAAATGTGGACCTAAGGAAATCTGGTAAGGTGCCACAAACCCTTCCCACACTGAATTTTATATGACATTACATGACTTCAATATTTTTTCATTGCAAACGCTTTGATTCTTGACTTTATAATTCGAAGAAAACACACACACACACGCACACGATTACCTCAGTGTTCATTGTGTGTCTGTTGACAAGCCTTGACCAAAAACACAGACAGAATTTAATACAGACTCGTTTATCTCTCTTAGTAATGAGTCTTGAATAAATATGTGACTGCTAGGTGGGTTGACTTTATCTTGACAGACAAAAATGTCTGTTATCCAGATGGTTAATAAATAACCAGTGACATAGATAAAAGCATGAAGCGAAGACTTCTTACAGATGTAATGTGAATTATTATGTGAAATGTTTGTTTGACACTGAATAAAGTGTCATGACTGCAGGAGGATGTAGATGTCTTTGAGTTGGGTAAGAGAGAATTGGCAGGAATATTGTGTTATATCATAAACATCGTCTCTTTGATTTATCAATCAAATATTTAGGGAATACTACAAACATGTGATGTTTCAAAACTGTGTTTCTATTAAGAATGTGTCTTTTTCTAAACAGTTAGTCTTGCAGATGTGTTCTTGTAAGAAAGATGTCATTTGTTTTGACTGAGCAAAAGATCAAGTGTGAGACAACAAAAGCCAAAAATACATGATGACAAAATTCATAAGGATATTAAGTAAAGATCATTTTACATAAGGATATTTTGAAAAATTTAAAACACTAAAAATGCTGGGTTATTATAACCCATGGTTGGGTAACAACTAGTAGTTAAATCTCTGCCAAATAATCCATGGTTTTTGAAAACCATGGCTGTTAAAACCATGGTTATTTTGTTGCAACCATGTTTAAACTATATACAGTAACCATTTTTTTTGCTTTAACCGTAGTAAAACCATGGTTTATTTTCATAAGGGTTGTCCCATACATCAATGTTTAAAAAATGCTGGGTTGTTTTTATCCAGGGTTGGGTCATTATTGGACAGAACACACTGCTGGATTAAAATGACCCAACTGCTAGGTTGTTTCAACTCATGGTTGGTTGCAACATGATCTCACAAAGTTTCGTGGGATATTCATGGAATTTTTTGCTAATTTTTTTGTGGCATTCTCACGGATCTCCGCATTTTTCCATGGCCCTGCCACGGACTGTCTTTTTTCCGTGGCATTCTTACGGATTGGTTACTCAACTGCTTTTTCCTATTTTCAAACCATTGTCGCTTCGGTTTAGGGTTAGATTTGGTGTTTGCATTAGTATGTCACTTTAAGTATTGGTTTATACTATTTTTTCTGATTTATTCTTTTATATTTTAAGATTCAGATTCAGATTTATTGGCCATGTTTGCAAAAACAAACTAGGAATTTGACTTGGTACAACAGGCTCTCAAATTACAACCCTCATTCACTGCGACACACACCTGACATATAAACACAGTATAGGAAATTTATGCTAAAATGGAAATTATATTTTATAATTATATTTTCTAAACTTTAAACAATTGTCAACTGGCGTTGGGGTTAGAGTTGGGTTTGGGTAAGGATGTCATTTTATGTAAATCTAACCCTAAACCGAAGCGACAATGGTAAGAAAATAGGACGAAACAGTTGAGTTACCAATCTGTGAGAATGCCACGGAAAAATGAGCAATAAATTCTGTGACTATCCCACGGAAACTCGTGACAATAACCCAGCAGTTTGGTCATTTTAATCCAGCAGTGTGTTCTGTCCAATAATGATCCAACCCAGGGTAAAAAAAACCTATTATTTCTTAGAGTAAAGCTAATTTATTTAACTTTAGATATATGTATAATTGTTTTTATTAATTTATTTAAAAAAATGATGTATGACTGGTTTTGTGGTCCAAGGTCACAAATGTTAAAAATGTGCTCACAAATAGTCAAACATGTCAAAAACCATCTTGTGAGAGCATTGTATGTGCATCTCACTAATAAAAAGACTTTGAATTGTTATAATGTCCACATATTTTTGTAGGGGTTTGATTTAGAAGATAGAAAATATCATCATGCTATAAAAACAGTGGAAGTCTGTGAGATTCCCTCACTTATACAGAGAAACAAACCCGTGTGGGATTTCTCCTTTCATTGTTTCTAAATGTCTTTTAATGTTATCTGTGAAGTCCTCAACAGCAGGAATGTGATAAGAAATAACACACACGCACAGACAGACAGAGACACGCACACACCACACACACACACACACACACACACACACACACGCACACACATACACACACTGGGCTGTAGGAGAATAAAGAGTCTTTGTCATGATGTGTCTGTGTCATTTGAGGTTAACAGAGAGCATCAGCACATTCACTTTAACTAATATTTGTTCAGGAAAATGATGGAATGTTAACGTTAGAGAGCTGCTGGTTATTGTCACGCTGTGTGTTTTATTAACTCGCTTTATGAGATCAACGCATGAGTAAACATTTACTTTACTTGAGATAGTTTTAAGATGAATCAAAGAAACATTATAGTAATAAAAATGAGTATTTGCCTAAGGAATGTCTGCATATCTCATAAAGAAATGTGAATATAATTTTTTTTACTTAGACTACTAAGTATTGACTGTTTTATTTTTATTTATTTATTGGTCAAATATACATATACATGTAAATGTTTCTTAAATACATACATGAATGTATTTGTATTTATATATACATAATAATTACACACACTCATATGTTATGCACAAAAAATACATTTTATTTTGTATGCGATTAATTGCGGTTAATCTTTGCCCAGCACTAACCAAAACTACAACTAATGCTTCATCAGTATTTGTTAGTCGAAAACATTTGCTTTAATATTTTTAACTAATGCAGTTACAATCAGTTTAAGTTGCTTTATGACAGATTAAAAAGTGTCTGGATATATTTGAGGTTGCTGTAAGATCTATTACTGTATTCTTCATTTATCTCTCAGTCTGTCAGATGTTTAGCTCTTGCTATTACTGGTGATATATTGTTTCATTTATTAATAACATTAATCTTCATCGTGGATGTTACTTTGATGACACGCCCTTCTGAGGTTCAATATTTCTTTAGTTATAATTTATTTTTTGTCAGTCCCTAATGCAGATATTTGCAAGGTACTGCAGTCTTGTTGTCGCATACAGTTTGGGTTTGCATGCTGGTTTTAGTCAATACATTCAAATTCATGCTTAATTCACGTTGACTCTTCTGTAATGCAAGTGATTGTGGGTAATATCACCTTTTTACTATCTGATAGTCAACATAGCACTTTAGAAAACATGTTATTTAGGGACAGTATGAACATTTCTGGTCTGTGTTATTTTAACTGGTGAAAGGGATTATGGGTAAAAGCATTAAAATATTCTTTCCTGTCCTCATAAATCTAAGAAAAGTCAGTGAAGAAACATAGATTTTTAAATATAATGTCTGTATGTGTGCGTGTGTAAATGTCAGTGTGATGTATGGGCTCATGACCACCAGGTTAGATGAGCTTTTACACTAAAGAGAGAGAAAGAGAGAGAGAACGAGCGAGCGAGGTTGAGATCAAACCTCTTGTGATGACAGTAACTCTAAAGGCCGTGTTTGCACCTGCTATTAAGATGTGTTTCAGGGGATCTGATCACAAGTGCTCAGGGTGAGACACAAGATGTTTACAGCTGATCGTAACATGTACAAATGTGTCTCCTGTGACCACTTGTTGTTAGATTTTGATGTGTAATAATCGATACATTCATCACGTAACACATCAAAACATAATTGATAACCAGAATTTTCGACATGAATTCAATTGATCTTTGTAACTAAAGCACCATCTTGTGCACTCTCCACACTGCCGTTTCTCCCGCAGTAACCACAACACAACACTGAGCTCAGATATATGAACCTTTAACCAGTGTAAACACAGACACACTCTCTTTCTCTGTTGAATGAATGTTTCTGTGTTTGTGATTGACGCTGTTCATCTTCCACAAGTGAAAATTAATCCCATGAAACTCCCATCAGATGAGTCTCACTGGTCAGTCTGTTGCTAAGCAACTGCATCTTTCCCTGGCCTGACCAACCATCACACATGTGCACACAAGGGTCCCACACCCACTGACCCTGAGGCTATACATCAAAAACCCAGCAGCCGTCTCTTCATATAATACCCTCATTCGTCTGCCCCGCACCACAATAGAAACGGTTTAACTCTGCACGTTTTCCACCTCAACATCTGCAGGTGCTTTCTCTCTCTCTCTCTCTCTCTCTCTCTCTCTCTCTCTCTCTCTCTCTCTCTCTCTCTCTCTCTCTCTCTCTCTCTCCTCATTGACCACTCATGACAAATACACACTCATTGTCTACTGACCAACCATCTCTAGATACCAAGAGAAATTTAACTCAACTATTAAGGCTCATGGCCAGAGAGGGGAGAGCGCTGATATGGTGGTGTGGGCAGAAAACGTCTTAAAGTTACCGTCACATTAAACATCCAGTTTCAATAATGAAGACATGCATATTTATTTCAATATAACAACACAATGGAAGTCAGTTGTTATGGTGTTCTGAATAGTTGCTATTGTTTTCAGTTCTTGAGTGTTGCTTTAATTTTATTTTATTGTTAAATCGGACCATTTCCAAAATCAGCAACACTTTACAATAAGGTTGTATTTGTTAACATTAGTAAATGCATAGCTAAAATAAAGTAACAATATGAAATACTGTTTCTCTGCATTTAATTATTTTCTTGTTATGCCCATTTTTACAATATTTAAAATAAGTCTAAGGCGTGTCCAGAATGTGTCTGTTAAGTCTCAGCTCAAAATACCCCACAGATCTTTTATTTTATTTTATTTATTTATTTAACCTTTATTTAACCAGATGATCTCATTGAGATTTAAAACCTCTTTTTCAAGAGAGGCCTGGCCAAAATCGCAGCATAATTTCAGAACATACAAATACCAAACATATGCATAAAACAAGTAACATTAAGACAAGATCCTCAAAAATACATAATCAGTTAACCTAAACAACTTAATAAAATTGGACCCAAGACTGATCCTTGCGGTACACCACAAGATACACTCAGAGTTGCTAATTTGCAATTATCAAAATAAACACACTGAGTTCTATCTTCCAAATAATTAGCAAACCATTCCACAGCATGGTCATTAAAACCAATATTACGTAACTTCGCCAATAAAATGCAATGGGTAGACCATTGCATTTTATTGGCGAAGTTACGTAATATTGGTTTTTGTATCAAATGCTTTGGCCAAATCTATAAAAAAAGCTACACAAGTGTTTTTACAGTCCATTGCCTCAATAATGTCATTAACGACCTTCATTGCAGCAGTATTAGTACTATGTTATCTTTATTATTTATTATAGCATGTCCAAAATGACCCTATTTGGGTGAAAGCAAAAACGTTTTGTGAGTTTACCTTTAAATGCAAATTAGTTATTGCTCTTCGCTCCCTTACCAAAAAATGCGATCTCATTTTGCAATGAAGCACAGAAAAAATAGCAACGTCCAACTCACTGAAGGCAGAAACAATGGTAATGCAAGAGTGTCAGTCAGCGGCCGTGGGCGGGGCTTCATCAGTGTGACATCACATTGCTAAGAGAATTAAAACAACATGTCTAATGAGACTGCTTTGGTTAAATGTGGGTTATAAAAGAAGGGGTGAATAGATTTTTTTGTCATTGTAGGGTGGTTGGGTTCACACACATTTATGCCCAAATATATAATATAATAGGTGTTCTTTAATGTTAGTTAATGTCAAAACAGCTATTCATGTTAATTCATGGATTAATTAATGCTGATCAATAAATGCTGTAGATGTATTATTAATTGTTAGTTCATGTTTGCTCATGCATTTACTGATGTTAACAAATACAACCTTATTGTAAAGTGTAAGCACATTGTCTGATTTGAGGATCATTCATGTCTATAGTGCTTAAATCCATAAACATTCTGTTTGTAATATATAATGTTATGTGTTTTACATTTGTCTGTTATATATCTTATTTCATTCTGTCAAAATAAGCAGAGTTGTAGAAGTACAGTTAGATACAGTAAGGTTATTGCAATTAAACTTGTTCATAAGTTTTATAAAGTTCAGTATGTTTGATATGGTGTGTTTGTTTAATAATAACTCTCTCAGCTCCAGTAAGTTGTTTATTTTAAGCTCAACTGCAGCCCATTTACAAGTATTGTGTTCCACTAAAGTGATTATTTAGCTCTCCCGGCAGCTACAGAAATTGATGAGTTTTTCATAATAATTCCCTTTGAAACTTTTTAACTTTTCATGAGAGAAAGAACAATTTTGCAGTTTTTATTACGTTCTATAGAGAAGCGTGATATAAGATATTGATATTTGTGTTGTTTATATTCTGCCGCTTCCACTAATGTTTTTACAATTCTTATGTAAAGATGCGATACGCATTCAGTGTTTCATGCAGACGACCTCATTCATCATCTGTGTTTAATAATAGCTTTGTGTAGTTCAGCTTTACAGGTGGCTGATTTGTGTGTGTACAGTAAATGTGGATTTGAATGCATGCATGGATGGATGTGTATCTGTTTTGCTGCATGCGTGTAAATGTTGTAAAAGTTGTGTATGTGACCTATGATGAGAGTATAGATCACATCCGCTGAAAATGTGCAGAAATTGTGGTCAGAAAAACCATCAAGCACTTTGCAGAGAAACCAATCCCATAATGCATTGTGACAGAGCAGTAATATACAGTAATATAACAATTCTGTGTAGTGTACATGCAGAGAAAACACAGATGTTTTAATGCTTTTCACAACATGACTGATGTTTTCTGCTGAAACTAATATGAAAAGCATATATGATCGTTTCAAAAACTTAAAGCATCCTTTAGTCAAACAGTGTCAGACACTCAGTGTAAAGTTATGCTAACCTTGATGTCGGGATTAAAGTACCTAATCTCTGTTGTCTTCTACTATTTATTTTCGTCCATTGTAATGAACAGTTTTTCTAAGATTACACACGCACTTGTTTCACCACAAATCCTACTTTGTCCTAAAAACCCTGAGCTTGTCTACTTGTTGGGCTGGGTTGTTTCAGCTAGAGGCTGATAGTGGATTTTACCGATAACTTGGTTGGTCCGTACTTGCCGATAACCAAATAATCAACCATAACACTCACAGTAAAACAGTAACGAAATGTATTACAAAAGTAGTAAAACATTAGTACTGAACCATGAAAATGTGCTAAATAAAATAAATGTATAAATAAAAATATATGAATTATGAATAAGTATTAAAGTTAATACGTCTGTGCTGGTAACGTTGAAATTACATAAATATATATTATATGTGTAGTCTTGTACTTTATTTGCTTTTGTTTAAACACAAATCAAAATAATAAAAGATGTATTGCAGTGATTAAAAAGAACTGAAATCAGATTTTAATTTGTTGGATATGTTATTGTACGTGTAGCTGACAGCTGCATATTGTTCGCTTTCTCTCGTTATTAACTTAAAATATGCAGCTAACCCGGCTAAATCATGGATTAAAGTAACCAGCTGGATATAAACTAATGTAAATAGATGTTAATAATCATGACATTAAACATTTGCGTTTGGTTTATCTGCGTGTATTTTTGTTTGAGCTACTATTAACGTCCTTGATGACAAACTGCCGGTTCCTGTTGTTTTTCGCTGATAATGCAGCATCTAATCATCAAATTCATTACTTTCTAATGATGTAAATCAACGGACACAACTCGGAACAACTATCGGCATAGATTTTGCATATAGCCATTGTTCCACCAATTAACTATCAGTGCCGATTAATCAGCAAAACCGATTAATCGGTCTACCTCTAGTGTCAGCCCATGGTGAAGGTAATAAGTGGACAAAGCTGTCTGCCAGTAACTTACTGTAGATTTAAATTGATGTTATTTACTGGCAACAGTTTGTTCAAAGTAAAATGAACGTTAAACATTTACAAGTCTTTACCTTTAGAGAATAAAACTATAAAATAACAGCATCATGCAAAGCATTCTGGGAACCAAAATCTGAAGGAAAAAACAGAAAAAGATTGATGAGGATTTTTCCCAGAAATGCTTTGCACGGTCCAGTTATTTTGTAGTTTTAGTCCGTAAAGTTCATTTAACTTTAAACAAAATGTTGCCAAATAACATCAATTTAAATCTACAGTAAGTTACTGGGAAACAGCTGCTGTAAAAAATCCATAGAAATTACAGTGTTACTTGCAGCTGGTTGCCAGTAACCTACCGTAGAGTTACATTTATGTTATTTACTCGCAACAGTTTGTTCAAAGTTAAATGAACATTAACATTAGTAAGTATTTATCTTTACGGAATAAAACTATAAAATTACAGCCTCAAGCAAAGCATTCTGGGAAACAAAATCTGAAGAAAAAACAAAAAAGGTTGATGAGGATTTCTGGTTTGCAGAATGCTTTGCATGATGCTTTTATTTTATAGTTTTATTCTGTAAAGACAAAGACTTGGTAATGTTTAATGTTTATTTAACTTTGAACAAACTGTGGCCAGTAAATAACATAAATGTAAATCTACGGTAAGTTACCGGCAACCAGGTAATTTCTACAGAATTATTTTTACAGTGATGCATAACTACTGTATATAGGCTACTACTACTTTATCATAACTGTATGTTATGATAAAAATGATATAATGTGATAAAACAATATTTAATGGTTATGTTAAATATCAATATGAAATATAATACATTAATAATGATTTTAATATTTTCTGGTTATTATTAAAAAACAAATCTAAAGGATAACGGGGTAACTGGGTAAAATGTATACAAACTCAACTGTATATATATCTCATACTTGACAAAATATAAAAACAGGTAGGATCAATATTAACAAAACATCTTTAGGCACAACCACTATAATGATCTCAAAATGTAGGCCTATATCAATTTAGTTGAGTAAATAGATTTATGCATGTAAACAGGATAACATGCGTAACCCTTTCGTGTCCGTGGAGTCTCTGTCACTTCCGTTTGTTTATTTCTCGGCTAGACCTGTGAATAGAGGTCGAGTCTCCTTTAAATATCAGCTCGAGTTCATGCATTTGAGGGGAAAAGCTTCAATCTGAGCGGTGATGTTTTAACCTAAACACAGATCTCAAAGAGAGAGACAGAGAAAGATGCGAGCGTCTGATGCTAAAGGGAGACGCGGCGGACCGCAGCATCCGTATCCTTCATCCAACATCATCCTCATCTAAAATGATGCTGAACACATTCATGATGTTTATTTTCCGTGTGTGATCGCTGGGTTTGGGGCTGAGATGGTTCGGGTCGTCAGTGTTTTGGGTCTGGTGATGTTCAGCGTCGCTTTGCTTATTTTATCATTGATCAGTTACGTATCGATAAAGAAAGATTTCATCTTCACCTCCCCGAAATACGCCATTGTCGGAGGACCGCGGATGTACATGTTTCATGCGGGATTTCGGTATGTAAGCATGTTTATTTATACTGTTTTAATGAGGTTGTGTGTCTCTAATTCAATAGGAAACCAGATTTAATCCGCGTGTTAAAATATATCAGTCTACACGAGGTCAATAAGTGTTGGCTTTGATGTAATCATGTTTTATTTCTCTGTGATGTACAGTGATTTTGCAAAGGCCTGTTGTCATAATGCCCACTGCGCATGCGCAGATCAGTTTTAACTTCTACCTCATGAATGTGAAAGATTCTCATATTTCGCAGAGTACGGATTTACAAACAGTCAGCTAACTTTATTGCCCCTTTATATCTTATTTTCCCAATATAATCAAAATTGTTGTTATGTTTTAATGTAAACGCCATCATCGTTCAATAAAAAAAATTATATTTGCAATTAATTCTTGTTAATAAATTAATAAAAGTTTGTGTTACTCTGTGTTATGGTCTAAGTAAGACTACTTACAGTGTTAGTAACTAGTTACTCTTTTTAAAAGTAATGTTATTACTTTAGTTACTGTAAAAGATTTGCTGTAATTATGCAACTGGTTGCCAGTAACTTACTGTAGAAGATAAAGACTGAAAATGTTTTATGTTCATTTAACTTTGAACAAACTGTTGCCAGTAAATAACATAAATGTAAAATCTACAGTAAGTTACTGGCAGCTAGTTGCCAGTAATACCCAGTAATACTGTAATTTATACAGAAATATTTTACAGTGTATTACTCCCAAGTAACATTAGGCTAATTAGTTACACTACTAGTTACATTCCTTTTCTACGACACCCCTAAAAAAATTGGTAATTGCATAAATTTCGCAGTCTGTGAATCCATGAAAATTACAGATAAATTACTGTCTCAAAGATTTTTTTAAACAATTTGTGTAATTTAATAAAGCCGTAACATATACTTTATACTGAAATGTGCAACAGTCTCAAGCAGGTGGAATCAACCAAACATATTGGCCGAACGAAAAAGAGCTAGCTTCCTGCGTTAATGACTAGTAACTAGTAACTAGATTTTTTTGGAATGGATTATTATTATAAAAAATAGTAATTAGTTACACTACTAGTTACCAGGGAAAGTATAATATTATTACTTCTAATTAGTTACTGCCCAACACTGGTTGTGATGTTGTTGTTCTGTTGGTTAAGTCGCTGTCCTTGGTGCTGATTTACTCTTCTGTCTGTTTCATATCAGTTGTAATCACATCTGGTTTAGTTCACTCAAGGTTTTATGGCAAGAGTCATGAGAACACGCGGATGATCAGGTGGGAGGTTGACCATATGTTACTCAGATCGCTTAGTCTGAGTTATTTAAACTTCTGCCAGAGATGAGACTTCAAACCAGCAGAGCTGCTTACTTCAGTTCAACATAAAATCATGATGTCAAGAAGAGTTTCACTTTGGTGTGTGTTTGTGTGTGTCTGTACCACTTATATTAAATTAAAAACTGAACTTATCTATAATATTAAAAACTGAATATTATAGCACCCTAAATTATAGATATATTCCACTTTCATAAAAAAGTTCCAGATAATTTACTCACCCCCATGTCATCCAAGATGTTTATGTTTTTCTTTGTTCAGTCGAGAAGAAATGAAGTTTTTTGAGGAAAACATTCCAGGATTTTTCTTCATCTAGTGGACTTTAGTGGACCTCAACAGTTTACAGTTTCAATGCTAAACGATCCCAACCGAGGCATAAGGGTCTTATCTAGCAAAACCATCCTCTTTTTGCCACCAAAAACAACTTTCTTTTGACTAAATAATGAAAGACATAAACATTTTGCATGACATGGTGGTGAGTGAATGATTGGGATTTTGTTTATGAAAGTGAAGTATTCCTTTAAAGAGCAGCCATTTCATTGCTAAAAAACAAGGTTATTTTGTGTATTTGATATAATACAATGTATTCACATGGTTTATTGTTAAAAAACACATTATCTTGTACATTTTTGTAGCTCTAGATTTCTCTGTCTTCCTGAATGGCACGGATTTGAAAAGCTCTGTGTCCCTGATTGGTCAGCTAATTTGTACGTTGTGATTGTCCTGAATACCTCTGATGTCAGCAGGAAATGTCACACTCCTTACCATGTTTGAAAGATTCGGTTGCTAACAGGAGTTAACTAACAGGCTGTGAGTCAGAAGTGGGAGGAATTATGCTAATGTTGGTCTTGTCTACATCACCAATCCCAGGAAGTGAACTGTTGCCTACAATCTGTGTGTTTGTTGTAGTCCAAGAAAAGAGATTTACGTTGGAGACGATAACTCGCGTCATCGTTTATTTTGGGGTTTGTACCTTTTGCATATCGTTAGCATTTTTCAATACACACTTACACACCAAAGAAAATGTAAAAACATGAATTGGAGAATAGGTGCTCTTTAAGTTATTTTATGTTAAAAAGTAAAGAGTATGATTTCTGAATTGCGTGGATTTGTTAGAAGTTACACAGAAGTAACTTAGACAAAAGTGAATCAATTATTGTAGACTTTAAACATAAAACCTTTAGGTTACTTCAGGTTTTTAGCGACAACGTCAAGACGGTGCATTGATGAAAAACTGATTATAAGCCTTTGTGTATTTCTTAAAAACACCTTTTTTACAGACTCAGCGGGCTGTAAAACAACACGAGACTCTGACCTCTACAGCGCTAATCCAGACTCAAATAAGTTTGTTAATGAAACGGAACAAGCTTTAACAAATGAGAGTGAGAAAGCGAGCAGGCGTTGTGTCTAAAAGCGGTGCTTTAATTAGACTGGGCATCGAACGCCCCGGGCGGGGGGTGAATGACAGGCTGCTGGATCCCTTTGAATTGATTGAAACCACTTTTAACATCTGCCATCAGGGGCACATCGGGGCGAACTCTTCCTGTGAAGAGGAACAGAAACAGTTTTTGTTTCTGATGTCTGTTTCCTTTGTGCTGCTTCTCATCAGGTCCCAACTGGCAATGAAGTTTGTGGACCCTGCCTTCACGTCCCTCAATAACGCTCTCAATGAAAACCTGCAGGATTCCAATAACTGGAGGTTTAATAATTCTGCTTATGTAGACCTGAGGTGAACATCACACACATACACAGAAGATGGGAATGATTTTATTCATATACACTGAGAAAAAAGGTTTCTGACCCTAATTACATTTAACATAATTTCAAATTTGCTGATTTAATCCAATATCGTTTTTGGTTTCTAGGCATACCACATGTGTTTTAAATCAACCTATGTGAAATTGACTTATTTAAGATGGGACTACATGAATAATTTGTGTTGTATTAAAGCAATATTGGGCGTGGATTTCCAGTTCCCAGCATGTTTTGCATCAATAATGAGAATAAATATAAAAAGCATTATGTATGCATTTTTTATGAAATTCTCAAAAGGGGATCTTACTAAAATAATACCACCTTTTAATCTGCACTATCCAACCACAGCACTGCCATTTAGTGCAGCGAGAAAGAGAGAGAAAAAAAATAATTGACAGCACAATTGAGTTTCAATTTCCACAAACCACCATTATGGTGATCAGTGTTTGCATTTCAATGTTCTGATTTTCTTCTGTGTTTCAGTAAAGAAATCGCCCAATACATTGACGTTCCACACAACTTCACCCTGACCAAAAGCAGCGTGCGAGTGGGTCAGCTGATGCACTACGACTACTCCAGTCACAAATACGTCTTCTCCATCGGGGAAAACCTCAGGTCTTTGCTTCCAGATTCTTCTCCGATCATCAACAAGCGCTATAACACCTGTGCCGTCATCGGCAACAGTGGGATCCTCACCGGCAGCCGCTGCGGTCCGGAAATCGACAAGTACGACTTCGTCTTCCGCTGCAACTTCGCTCCCACCGAGGTCTTCCGTAAAGACGTGGGCCGCAGGACGAATCTCACGACCTTCAACCCCAGCATTCTGGAGAAATACTACAACAACCTCTTGACCATACAGGACAGAAACAATTTCTTCTTGAGTCTGAAGAAGCTCGATGGTGCCATCCTTTGGATTCCCGCCTTTTTCTTCCACACGTCCGCAACGGTTACGCGCACACTCGTCGATTTTTTTGTAGAGCACAAGGGTGAGCTTAAAGTGAAGTTAGCCTGGCCAGGAAACATTATGCAGTATGTAAACAGGTAAGACTCGGAGTGTTTTATCATTACGATAGTGGCCTGTGTGTTTGTGTTTATCATTCACTAGCCGTATTATATTATAGCATGTCTTTTGGCTTCACCCTTACGAAAATTAACCATGGTTTTACTAAAGTTAACTATTTTCCCGCCATTGAGGAGTTAACTCGTCAATTAAGAGAAAACACTTTCCTGCAAATGACAAGTTTTTCCGGCAATCTGTATTTCCGCTATTATCCATCAAGTGGCACTCTTACCCAACTTATAAAACCCGGAAGCAACCTCTTAGGTCAAACAGTTTAAACTCTGTGTGTCTGTATGTTTTGATCATTATTCTAAATCTGATCTCTATCAAAAGTCATTCACAAAAACTCGGTTATCTCAGCTTTTTGCTCAAAATGTGGTATTTTTGAAGAAACCTACCTATATTTGAGAGGTGATAAAAAGAGAACAAATGAAGATGGGATGATTTTTTTTTAAAGCAGAGGGTCTGTTCTTTCATTTGATATACTGTATGTATATATTTTTTAAACATGGAGAACCCATGGGTCAAATTTGGCCAATGTTAATTGATGCTAAAAGAAGGGTTCTTAGGTTCTCCAGGGTTAAGAAGAACATTTTCTGGAAGGCTTTAAACTTTTGTGAAAATTATCAAAAATGCTGCCGCTGGCTGGCAACTTTTTTAAATAACGCTGGCGAGGAAAAAGTAAAAAAAAACATGATTACTGTAGTAAAACCATGGTTTTGTTAATAGTAATAAATGCACTGAAGAAAAACATGATTACTACACTTTTACCACAAAAATATTCATACGAGCACCACAGTACTGTGATGGTATCAGATGGTACTTTGATGTATGTTATGTACTAAATGATTAGTACCATATCCCAGTTCCACTATGGTTCTTCAAAAAATACCATAGTGCTACCATGGTACACTGTCAGAAAAACATATCAAAAACTGGTCCCTAGCTGTCACTGGGGCGGTACCCTTTAAAAGGTCCCATTTAGGTACAGATATGTATACATTTGGTACTAAAATTTACATCTGTGTTACAAATATGAACTGTTTAGGTGCAAAGGTGTACCTTTTTGAAAGGGTACCACCCCAGTTATAGATAAGGACCATTTTACTGACTGAGCAAATGTCCACAAATATGGCATTTTGAGTATAATGTTAAAAATTTAAATGTGTTTTGCATTATCCTCAGTACATGCAATGGGTTGTTGGACATGGTATCAAGGTGATTTGCTATTGTATTCTGGAAATTACACTTTAAAAAAATAAAGGACCTACAAAACGTTCTTTACAGCAATACCACAGAAAAAAAGTTTAAGTCAAATGTTCCTGAAAGAATCATTTCTTTCATACCTTGTAATAGTCTAAAGAACCTTCTTTCACTGCAAAGAGCCTTTTGTGGGACAGGTTTGTTAAAGATCTTTTTTACAAGATGAAATATAAATGTGCCCGTAATGTGTATGTGAAGTTTCGGCTCAAAATACCTCACAGATCTTTTGTTGGGTGGGAGAAAAATGCTGTTTTTGTGTAACTGTACCTTTAAATGCAAATGAGCTACTGCGCTTTCATAGATCTGATTCCTATTAATACAATGTAAGGCAATAGTATCACACTATTGAGATATGACTGACAATGTACAACTCACTGAAGGCAGAAGCTATGCTAATACAGACAGTGGCCATTGGCGAGGCTTTGTTAGTGTGACATCACATTAACAAGAGGATCATTTTAATTTTTGGGATACCTTGAAATATGTACATACCAGTGGCGAGGCTACAAAAGGTCCAAAGCCACTCAGATTGACGGCTGGCCCATCCAGTCAGAAGAGACACCAAATAACTTTATGGAAAAGCAAAATAAATCACGCATAAATGATAATAATCTCTTTAATAATAATAATAAAAATTTGCATCATTCAGAAATAAATAATTAATTATATAGAAAGTTTATCATTTGCATGTGTTACTAAACCTTGCAAATCCGTTCATGCTGATTCGAAAATTATTCAATCCATAATTCAAAAAATTATGTAAAATGATGTAATTTAAGAAAAGGCATTGAGGTTCACCCTATTAAGGTCCACTCAGTTTAACATTTCTGACCTCGCCACTGATACATACTGACTGTACTAGTTTGAAATATGGTAATTAATCACAATGATAAACAGTCTGTGATTTATTCATTTAGATAACTTTATTTACAAGAGGTTAGATTATCTTGCGTCATTAATGTTTTTAAAGCACAAATTATTTTCTAATGCTTTAGGTATTAAAGGTCAAAGACATTCTCAGTTTTTATAGTGAAACATTAGTAACCTTTATAGTGAGCGTTTCAAAAGAATCACGAGTGTAATTGTTTTAGTTGTCTATGAGATTTGGACTTCACTGTATATCAAAGCAACTGTATATGAAACTAACCATTTTGACCGAAGAAATCAATGAAATAAAAGATTATAAAGTGAGGGAAAGATGAGATTATGAGTGTGTGTGTGTATATGTGTGTGCGTGTGCGTGTGTGTGTGTGTACGTGTGTGTGTGTACTGAGGTTTAACCCATCATTCAGTGTGAGCTGTTGTCCTGTAATCTTCTTCAATCCCATTAAAGTGAGTCTATCTGACAGAATGAACCCCTGTAAGAGGCTCATGAGCTCCATTGGAACCTTTAACAGATATTGGGGCTAAATGTTATAGAGGACACACACAAAGCAAACCCAATTCACATTTGTCCAGTTTTAAAACGTACTGGCTCTCATTAACAGTGTTGGGGAAAGTTACTTTTTAAAGTAATGCATTACAATATTAAGTTACTCCTCGTAAAGTAACTAATTGCGTTACTTAGTTACTTTTCATGGAAAATAATGCTTACGTTATGTTACGTTTGCGTTACTTTTTCTTACTTGGCCTTGCATGTGTTTTTTTATGAGTTCTGCATTCAGAAATTGCATATTTTCATCACGAAAATGTCAAGCTCTGGCCTGCCATCTCCGTTTCTGACTCAAACTGTTCCCAATAACGCACGCATAGATTGCATAACCCTACGTGACTACATTTATTTACACTTAAATATTAATGTGTACATTTATAAAGTAATGCATTACTTTACTCGTTACTTCAGAAAAGTAATATAAAAACCCCCAACACTGTTCATTTATATAAAACACAGAGAGGCTGCTTATATACAGTGTGTGAAAATCACTTGTTTCTAAAGTTTTATTTCAGTTGGGATGTTGCCTGGCAAGAGACAGCACAGATTATCCTGTGCTCCTGTATAGCTCAGTGGTTGAGAATTGTGTTAGCAGCACAGAACGTCATGGATTCAAACCTAGAGAACACACATATTAATAAAAATGTATACCTTGTAATGCACTGTAAGTCACAAAAGCATCTGCCAAATGTAGTCTCTCTCTCGCTCACTCGGTTAATCAGTGCTGTAAGTGTTGTATTAGAGATGGTGGTTGAACTAACCTTGCTCTGAGCAAAACTCTAGTGTGAAGCTCAAAAGCACAAACACACACACACGACCTTCATGAATGTGTCGTTTCTTTCCATATTACATTTTTCCAGCAAACACATGTGCCAGTTTTGTCGAGACACATTAGCTTTGTTTCCTGGGGGTTTATGGGTAACCACCGTTTAGTGTCTGGTGCTTTACAAGCGTTAACTGTAAACATGGAATATGAGCACATTTGTCTTGTTTCACAATGCATTTAGGCATCAGGTTTTTAGTTGGAAGGGTGTTGGTGACAGTTCTTGCAGGGGTCTGAAGTGTCGATGAGGTTTTAAGTTCATCTGTAATGGAAAGATTTTGGTTTGGGTTAAAAATGGCTTCAAGTTTCACATAAATGGATGAATCTCATGATGAGATGCTTAGGTCACATTTAATCTCAGAACTGAGCTTTGGGGGCTTTTAGTTGAAGGAAATATCTCCACACAGGATTGTGCTTTTTAAAATTGAATCTTTTTTGCATTGTGACATTATGGGCCCTATTTTAACGATCTAAGCGCATTGTTTAAAGTGCACTGTCTAAATTGGTGTGTCCAATGCCACTTTTGCTAATTTAACGACGGGAAAACTGGTTTGTGCATATTTTCCTAATGAGTAATGGGTGTGTTTTGGGCGTAACGTGCTATAAACCAATGAAAGTCTTATCTCTCATCCCCTTTAATAGCCAGTTGCTCTGGCGCTATGTCTAATCCCTATTTAGATGACGGACTCTGTAAACTGAAAAACTATGCGGAGGAAGAAGACCCCCAGTTTAAGAATAATGTAAAATAATTGGGTTGTTTTCATTTTTATTGAATTTTTTTGGATTAAAACCTTTAAAAGCCTTTTTTTGTCATAGAATTACAAATAGCAGGCTTTTAATTGCTTTAAATGTATTGATATTCTACATTATCATTGTAATCTCATAAAATAATTTACAAATATGCAAGAAAGGGTTTGTACTCTTAAAATAGAAACAAGAGATAAAGAATTTACAAATGTGCGGAGAGCCGAAAAGTTTCAGCACTCGGACAGCGCAATGTTTTTTTAAAAAAAGCATTACTTAAAATTTTTCTCATCTCATCATATTCACAGGTACAGAGTCATCATATACAATACATCCGTAATTTAACCGTAATAATCCCAGATGCATTTGTTTAAAGCAAAGCATTTATTTACTTACCAGGCTACAGGTGAAGCAACTCTTTAAATTCTAACGTCTCATAATCAGTTCTCATTTATGTCCAAGAGACTCAATAGTAATCTTTTCCATTTTAATCCTTTAATTTTTCATATTTAAAAGTGTTTTTGTGCTGCTGCGCATTCATGTATGTGATAAGTATGCGTTTATAGGCGCATACTAATGCGCTCATTAAATAACAAAAACAATATTGTGCCATTGACTTTAGACTTTAGAGCAGGTTTTTGTTGGTCAATGGTGTAGTCTATTTTAGTTGCCTCAAACTAGCAACGCGCCAACAATGCACCTGAACACACCTAGTTTTCAGACCAGAACGCCCATGGATGCAAAATTGGACGCAAATGCATCTGCTATTTAAACAACGTGGCGCTAAACGTGAAAATTATCATTGCGCCGGGTTGAAACTAGCAAAAGACACTTGCGTCGCGCATTGCGCTGCATTGCACCTGGTGTATGACAGAGCCCATTATCTTTAAAGGGGACATATCATAAAAATCTGACTTTTTTCATGTTTAAGTGCTAGAATTGTGTTCCTAATGCTTCAATCAACCTAGAAAATGTGACAAAAAACTACTTATTAACTTAGTTTTGGTAAACCATTTTCTGCAAGCATGTGAAAAAATAGCTAATTGAAATTTGGCTCCCCTTGTGATGTCAGAAGGGGATCTTATTATAATAATACTGCCCCTTAATCTGCACTATCCAACCACGGCACTGCATTTAAAAGGACACACCCAAAAATGGCAATTTTTGCTTACACCTACAAGTGTCAATTTTAACATCTTATAATAAATTATCTATATGGTATTTTGAGCTTAAACTTCACATATGTACTCTGGGGACACCAAAAATGTATTTCACATCTTTGAGAAGTTTTGTAAAAGGTCCCCTTTAACATAAACACCCTGTCATTCAAAAGAAAAACATTTTGTGAGATTCACCCGGTTGCTGATTCACACTTATTGATTTTGCTAATCCTTTTTCCACCTTGTTTTTCTCAACAACAAAAAAAGAAGAGAAAAAACAAGAACTCAAAATAAAATCCCTTTTCATTACAGACGTTAATAATGAAACTAACATGTTACTTTATATGAACTTTTCTTTGTTCTTTTACAAGCAATTAAAAAGTAAAAAATAAACAATGTCAAATATTCTCTGCCCGCAGGTATTGGAAGACCAAACATCTGTCCCCGAAGCGCCTGAGCACAGGGATCCTGATGTTCACATTGGCCTCCTCTATGTGCGAGCAGGTTCATCTGTACGGCTTCTGGCCCTTCGGCTGGGATCCAAACACGGGGAAAGAGCTGCCGTATCATTACTACGACAAGAAAGGAACCAAGTTTACCACCAAGTGGCAGGAATCACACCAGCTGCCCACCGAGTTCAAACTGCTCTTCAAAATGCACACAGAAGGCATCCTGAAACTCAGCCTCTCTCACTGCACCTAAAGGTCAGGGGTCAGAATCAAAAGGTCAGAGGTCAGGACCGTGGGTCACTTGCTTCTGCTAATGAACGTTTGTCGTGATTTGGGACGGCGTGAGCTTTATTCTGCAACTATCAACGTCAAGCCGATGATGGTATTGTTGGTAACTCATGATATTAATGATTGTGTGAGTAATGAAGATCAATCCGCTCAAGGCTTTATCACTTCAGTTTATCAAACAGCATCATGTTACAATATAATACTAACATTACTGAATATATCGCATTTAAAAAGCACTTAATATACTCTACAATTTTAGCCATCCAAAATATTTCTCTTTGGCATGTGTCTGGATTTGTACTGTTTGTGCTACAGACATGAAACTGAAATGTGCCATTACGTTCTAACCTAGCAGACTAAGTGAATGATTTTTGTTAAAATGGGTGAAAAGATCCCATAGACTCACAGTGAAGGAGAGACCCGTGTCAAATCTATAGTGTGTATGAATGCAATCTTGTGACCTGAACCTGTAAACAAGCTAACAATCGCATAGCAACAGGCTACAATAGGGTGACCATACGTGCCGATGACGTATGCATTTGCCAAAATACGACTTCCAGAAGACGCACCCCGAAATCCTGGCCAGGTTATAGAAAAATGGCACGTATGGTCACCCTAGGCTCTTATAACATCTTAGCAACCGCAAAACAGTGCAGTAAGCACTCCGAATACCTTTGCAACGGCATCATAATACAGACTGAACACAGTTTCTACAGATATCTATAAGTAAAGTTATATTTTGAGAAGAATCTAGTTTCTCATACAGGACTGAAAGATGGCTATGAAGACACGACACTTATCTACTGAATGTTTTCTGAGATCTCAATGCTGATCTGTTAAATTAATGCATGGATACTGTTGGTTGATAGGCTCTGGGTGTTATATTTTACAATGTTTACTGCATTTTAAATCAACAGGACTTGTGTCAGTCAATCCGGTTACCAAACTGGTAGGCGGGACTCTCTTCATGAGAGACATGATTGGCTGCAGAAACATGTTTATTTGCATATGATTACTATTTAAAGAGAAATGTTTTCCCTTTATTCAAGACAAATGTGTAATTGCGATTTCATGAATGTGTGCGCATCCAAGCAAGCAATAGTCATTGTTTTAGCGTCTAGGTTAACTATAGACCCGATACAGTACGGTTATGGTTAACATACTTGTAGCCAAAATAAACTTGAATTTGTTTACATGTCGTTTTTGCCAAAATAACTTGTGAGATGTCTGATATTCCAACATGTAAGCAAAGTCAGCAGTGATTCAAATGTGTTTGCTTTCATTTATTTATTAAATTTCATTTATTTTGGGGCTTTGGTTAGATGTTTATTAAAGTTTCACTAACAGCTATTAGATGTCTTTTAAACACAAATTTGCTTGCTGGGATGTGTCAGACACTATATATGTGTGTGCGCATGTGCGTGTGTGTGTGTTGTATGGCAAAGTGGTCAGTCGATTTAGAAAGTTTTTTTAGATGCATTATAATATATTAAGATATATAAACATTAAATACATATTGATAAGATTAATAACAGTTGTTTTCATGACTTTTCTGTAAGATGGTGTGAATGTCAAACACATTACTGTAAACAGCTTACTGACAGCTTACTGTAAATGAATTTCTTCTAACCACATAAACCACTCATCCATGTCTTATCTTCGATTTGAAATGTTTAATTGAAATAAATTCTTAGTCCGAACAATGTGGCTGTTACCTTTAAAACCGAATCAATATCAAATACAGAAGTACCTATAAATAATGCAGGAGATATAACACAATAAACACACTGAGTTAAGCAGTGAGGTATGAGAAATGATGTTATATTGGGAAGATAAGCAATGCCAGAGGATGTTTTTATTCACAATAAATTTATGCAGCATGAAGTTAATACAACTTCATGTTTTGTCAAGTCAATTCAACCTACTTTTTTAAGGTTTGGCTTTTGATAAGTTGACATAACTTATAAAATCAAATTGAAATTGTTTAAGTTAAAGTAACCTGAAATTATATGTTGATTTGACAAAAATGCTGTGTATTTTCAACAGTGATATAGCACAGCGACTTTTTTTAACACATATGTGACCCTAAACCACAAAACCAGTCATAAGGGTCTTTTTATTGAGATTTATACATCATCTGAAAGCTGAAGAAATAAGATTTTTTGTTAGAATAGGACAATACACTGTAAAAAAAATACTTTGCTGCCTTAAAATTTTTGGTTGAATGAACTTTTGTTGATTTACAAGTCATTTTAACTTACTATTATTTATCTTGACTAGAGATGAGTTGTTATAACTACAGGCGAGAAAATTAAGTTGAATTTTCTCAACTTGTAAAATCTGAGTTGATTTAACAAAAAATTTAAAGGCAGCAAAGTATTTTTACAGTGTTATTGGTCAAGATATAACTACAGTATTGGCATAAAAGAAAAATCTCTCAGTTGACCCATACAATGTATTGTTGGCTATTGATATACCTGTGCGACTTATGACTGGTTTTGTGGTCCAGGGTCACAAATTAAAAATATTAATGAACCAAGATTGTCATTTAAAAGTTTATTAATGAAGAGCTACACTCACCTAAAGGATTATTAGGAACATCTGTTCAATTTCTCATTAATGCCATGGTGTAATGGTGTGGGGGGTAATGTTTTCTTGGCACACTTTAGGCCCCTTAGTGCCAACTGGGCATCGTTTAAATGCCACGGCCTACCTGAGCATTGTTTCTGACCATGTCCATCCCTTTATGACCACCATGTACCCATCCTCTGATGGCTACTTCCAGCAGGATAATGCACCATGTCGCAAGATGGAATCATTTCAAATTGGTTTCTTGAACATGACAATGAGTTCACTGTACTAAAATGACCCCCACAGTCACCAGATCTCAACCCAATAGAGCATCTTTGGGATGTGGTGGAACGGGAGCTTCGTGCCCTGGATGTGCATCCCACAAATCTCCAACTGTAAGATGCTATCCTATCAATATGGGCCAACATTTCTAAAGAATGCTTTCAGCACCTTATTCTGAAAGACGAAAGGGGGTCAAACTCAGTTTTAGTATGGTGTTCCTAATAATCCTTTTGGTGAGTGTATGTAACCTTAATGTTAGATTAAAACTGTAGTTAGTTTCCTGACATTTGTAGTTATTCAAGTTTTTAATCTGCAGTGATCAGCTTTAGGAAGGCCGTTCCTTCAACCAGGAAAACTTTGCTAAAATGGTTTACACATGCAAATTTGTTTTGCAAGAGCAAGCGGATTAACAAACAAATTGATTGGCTGAGATGATTAACAGACTGATTTGATTGGCTGAGACAGGGCACATGCTCTAATTCCTGATCATATTACTGAAGCTCTATTTGCAAAACGCTGAAACTCTAAAACATTTCGCTGAAGCCACTTGTCAAATTGATTCATCTGTCTCGGTTTATTGCCTGATTATCACTGAGAGTAATGTTAGTAAACAATGTATCCATCATGCTTTAATGCAATACATTTACTGTATAAAACTTCAAATAAAATACTGATGAATGTGCATTTTGAGTAATAAAGTTATAACAACATTTAGCGAGGCACTTTCTCTCAACTGTGTGTAAAGTTAATTTTAGAATGAAACGTTGAAACATCTTTGATCATTTGGCATTAATAGAACATTTAAGTTTTTTTCAGATTTCCTCTGTGTATCGTGTACACACACAGATGTTGTATTATGGAAGTGTTTATGTATTTTCTTCTTTGTCATTTCCATTTGATTTGTAAGATAACCTGCAGTATTTAGACACATAACCCATTCTGAACTTTTGCTTTCAGTTTTACTCTCTGTACCGTACAGTATTGGCATTTTCTGTCAGTCAGCTGTTTAAATCTCTCAGTGATATTGATCTTCTCAGAAACAGATTGTATGTGTCTTTGTTTCAATGATTTCAATGTGTGTTTGGATTGTAAGACGCTCTGCAGATTCGGTTTACTCTTGTGTGCTTCTGACACCAGATCTTGAGTTTCTTAAATATCAATCAGATCCTTCTAGATTTTTAAACAATACTAGAGATGCCAACACTGAATCTGTATATGAAATATTATTTTCTTAATATTTCGAATCATAATTGAATCACTTTGAATGTAAATGAAGAAAATTATTATTGATGTTTTCGGCTGTTCAGCAGAGAGAATGTGACAAAAATAAACTTATGAGATTAAAGTTGTGTCAAATGCATCAGTTAATATACTGTATTCTTTACTGTATGAACATATGGGATAATAAAAGTTTTTTAATATATCAGAAATAATATTTTAATGAAAAAGTACATCATTTATTTATTATTGTTCTGTTTTTTGGCTGCTGTTCGATGGCCAGCACTTAAAATGGATTTATCTGCGGTTGTTACGATTGACAGTATAATGGTCATCAGAAATATTTCTTAAGCAGTAAATGTGTTTACAGTTATCATAAATCAGGACTGTACTGTAATTTCTATTCAGTGTTTTAAATGACAGTTCAATACAGCACCATTACAGTAAACTTCACGAGAGAATTTCCTTCAAAAACGCTTCTAAACATGATTTAAAGCACGAAAGGTCAATTTAAAACAACAACACATGTGATATGTTATTGATAATCCATGCTCTGAGGAAGAGAAAACATTGATCACCATTAGAGGAAAAACGTTTTTTTTTATATTGCATGTCATTATGGCATCTCCCACAATGCACTTCACGTATACATGACGTCTCTTTATCTTTAAAATTTGACCAGACATAAACACACTAAAATACACAATAAACTAAAAATGAAAACTATACTGATCTCTATATACTATAATGAGTTTAGTTTTGTGTAAAAGCTAAACAACTGCTATATAAATGATTATTGTTTGTTGTGTGTTTTCTGCTAACAGAAGGGTCACATTTTAAACTGAGTGATGTAGCAAACCCTCAGTAGTGTCATCATTGAAATATAGAAACATTCACATGCATGTGAATTATGTGTGCACTATATGCTTTATGATATATTTAAAGTGTTTTTCAATCAGGGGCCTGGGGCTCAACAAACTATCAAGGGTCCTCAAGATGACTTAAAATTATAAAAATAAGATAAAACAATGCATAAAATTCAAGTTACTAGTTAAAGTTTAGTTGTTTTTGTAAAAAATATACATCTGACAATTGATGCCAAGTTTTAGTATATTTTATTTGGTAGAAATTATGAGTGGGGAGTCTCTAAATATTGTTTTGGACAATAGGGGGCCTTGCAGCCCTGTTTTAAGAGCTATTTTTGAAACATAATATTAAATAAATTTAAATGTATTAATCAATATTCTGCTTTACTGTAAGTAAAACTGTGTTTACTTTATATAATGTTTTTTACTGTAAATAATGTTTTGTTGAAATGCTTTAAGTGGTCTAATTTAATTCAAATCAAAAACATTATTTAATATGACTTAATAAACCTGACTCCAATAATGCATGCCAAAATATGCATGCTTTTTATGTGAACTTTTGCCTTTTTACGCCATGTAGTGTTGTCAGATGTATATGATCAGATTGTGTTGTGTAGAGATGCTTTTATAGGGTAATGATGTCCATTTTGACTAGCAGACTGTGTTTATAGACTCTGGGAGAAACTGGTTTACAGGCCATTGAGAAAGACCAGCTTACCACTGCTATCTTCATACATGTGAGTATGGTTTCTTTCTGTCAATATAAACTTTTTGTGCAAAAGTGCACCTACCAAAAGTCCAATTCATTTGTTTATTGTAAATTTGTAGCTCAGATGATAGAGCATTTTCAGGTTCGATTCCTATCCTGAAACATGTGCTTGAATGGCCTGTGAGTCACTTTGGATAAAAGCATCAGCCAAATGCACGAATGTCAATTTTACTTCTGTTCAGTATTTTTTGTGTGCAGTGAAAAGAGAAAATCAATTTTATCGGAAAAACTGCACACCTGCTCTGTTCTTCCTCTTTCCCCACATTTATAATAAATGCAATTTTAAAGTGTTACACTAAAGTCCCTGTAAGTGCATTACATGAATAATCATAATTATAAATAATAATGTTTTTTAAACGTTTAATTTAAAACATTAAAAAAAATATTTTTTGCAAATTCCTCCTGTATTAATGTATTTTTAAAGTATTTTGTTTTCAGCTTTAAGAGTAATAATCAGTAACTGAATGTGATATTTATTATTGTAAGTCTGTATCTTAAACATCAGTAATGTCATAAACATGTTAATGGTAAAGGACCCTGGATTTCTGTCTATAGGGGAGACACTGAAAGCATCTTGATCAATACACACACACACACACACACACACACACACACACACACACACACACACACACACAAACAGACAGAGGCCTGCTGAGGGAGTAAGGGGAAGTGTTTAGCACTCCTGCAGAGTGTTAAAAACATAAAAAATAATGTGTGTGTGGGTGTGTGCCTGTGTGTGTAATGTAATCATTTGAAAGTCAATGTGTATTAATCATAGGTTATTATTAGTATTAATTTAATTACAGTGACTGTTTTGAATTTTTATACAGTTTTTACTTTATCTTGACTAAATCAAGCACATTCAGTATTTAATGTAAATATTTCTTTTAATTATTTAATTTTAATGTTTTGGTTTTATATCTATAATGAATAGGTTAATTTTTTATAACTCATATATAACCTGTGATATATCATGTTTACATGCATTAGGACAGTACACACAGTTTTTTTGTTTGTATTTCTTTAATCAATTTTAAACAAAAAAGAGTTGAGTTGTTGTCCATGCATCTCTTTCATGGCCAGAATGAGGTGAATGTGTCAAGGGTTAAAGGTCATGCTGCCTGAAACACAGAACAAGTAAAACAACATTTAGCAAGTGAATTTGACATATGAAGACGACATGCAAACATTTGATATGTAGTTTAAAAATATTCAAGTATTTTCCAAGAGAAAATGAAAAATAATTTGAACACATTCATGTTAAAGTGCTCACACATGCAAACCAAGCAGTTATTAATTAACCCTGAACATTCACTCAAAATAATCAATATGATGGTGAGAGAATAAACACACAACACACACAAACACACACACACACACTGCTCTCTGACTGCACTGTCATCTCACAAAACAGCTCACAGATGAAAATTAAAGTTTTAGTGTTAAAGCATATAGGCTACAGTACAAAATGCTGTCAATGTCACAAAATGCACAGCAATATTTAAAATACCTAGTATATAAAATATGTAAAATAATAATATAAATGATATAAATAGGTGATTTTGAGAAGATGCAGTGAAATGAAATAAATGCAATAATTTACGATCCGATTTTTAAATATAAGTCATATCGCACTGTTACGCTTATATTATTCGGTATTTTACAAGGTTTAAAAAATTAACTTTATGATTTTGAATATTTCTAAGTTCTTGTAGAATATGATGTTCGTGTTAAAAGAGTCAAACTAAACGACATCATGAATGACTGTGATCATGTTAGATCCCTCATCTCTGTCTTTCCTGTAATATTTTGCATAAATTGCATCACGACAACAATTCAAAGGTTTCAATATGTTAAGCATGAAATAACTGTACACTAAAAACTTGTATTGCTGTTGTCCGTGATTCTTCATAATAAAGAATAATCTGTGGTGCATTTTTCTAAAATCTACGTCATTTATCTATTATATTTAATCACATACTGCAAAACTAACGGGTGTTGTGTTATTAAGGTTGCCTAATAAACAAATTCGCGGACAAAAGATTATAACTTTGGTTGTATGTTTTTAAACAAATTTTATAAAGTCATTGCGTAATTATTGTATATAAAAATTATATAAATCTATGTAAACCTTATCAAAAGCTGTAACCCAAAATGTTATCATGATGTTAGAGATTTTAAAAAAGTGATCAGAAATAAATCATGATGACGTCTGTAAAAGTCTGTCTGATTCTTTCTGTTCATTTAAAGATGAAAGACATTCAAACATTGTTTCCTAAGCAATTTAATAGTTTGTGATGAATGAGGATAATGTTCCTGGTATGTGCATAAATAAAATAATCTGTGTTTGCAATAAACCTCATAATAATGAACACAGAACAGAGACATTTTTATGAACACAGTCTGGTTTTGTTTGTACAGATAAACATCAAATATTATTTATAAACAGAGGGACAGGCTTGTGAAATTGTGTAATTTTACAACAATTGATCTTTATTAAAGTGAAATGAGCCTTTGGGCACCTGTTAAAGAATTAAATGCATTAAACAAAAGATCTAAAACCATTCAGTGTGTGTGTGTTTAAAATCAATAACATTTCTGAATGTGTGGTTTGTATCCAAAACTTTGTAAAAGTTATTTTGCTTTCTCTAATACAGAGCTCTAGAGATGCTGTTTACTTTCTGCATTTCGCTCCTCTACATTTAAATAATAAGATAAAAGAAATGACTAATTCAAATAAGATAACATAAAGTTTATTTTTACATGTCGATATGAATGCAAAATTAGCCAGTCATTCATATTTCTACACATTATTATTTTCTCTGTCAAAATGTACAAAACAAAGATAAAGTTAACTGCCACCGTTAACAGTATAATATTACTCTCTAAATCCTCAGACAATCTCATTTATCGGCGGAGAAGTTAAATGTGTTTTTATATCGTATTTTAACGGTGTCCATCCAAGTAAATGACATTTTAAATATGCATAAGCCACCGCGAATATTAACACAGCAGCCAGAGGGAGTTTATTTCCAAGTTTGACTATTGTCATATTTACAGCCAGTGAAGCAAAGCTACAGTAATAAAAATATTAAACGGCTTTAATACTAAAAACGCCCGACGCTAATTCTGAAGGATCTCCGGGACATGCGGCTGTTTTCCGTCAAGTGCTCGGTTAAAGTGATTTGCATGCGCGCTATGGATAAAAGCGCGATGCGCTCGGCCTTAAAGCGCACACTGATTTCAATACGAATCATGCGATTAAGAAAACACATCCCAACAGCATTTCTGACACAACGATCATGTTTAATGTCCTATAAAGTAAAAACAGAGACTTACCGAGAGCTGTAGGATCACTGAAGGCAAAGTCAAATCGTCCGGGTGTCTTGGAACAGATGCAGCGCCGAGCGCAAACTGATGACCACTAACGGCACACAGGCACCATCATGGGGTCCGAGGCGCATTGATTCTGATCAATAGAGCTGCACTCACACAGCAGATGGCTTGAGAGAGGACAGAAACCAGGGAAGACAAGGCGAAAAAAACACTGTCCCAATCGAACAGCCTCTCTTCGGCTTTTAGCTTTATTGTAAATTATAATACACTCAGCTTTAATTCATTTGCATAGTTCACGTGCTTGCTAGGTGCTTAATCTATTCAAATGAATGCAAGCTAAATTAATCCAATCACATCTAAACCTTTGGCCTAATATTTACATGATTGTAAGTTATAGTGCAGCTAATGCGTTTATTTCAGTTTCAATGTTTTAATTCAAATCACTGTTTCTAGATGTAAAGCATTAACATTGATGAGTTTTTATTAGTCTGATATTAGAATCAAATGCATTGAAAATCAACTCGTGCACAAATAAATATTTTAAAAGGCCGCGCAATGTGTAGAAAAAAAGATGATAAATAACGATTAATACAATCTTTGAAAAAAGTTTCTAAAAACACAATTTTCTTTGATTGGTTTTATTTGTAATCACTGATATGATTAATAGGCCCATGTTTGACCTTTTAAGATCATTGGTCGGTATCTGTGTCCATTTGGCCATTACAAGAACTACGAGAACTTTTTCGTTCTTCTTTAAATTCAAAGAAGAATTTGCGTTCAGTGTTTGGACATTTTGTTTAACGCATCTGAAAAGAAAACAACATGCACGTTGTATCTGTGTGTGTCTCTCTCTCTTTCGGATATCGATTTTCTTTGACATGAATAAAGGTCTTTTCCAGCCTGTAATTCTTCGCTTAGAAGGAGCAGTAACACAAAAGCTCTTTGAGAACATGAGAGCAGGAATCAAACTTTTGTGTTCCCGTCACTGAATTTACCCCAGTCGCGTGGCAGGTAGAGGCACTTTTCCTCCAATTTGTGGTTGGGCAGCTGAAAGGCCGAGAAGGGGCCCGTGGAGGACACAGAGCCCCCAGCACCTCCTGCTCCTCCTCTGACAGCTGATCAAAAGAAAAATAGGTCACGCTTTTCAGACTTCTGTCGCTCATCCTTAATTACAGTCTCTTTAAACAAAAGCAACATCTGCGCAACCTCCAAACAAAATAGCAACTCCTGAAGTAAACGGTATTCGAGAAATCTGTTACTTTTGAAACAGTTTAAGCTACAATAGCGCGTCTTTCACTGTCCTGCATGCGCGTTTAAAATAAGTGGATGGATCAATTAGGACCACAAACTTAATATCTGTGAATATTGTAGATAGGCTATTGTATTTAAAAAGAGGAAATTAACACTGTATATATGTTTTGAGAAAGACTAAAAAGTGACATATCATTTAACTAAACAGGAGCAATAATTTAGGTATTCATTGTGCATTTTATTTACAAGCCCATCGTGAACGTCATTATGAAATCAATCTGCATAATTAAAAAATTAAATATTAATGTAAATTAATGTGAAATCTTTACTTTGCAACTCGCAAAAATCTAGGTGTATAAATGTATGTAATGCAGCTGAAGTTTGGTTTAAATGTGTGTGATGTGCGTTTTTCAGGGAGGTTGAGCTGGACAATGAAGCGCTTTGGAATGACACTAAACGGGACGCATGCATACATCTGACGCTAGATTCCATCCAGATGCAAAGCCTGCGCACAAATCTCAACCGGTCCTGACGTCACCAAACAGCCTCGATCAAGCATCAACGATTGGTCAGGGAGCTGTCGAGGCGGGTACGGGCAGCCGTCGATTGGCCAGGGGCGACCTCAATCAGCGCACAATCTCCTCCCTTTCCAGCAGGGTCGGGTGCGAGCCGAGCAAGCCCACCCCGAACACCTCCAGCTGGCCAAACAGAAGACGCAGGAGGAGTAGAGGGCTCGGACATGGGGAGGAATCAGCACTGGCCCGTTTGATAGAGATCGGTGTTTTTTTATTATTTATTTGGGAAAAACCGAGAGGCCTTAGCGCGAAGCATACACACGGAGAGGAAAAACCCATCCCTTGCACAAAGCTCGAAATAAATCAATGGACTGAATGAAGACCGCCTATGACGCCTATCGATGCCTGGCCAAGGATTTGGATGCGTACGCCATGAACCCAGAGATGACAATGGACATTGGCAACCTTCACGGTGGAATAAGCCACGATCAGGACTTGATGAGTAGCCACAGCCCCCATCACAATCGGAACGCGGGGGCTTCTTTACGGATACACCAGGATCTGACCGTGGCATCGTCACGCTCCGCGATGGTCTCCAGCATGGCATCGATTCTGGACGGCGCCGGAGGAGAGTACCGTCCGGAGCTGTCGCTGCCGCTCCATCACGCCATGAGCATGCCGTGCGACACATCCCCGCCCGGGATGAGCGGTACGTACACCACGCTGACCCCGCTACAGCCATTACCGCCCATCTCGACGGTGTCCGACAAATTCCACCATCCGCACCACCACCACCATCACCACCATCAACGTCTCTCTGGGAACGTGAGCGGGAGTTTTACTCTCATGCGGGATGAGAGAGCTCTACCGGCCATGAACAACCTCTACAGCCCCTATCATAAAGACATGAGCGGGATGGGTCAGAGCTTGTCCCCCCTGGCCAGCAGTCCGTTAGGAAACGGCCTGGGCTCCATCCACAACGCCCAGCAGTCGCTCCACAACTACGGAGCGCACGGGCACGACAAGATGCTGAGCTCCAACTTTGATGCCCACACTGCCATGTTGGCCAGAGGGGACCAGCACCTCTCCAGGGGCCTCGGTGGCCCCGCGGCGGGCATGATGCCCCATCTGAACGGGATGCACCACACCGGGCATCCGAGCCATCCTCAATCCCACGGGCCCGTGTTGGCTTCCAGCCGGGACAGACCGCCCTCCTCCTCCTCCTCGTCCGTGACTCCGGGCGCCGGCTCGGGACAGCTCGAGGAGATCAACACCAAAGAAGTGGCTCAGCGCATCACGGCCGAGCTGAAGCGCTACAGCATCCCGCAGGCCATCTTCGCGCAACGGGTTCTGTGCCGTTCGCAGGGCACCTTGTCGGATCTGCTGCGGAACCCGAAACCCTGGAGTAAACTCAAGTCCGGACGGGAGACGTTTCGGAGGATGTGGAAATGGTTACAGGAGCCCGAGTTTCAGAGGATGTCGGCCCTTCGGCTTGCAGGTAAGACAAGGTATCTGCTTTTCCAAATAAAAATCCCTCATTGATGTTGAACTGAACGCTGCTTGCTTGCTGTTGTTGTTGTTGAAATGCGTGACGTTTTATTTTGCTTATATTGATTATTTGTCAATATGGGACGATCAATATTGAGAACAACCTCAATATAATTTTATTTTATAAACACAAAAAAATATCTTTTTATATTTCTGTGAATTATTATTTTTAAATTTCAATTGCGCATTATTTTGTTTTATTAAACGCGTTTTTATTTTATTTTGTAAACATTCAGGACTTCAGGATTAAGTTGTAGATAATTATTGCACCACTACTTTTAACATTTTTATACACTTTAATTTAAATAATAATAACTTGCATCAAATTTGTGCATCTATTGTTTACCATCACACAGGGTCATCAGATTTCATTTAAAATGTTGTATACTAATTTATGGTGACAGGATGCATTGAAAGAGGAGTTTTATTGTGTGTGTGTGTCTCTGTGTGTTAAAAAAAGCTTCAGGCTGTGAATAGGGATGTGCTGGTAATTAGTGGACTCAATGTTATTCCCCATCAAACTGCCCTCCTGCCCCTCTACAGCACGCGTGTTGCCCCCTCTAGCGATGCTTAGCGCAGACTTCTGTTCCTTTGTTCAGCTGAAGAAAACGCAGCATCTGATTTGAGCTCCGTTCCTTTGACATTATCAGCTCAGTTTGGATGTGCTGTAGTTTCGTTCAGGTGTTTTGTAGGTGTCAGGAATGGTGTCATGTTGTTGAATAGGATCCTATCAGTGCATTAAAATAAAAGCTTGGTGCGTATCGATTTTTAATTTGTACGTTGATGCACAATTATTCAGTGAAATAATGGACAGCTCTGATGTCTCGTGTGCGCGTCGGCCAACAAAACACGCAGCATAAAATCTGTGCATTAACACTTCAGCTTGCTTGCTTGCTTAGATGTATAGGCTGTTTATACAGTGCGTACAGTATGTATTAAACCATGCCAATTGACTAATTTTTGTATGGCATGAACTATTTGCATGAATATAATTTAAACTCGATTGAAATTTAAATGCAATACAAGGCAGTGTGTTTAGGAAACAAAATTCATGTTGTAAATATAATTCTGCAACATATTTATCAAAACATCCTCATTGATTATTTGAAAGTGGTTATATGTCCAGCTAATGAAATGCTCTGTATGAACAGCCAATAGTGCTTTAGGATAAACGCAAACAAAACAAAACAAACATTTGTTTCTTTCAATAAAGAATCTCACATGGATATGATAGTGATATTAAGAGGATTTTCAACAGCATTAAGGATAGTGCCGAAGCCTTATGGACGTTTGGAGATGTGTGCTGTAGAAGCTTTAATGCTCCGTCCCTGCAGGGTTCCAGTCTCACAGATGGCTTTGGGTTGGGGGGGTATTATGTGATCTGCAGGGGAATTGAAAAGAAGAACAGAGGCCGCAGTGACTCCATGAATTATTGATAGAAATCTCTGCGTGACCCTCAGCTCAACGCACAAAACGTCACCTTGTCTTGGGTTAAACAGGCAGAGATGTGCGGCCCAGCACCTGCCTTTTGTTCAAGCGTTCTGGAGCGTTTGAAAGGAAATGTGCAGGAGAAATCAACAGTAAAAGGAACTGCACATTATGACATCATGCCATCGTAAATGACATCGTGGTCTGACCCATACAGAAGAACTTGTATTGATAAAATCATATAAATTCATGCGATGTGTAATGCAACATAACGCAAGCATGTAAATGTGCTACAGTGTGAAATCACTGTAAATTCATGCAACATTCACCAAAGTAGTTGTCAATGCCAAGACACATTGCATACGTTTAACAGAAAAAATATGAAGAAATACTTATGATTATGCATTATTTCTAGGTCACTATAATCATGTAAATGTAGTATTTTTAAAGGTAATTTATCAGTCTTAACTCTTGTACAAAAGATCAGATTTTCTTGTTTATATTCATAAAACATTCTCAAATCTTTTTGTGAGATCTGTGGCATCTCAATGATACACTATTATTAGTCATTAAAATTACTCTTAAATTGTCATGTTGATAATGTCATTTAAATGCACATTTTTGAGATTAAATTAGAAGATAATGCATCACAAAAGCATTTTCACCAAGCATTCTGGGAACCAGAAATCCTCATGAACCTTTTTCTGTTTTTTCTTAAGATTTTGGTTCCCAGAATGCTTTGCATGAGTTATTGCTGTTATTTTATAGTTTTATCCTGTAAAGATAAATACTTGTTAATGTTTTTTGTTTATTTAACTTTGAACAAACTGTTGCCAAATTACATGCATTTAAATTTACAGTAAGTTACTGGCACAAGCTGACACTAATACTGTAATTTCTACAGAATTGTTTTACAGTGACTGACTGTACTACATTCATAAACAGAAACTGCTCTGTTATGCATTCTGTGATATAATGACAGTCGTGTTTCTTTAAGGTTAGAAAGTGCAGTCGTCTGATATTACTGAAGAAAACCAGCCTGTCTCTGTGCTATTAATTTAGTCAAATGAAAGGTGGCACTTGAGTGGACCTCATTCCAGTCACACTACACAAGCAATCAGCCGGTGAGAGAGAGGCCGAGTCGCTGCTGTCCGGTGTGGACAAACAACTTTATTAACTAAATGATCAAAAGGGACAAGTACGGTTATATGAGTCAGGAACTGATTGAAAAAGAGGCAGGTGCAGGGGAACCATGCGTCCAAACCGTAAATAAGATAAATAAATATACATCTGACCCATGCTGAGCTGAACAGGTTGGGTTCTGAGAGATGTCTCTCTTGATTTGGACTTCAGAGGAAATTATTTTGGTTTGCAATGAAACAAATATTGAACTGCCTGTTGTTGATAAGCAAAAATAAAAGACATCTGACAAAAGTCGAAATCCACCAGCAAAAACGCTTTTTTAATGATTACAATGTAAAAAATTAGCTGTAATTATGCAGCTGGTTGCCAGTAACTTACTGTAGAAGATAAAGACTGAAAATATTTCATGTTCATTTAACTTTGAACAAACTAAATAACATAAATGTAAAATCTACAGTAAGTTACCGGCAGCTAGTGGCCAGTAATACCCTGTAATACTGTAATTTCTACAGATTTTTTTTACAGTGTACATTTTCATTATGGATTATATTATCAGAATTACAGTTTAAAAAAATCACTTAAAATGTCTTAGTATTTTGTGTTGTGTTGCACTTTTGTTTTTATATTCTCCAGCAGTCTATATTTTTTGTGTACTGTACACTGTAAAAAACTGCTGTTAAAACGGCCAGTTTCTACAGGAAAATGCTGTTTTTTTGACAAAACAGTAAAATACTGTAAAAAATGTACATTCTAAACTTAAATGGTTCAAGACAACTGGTTTCCCAAATTAAATGAGTTGCCAGGGTATTAAAACAGTATCATATCTTTAAATATAGGGGAATTGTTAATGAATGGTAGTAGAACTGTAAATTAACAGTAGATTGCTGGCAACTTAGCTGATAGTAGTTTACCGTTATTTTACAGCACATTTTTTACAGTGCTGTCTATATTGAAGAATGAGGTTGAGTGCTTTAAATACTTTTGATTTCCAAAGAGGTGATGTATAGTAAAGATGCAAAAAATGTCAGTACCATCACATGACATTGGTGATCCAATCAGAGACGCAGTTCAGTGTGTTGTTTTTGAATAGGGACAAAGCGACTAAAATAGCCTCTTACAGCTGATGGTTATATTGGTTGTGATGTTCAGTAATGTGTGTGAGCTATGTCACCTTCTCAAACAAATATGTGTTGCTGAACGACGGCAGATCGATGCTGGTAATCTCTTAAAGATTAAAAGGGCATTAATGCTGGCAACAATAACATAAACGTGTGCACCCAGTACGCATTGATCTGGAACCCGATCCGGACTTGTTCCAGTAAAGCTGACGCTGCATGGGAGAACGTTCCCAGCACCCGACTGACTCCACGCAAAAACCACTCATGATGATCTATTCTGAGCGGCTCTCACTGCCTTTGTTTAAAAGCATAATTAAAACCTGAGCAATGATAACCAAGGCCGCTTGTTTTCAGGTGAATTTCAGAAGGCTGTTAAATCACTCAGAGATGCGGCCGCCGGTGACCTTCACATGCAGGCCGAGGCGCGTGGCGTTTGATAATCGTAATGGTTTGCAGAGCTTTGAGGGACCTTTTAGTGATGAGATTCTCTTCTCAACCCAATAAATGTGTAACACGCCGCAAGAGAATGAAATAATCCCAGAAATATGATTGAGACCACTGATTGTGAGATATATGGCCTTTGTTCAGACAGAAAACAGGCCAGATTTATTGTCCTTATGAATCTGAATGTATAGACAAATACACTGCAAAAAAAATCCCTTTCTTAAAAAAAATCATAAATATCACAAAAAAATTAAAGTGAATCTTAAAATTAGACAAAAATGCAATTTCACATTGCAATTATAAGCCTTGGATTTTGTAAAAGCTTGCATTTAAACTAGAATATTTGAATTTATAATAAAGTCTAACTATTCATAAACAGAAAATGTATTATGAAATTTTGTATTACAAAATTTTTGTATTACAAAATTTTAGTTAAGATTGCATTAAACAAGATCATTTTGCTTTAAATTGAGTTTAAGATTTGTGCAAAATGCACAATAACAGTCTAATTTATTTATATAGTGCCTTTTTAACATTTTTTACGCTGTTGCATTGTTTTAAAGCAGCTTTACATGAAAAACTAAGAAAAGAAACCATAGAAAATAGGAAAATTATTAACAATATAGTACATATACAATACAATATATAATATTGAAAAAGTTATTCTCCTCAGATAATCTAATAAAATGATATATATTGTACTTTTTCTTAGACTATCAAACATTTAATTAAACAACATTGCATTATGGGGTGGTGTCCTGGACCGTGCTTATCCTAGTCCTAGACTAAAATGCATGTTTAAACTGCTTTAATTTAAAAACATCTGACTAATTTTAACATATATCTGTGACATTGTTTTGTCTTAAGATGTACATCTGTAGTGTTTTTTGTAAGGTATGTTTGTACCTTACCTTCTTAATAGTCCTAATATAAATAAGGCCTTTTCTTGGATTAACCTAAACCCTGTCTGGGAAACTACCCCAATGTTTTTTAAGTAATGGTTAAGTCAAGAAAATTTTTTGTTGTAGGCTATAATCAACATTATGTAGCATTATTGCTGTGGATTGATCTTAATTTTTATTGAACCCAGCTTATTTCTTTAAAATGATTTTTAAGACTCATATAAAGACATCTACAGTGGTACATACATCTGTGTTACTTTCTAGATGTAATTGTGATACATACAATGGCTATTGTTGTATTTATGATTGTTGATCATAAGAAATACTGTAAAACAGAGTCAAACTACCTTTGATTATTTTTGTGTTTATATTCACACAACCAATTTGTCTAAAAAGGCTTTGCAAATATTGATGGGTGGTTTTATTCTTAAAATGAGCACAAATCTAATTGAACATGCACTATAAACCTGCAGGTTACAGCTGTTAGTAAGCATGGGCCGGTTACCGGTTTTAAGGTATACTAAGATTTTAAACCATCAAGGTTTCAAAACCACTAAAATTTTCTGTAATACCGTTTGCAAGGTGTGTTTACACAAAATTAATTAAATTATTAAGTCGTTTAATATTCCAAAAATATTTTTTGAAAGGAAACTATAATTTAAAAGCTTTATTTCCACCCAGCATACATGTTGTATGTTGCTTAAAAATAAAATGTATTGTGTCCAGTTAAAAAGTTGTTGTTTGTATACGTCTGAAAATAACACATTTTAGTGTTGCAATGGCAAAACCGCAATACCGTGAAACCGTGGTATTTTTGCTAAAGGTTATCTTATACAGGCTCATCCCTAGCTGTTAGTTGTTTCTAGTCAGAACTATCTTAAAATGAATTTGATTTACTTGTCAAAACCAATGCAGATCTATTGTGCAATGTTTGTTAAGACTTTTTAACTTTCATGAAAAAATACAAAACATTTTCTTGAAACAAGATTTTTTTGACTTCCTTAGATTTGAGTTTTTGCAGTGTATGTCCTCATTATATCTTGAAAATATTAGGTGACTTTCTTCTGATACTTCAAAGTATCTCAAACAGCTGCTGAAATAAAAATATGACAACAGTGTCCAAACATGCACACATTATCACCAGCGTGCATAATATTTGTTAATATCTGAGGTGTATGAGATGCCGTTGAGTTTATTTTTCATTGTGTGCTATGGAGAGATTGACAGAAGAAATAGATAAATATTACACATCTGTAGGGTGTTTTTGTAAGGTATGTCATATGACATTATGAAGTGAAAAACTGTTTGTTTTGTACATTGAGCACCTGTATGATAAATATTACATGCGCTCAATGGACACAACAAACAGTTTTTCACTTCATAATGTCAAATATAAAAATTAAAAATTTTCAATGTTATGTTTGCTGTTGCACAATATTGTTAATGTTTTCTTCTGTTTCTTCAGTTGTGTGTTTTGTGTATCAAATAACTGACTAACTTTGATTGTGTCATTGATCTTTATTTCTGGCAGATATTTTCTATCGTCAAACAAAGCCGTGTGTGTTCAGTTTATGTGTTTAGCTTGAGAATAGTCAGAGATGTCTGTGACGGGTGAAAAGTGTTGTATGGCTTTAGTTTGGAAGTAAATCCGCAGTGATAGGTTTATCTGTGAGCGCTGGCTCTGAAATGTCTTGTGATTCGGGTGGGTAGCTGTCAGCACGCTTCATCTTGAGCAAAGGGCAAAAGTTTTGCTCACCAAACTGCTGTCAGTAACCGAAGTGCAGGCAAAAACATGTTGTTATCACATGAGAGGGAATCTATGGAGGATTCGTTTTTATTGGGGTTTCTCTCAGCTGGGTTTATGTTACTGATATCTAAGTTGAACCTCAAATTATCAATATAAATAAACTCATGTGTGCCGCATGTTAAAGTTTAATCTGTGTAATAGAGCCACTGAGAGCAGACTGAGGTAGTTTTGCTCTTTCACCCTGATACATTTTCTGTTTATACGAGATTGCGTCTCTCTCTGTACACATGCTTATGAGATGATGTAACAACACTATGAAAAACTGCTGTGAATTAAATACATTACTGTGTTAATATAGGTGGCATGGGTTAACTATTCAGTTTTATTTGTCTTTTGTAATTTAAGAAGTTTTGGGTGAAATATTCCAACGTGATGTCATGATACGTGTGTATTTTTACGTAAAGAGTGGTTGTACCAGAAGTACATTGCTTATGTTTCAAAACACACTGAAACATATCGACTTGTTGACAGGACTGATATGTTAATTATTTTCGTATTAACAGCTTTATGGACGTACGAATTTGTACATAAGTTATTCCTATTCATAAATATTAAAATCGCGGGCATTGGTGTTTCTTACTCATATTAATGACATGACTTATTTATTTAAGACAGTTTACTAATTTATCTAATGAAAGAGAATTACACAATATTAAACAAGTCTAAAATGTAAAACTTTAAAATGAATAACTTTTCTGTAATCATTTTGTAATATTTAGTGGGTTTGCCATTACACACAATGTAAAAAAAATGCTGTAATTATGCAGCTGGTTGCCAGTAACTTAATGTAGAAGATAAAGACTGAAAATGTTTCATGTTCATTTAATTTTGAACAAACTGTTGCCAGTAAATAACATAAATGTAAAATCTACAGTAAGTTACTGGCAGCTAGTTGCCATTCATACCCAGTAATACTGTAATTTATACAGATTATTTACGGTGCACTAAAGGCGTTTTCTTCTATGCAACAATTATTACACCAAAGCACAACATAAATTCCAAAAAGATGTACATTTAATTAATTTGCTGTAATCCACATCTTTAAAATTCATACGATTGCGCAGAACAAAGTTCTCGTCAGCAACCGTAAACATCAAATCTTGTGTTCGTTATTAATTCATATTCAAAAATTTTGCCTCAAGAAGCTTTACGACACGTTGCTTTACGGCAGTGATATGCTTATAGACGGTTTCAGCAGTAACAACATAAACAAGGAGCTGTCATGGTCCGCACGTAACTTCTGGTAAACTCTGCTAAGAATAAATAACAACAAAGTACTTTAAACGTAGTTTATTTATATAACAAGCAAAAAAACCAACACATAGATTACCTAGGAAACCAAAATATTTGTTATTTTAAACGAGGCATTTGTTCAAGAGATCAGTTTAGCAACTAGTCAGACCATTAAACAAAACAAACCAGAAGTAAAGTTCAAATCTAGACGTGTATTGTGTCAGCGCACGTGTGTCCGATGAAACCGTCTATTGGCTCTTGTGTGCTACATCACAGATTTGCGACATTTTTGCGTCTTTTAGTCGCTGTATTTTCGAAATTTGAAATGCATGCCTTGACAGAGAGAAGTCGTATTAACGGTATCGTAGGGATGCACGATAATTTGCATGTGATTGTCATTGCGCATCTCGTTAGTGAAGGCGGTTCCTTGATTAGTAGTAAATCGCCATCAGCTGCTTTTAGATGGAGCGGCATTTACTACACAAAGCCATAGTTCACTGACAATTGGGGCAACTTTGCATGAATTATTGCAGACTTATTGCCTGCGATATGGCCCAGCTTGTCTGTGAACTACGGATTTGTGTAGTAAATGCCGCTCCATCTGAAAGCAGGTGATGGCGATTTACTGCTAATCAAGAAACCGGCTTTACTGACGAGATGCAAATGATATCGCATGCGAATTATTGTGCATCCCTAGGGTATCATAGATTAATAACTTTAAAGGCACACAAGGCAAGTCTGAGTATTATTTCTCTACTAGCTCCCCCTAGTGTCTGGGGGTAAATGCGTTCTATATCTAAGACTATACGAGACTGAAGGACACCGGGTCGGATACAGCGAACTTGCAAGTGGGGTATTCTTCCTACAGACGGTAGGGGCGGGCGAGAGAGTCTTCATTCGTCATGTAATGAGTCATTTAACCATATACCGACTTACGAAGATGATTTATTAACATAAAAATGCTGCCTTGTGTCCCTTTAATATTTTTCTGTATTTCATAAACTCCAGAGAGGACCGCGACTGCAGCATGTCAGCATTTTAACTACTTTTAGTACTGCATTTGAAATTTCACAATACATTTTTCTGATTACATTTATGTGTGTTATGCTTTTTATTTCTAACAGTACATGATTTTAATAAACTGTTAGGTTTAGGGGTAGGACTTTATTAGTGGCTTAAATATTTTTTAAATGCTATTGTTACAAAAATTTTCCAACAAATTTCTGTCCGTTACAATGCATAATATCAAAAGAATACTTTGCGTATTTTAACATTGTTGTATAAAAGAATTTTGGGGTAGGGTTTATCGTAAGGTAAATAGGTAACATTATGGATAAAATGGTTAAAGGGAAATTATACAGCAATCTTTATGGTATGAAAGATTTGTAAATGTAAAAAGCATAATAATGCTAGGATTAAATGTTGCAAATATGTCTACATTGTAAGCTTCAGCATTTATTTAAACATACAACAAAGTATGTTTTGTAAAGTTGCGTATTAATACTGCTTATTAACAGTGAGACAAGTTCTGTCCTGAAAAAGTCAAAAGACCTTAACTTGCTATAGTGTGAAACAGAGAAAAAAAACTTTTTAGTTTAGACTTTTTAGTGACTTTTAGTTGTCAGTTGTTTTCTTGATAGTTTCTTTACTCAGAAAACAATGAAATTGACTTATCCACATGATAAAGGAGGTTTTGAACATCTTTAACTAATTTTTGACCAAAAGCAAAGTTACTTTGCACTTTTTACTTTGCCTTTTCTCTTGTAGGGCAGTGTTGTGTTCTTGACTCTGCTGGCAACTTTTCACTTCAGCTATGAGGAAAGAGAGAGAAGTTTATGTTTGCTTTTCCAGAGGACAGGACATGATAACACCTGACGTAATATATTCACTATTCACTTATATATATTCATTATTAGACCAACTTATGTGAACTCTGAGGCCTTTTCTTTGACAATCCACTATAAAACAAAACAGAATATGAAAATCAAGACACAAGTGGTGTGATGTGATCAGGTTTCTGATGATGTGTTTATTTTGTAGATAGTTTAGCATCAAGCGAGGGTGTTTAAGTGCATCAAGTAATCAGTCGGACTCGTTTATCTGTCACTTTTCTGCATTGGTAAGCACTGAGTGTTTGTTTGTGAAGCTGATTGGGTCGTTCACTCATGTTGTTGACAAGTGTTACATCATCAGCATTGTTTCAACACAACGTTTGTTCATGTTCTGATTGGTCGTATCAGTGTGCTGATGTTTCTGTCTGGAAACAAACCTTTGAGCTCTAATGTCATCATGTTAGATCCGGCTGAACTCTGACCTCAGGACAGCCATTCACATTCATGCATTTACTTGATTACAGGTGTTTATTTCTCTCATTTGTTGTGAATCTGTGGTCTTGATCGTCTAAATGTCAGTGCAATTTGTTACAAACTATCAAAGCAAGTGTCATTAATAGCACCTGCACATTTTTAAGCATGAGCATCTTACAAATGTTGGTTGGTTTGAAATGATCATACCAGGGCTGGAAATGGCAGAAATTGGCAGATATTCACTGGGGTGACTCTAATTTGGAGATGGCATTTTAAATGACTTCTTAGATGTGTTTAAAATAACCAATAACATTTAAAAAAAAATGTTTCCTCCTAAGTATGTTTACTGTAAAATTGCTGTAGTTATGCAGCTGTTTGCCAGTAACTTACTGTAGATTTAAATTTGTTTTATTTAATGGCAACAGTTTGTTTAAAGTTAAATGAACAATAAACATGAACAAATCTTTATTTTACAGAATAAAACTAAAATAACAGTCTCATGCAAAGCATTCTGGGAACCAAAATCTGAAGGAAAAAACAGAAAAAGGTTGATGAGGATTTCTGCTTCCCAGAAGGCTTTGCTTGAGGCTGTTATTTTAGTTTTATTCTGTAAAGATAAGGACTTGTTAATGTTTATTGTCCATTTAACTTTGAACAAACTGTAACCTGTAAATAACATACATTTAAATCTACAGTAATATACCGGCAAACAGCTTACAGTAATACTGCCATTTCACCAAATTGTTTTCTTGAGTATTTACTGTACACTGTAAAAAGTGAAAAGTTGGATCAAACTTAAAAAATTACTTTGATTGAAAATTAAATTGTTTCAACAAAATGTTTTCTACTAAAGTGAAACTAAAGTGAAATTTTTAAAAAATGTGGGTGTTAAACATATTTTTAAGTTGATCCAACTTTTCATTTTTTACAGTGTAAGTTATACAAACTTTTAACAATACATTTGTCCTCAGGTTAAAGAGATTTTTTTAGACTGTGAAATATTGGATTATTAGATCATGGATATTTTAAAAGTCCCATTTTTTCTGTGTTTTTGAAGCTTTGATTGTGTTTACAGTGTGAAATATAACATGTGTTCATGTTTTAATGTGTAAAAAAACGCGGTATTTTTCACATAATTTATTTATCTATATTTCACTGTCCTAAAAATGCGCTGATGTCTGCCTTCAGAAATATTATAATGAGTTCTGATTGTGTAGCTGTTAGCTTAGCTGGTGACTGACATATTCCTGTGGGCGGAGTTTAGTCAAAAAACTGTTCTAGTTATGTCATTAAAGAAGCAGGAAGTAGAGGGCTGTAGTCCAAACCACCCGTTCGCTGTAGGCTTTGAAAGGCGAATTCTGTGAAAGACAATATATCGCCTGGCGGTGAACTTTGACCTTTATCATTTTGCAGGTATTATTTATTCTCCAACATCAACATTGCACACTAACTAAAGTTTGAAAAATGGGATCAGAAAGAACGTGACCTTTAAATAAGAGGAACATTTTGAAATGAAACGATAAATCAGTCATACAGTGCCAACTGCCAATATGACTGTGAAGTGTTGTGTGAAAAGCTTGTTTATCCATTATTCAATTTTTAAATGCTATTGTTTAAATATAATTTATTTATTAACACAATTTCTAAGATTCTAACCAGTTTGTGATGTAACTCCTAAAAATTCACTCCCCATCGAACCGCATCCCCCCATTTCCAGCCCTGAATAAAACCAAAAGAGATTTTGTGTTTAAAATGACAAAACTTTGTAACACTGTCAATCATAGTAGATTATATCTATACTAGGGCTGTGTAAAAATATCAATACAGCTTACTATTGCGGTAGTTTCTTTCACAATAGTGTATTGATAGTCCAACCTCTACTGTCGATATCTTTTGCCGCTTTTTCATTGAATAGTACCCCACGGGTTGGGTTTGGGTCCGCTCACTTTTGGGGGCTTTTTGTATTTCCCAATACTTTTTAGTACCACCTCAGTTCCAAGCGAGCAGAGCTGATACTAAAATGTGATGTGAAAACATTGTAGATCACTGATTGGTCTGAGAGAATCTTGACTACCAGCGTCATTGCTAAATGCAAGATTAGCTTTATCGTTGTGCATGGGCTATCTTGAGCAAACCTGTCATCATCTGTGTTTTGTTGGAAGTTCCCAAACATCCACAGGCTGAGAATCAGGAACACCATACCTGTGTTTTCCAGACTTGCAGTTTGTGCCGGCACATCCCCAAAGCGCACGTCTGCATGTATGCACATTTTATTTATGCATTAAGGCTCAGTGTAGTGCGTCGACTGACAGGTGTTTGTACAGAAACCAACATGTGAGACAGAGGTAGTGATAAACGCGATGTGCGAACATCTATTTGTGGTGGGCAATTTAGATTTTGGGGTGGACTGACAAATAAATGAATGTATGGGAAACACTGCATTCCAATGATGCTCGCTCCCACTTTTTGTATGATGTCACAGCAGTAGACAGTACAAATATAATGACACGCCTATAATCCCTCCCCCTCCGAAGTGATACTAAACTCAATGGAAAAGATTACCAAGCCAAAGTAAAGTGAGCTGACAGGACCTGACCCGTGGGGTACTATGCAATGGAAATGCGCCACTGTTGAGCAGGGTTTCTCAATAGGCACCATAGACAAATGCTTGGCCCGCAAAACTTTTTTACAACGTATAGTAATAGGCATCATATCGTATGCATGATCATGTATACATGTATCGTGCCACATTTACCATGATATGTATCGTGAGGCCCTTGACATCATATTTCTACAAAAAATCTGCTGATGACATTTGATTTGTTCTTATCTAATACAACATTTTAACATTTTTGACAGTTTAATACTGGCTTCAATACATATTAAACACTATCAACAGCATTCATATAAAATGTATATATATATATATATATATATATATATATATATATATATATATATATATATATATATATATATATATATATATATATATATATATATATATATATATATAAAGGTATATATATATATAAAGAGAAAAGCTTAAAGTTTGATATTGCTTATGTATTAGACCTGAAACATTCCTTTACTTTCTGGTGCCGCTGTATTTAATTCTTTCATAGTCGATAACAGTGGCTAAAGCAAGATGATAGACCATAGAGAATAGGGGGATCTCTCTCTCTCTCTCTCATTTCTTCACAAAGTGTCCACTCCACCATCCTCCACATTAAGGATATCTGCACATGCACAAAATGACACAGCTAAGTGTAAGACTATAGCATAATGCATTTAGCAAGTCTCTTCACTTTAACAGACACACACACACACACACACACACACACACACACACACACACACACTTACACAAACACACACAGGGCACTTCCAGGCGGGTGTGTGCTTAGAAAATGGTTGATATTGTGATGAGATAGCAGGGTTGAAGCTTTCAGCTGGCCGTGTTAACAGTGAATGCTGTGAGAGTTAAAAACACAACGCAAATAAAAAAATGATTTGGTCTCATCTGTTATTTGGGTTTCACAGAACAAGTGAAAACATCATTACTGATCGTGTTTTGTGGTGAAATATTGATCTTCTCCCCCTGCTCTCCTGCTGTTTCTCAGTGTCTCTTATATTAGTGTTTTCTTATATTAATCTGATGACTTCTGTATTACTATGAGATCCATATGACAGACAGGGAATAATTCAATCACAGATATGATATACAATTACATGGCCAATATTTTCTAATAAAACTTTATTTAATTTAAAATATTTTCAATCATTTAAAAATCAGTAGTCCCAAGCTGATGTATAGTAAAGTCTGCCTGTATTGAGCAAATTTTGGTAATATTTTTTTTAAACAGTATTCAGTTGTTTGCATGGAGCAACTTAAATTTTTCAGTGTTAGAAACAATATATTGTAACAAAACAAGAGGAACTGCATATATAATTCAGTAAAGTGTTCAGAGACCAGTTGGTTTTTGTAAATGTATTACTGAAAAACAGATTGAAACAATTACCGTGCATTCAGATCATAAAAGTTTTTAATGCACTTAATGTTATTTTTGTTGATATACAATAATTGACTGTGTAAAGAGAAATGATTATAACATTTCAGATAAAAGAGAGACATTATAATATATAATTTAGTCTCTGTGATAACATCGGTTTATACAGTGTAAAGCTTGAATTATCTGCTCATACAGTATATCAATGGCGTGACTGCTCATCCGAGGGGCGCAAATTCAAAATAAGTGTCGTGTGTTGCTTGTGTTTTCAAAATATGTGTTTGTTGCGTCATGTGAACCATGTGCTTTACGTGTTTTGTTAAAATAAGTGCCTGCTGCACAAGCGTCAAAACCGTTTATGAGAAAAGAGACGCCCACATTCACAAAATACACACAAGAGACTCCCTTAAAAGTAAACTCAGATTATTACGCATGAGATTATGAGAGTATCTGACAAGCGCGAGCGTCTCTTTTATCATAAACCCTTTAGATGCATCCGGAGCAGACAATTATTTTGACAAGACACGTGATGCACATAGGATCGCTCAATGCGCAGAATACATATTTTGAAATGACGAACCACAGACATGATGGGCTACATACATGTTGTGATGAACTTCACATCAAGCACCCTCGAAAATAGAAGTCACCGGCCGCCACTGCAGTACATAAACTACATGTTTGAAGTTGTGATTATATGGAAATTTTTATTTGCCAATTTTAAATAAATTGATTAATTATAGAAAACTGTATGCAAATCAGAGACGATGGTGTAGTGGGCAGCGCTCATGTGGTGCTTTCGCACTTTCTTTTCTTCTCCCTGTACTTTCCTCTCCTCTCTTTACACAAGAAAAAAAACAAAAACAAAAAACGGGGAAACACTTCACAATAATGTTTGTTAATTAACATTAGTTAATGTATTAACTAACATGAACAAACCATGAGCAATACATTCGTTAAAGTATTTAATAATCTTTGTTAATGTTAGTTAATAGAAATAAAGCTTTTAATTGTTTGTTCATGTTAGTTCAACTAACGTTAACAAGATTTTAAATAAGTATTAGTAATTGTTGAAATTAACATTAACAAAGATTAATAAATGCTGTATACAGTAAGTGCAGTTCATTATTAGTTCATGTTAACTAATGTAGTTAACTAATAAACCTTATTGTAAAGTAAACTGTATGCAAAATATGTGCCAAAATTTAAAATGAAATAAAAAGTTTTCATTTTCAATGCATCTCCCGTCAAATAAAAAATGAAATGGATCAACAAAAATTTCCATGGTTTTAATTTAAATTTTTATCATGAATTAATTAATTTAAATTTGGCAGAAAAAAAATATTCCATAAATATCAGATCATATACAGTAAATTTGTGATAACATATATACAGTATACACTGCAAAAAAAGATTTTCAAGAAAAAAAAGTTATTTTGTGCATAAAACAAGTAAAAAATCTGCCAATGGGGAAAACAACTTTTTCTAAAATTTTCCTTGAATTTAGTGTTTAAGAAAATTGTTCACGATTTTTTTGCTTACCCCATTGGCAGATTTTTTTTGCTTGTTTTATTCACTTAAATTTTATAATTTTGGACTAAAAACTAGATTTATTTTCTTGGGTCGTTTTGCTCATCAAGAAAAGCATCTTAATTTAAGAATGTTTTGATATTTTTACTGAAAACAAGACAAAAATACTAAGGGCTCTATTTTAACGGTCTGAAACGCAAGTGCGAAGCGCAACGCGCAAGTGAGTTTGTGGGCGGATCTTGGGCGCTGTTGCTATTTTCCCGGCGTGAGAAATAACTCTTGCGCCGGGCGCAAATCAATAAGGGGTTGGTCTGAAGTAGGTTCATTATTCATAGGTGTGGTTTGGGCGTAACGTCAAATAAACCAATCAGAACGCTAGCCAACATTCCCTTTAAACGCAAGGGCGCAAGTTCCATGGCGGGATGCTATTATTATGACGGATTTACCAGGCGCACGCCAGGAGCGGTTCACAGCCGAGGAGACCGACGTCCTTGTACGGGGGAATCCCACGCTTGCCAGCATAAATCGGGCACGCCGTGTAACGGGAGGTGGATCTGCCTCAGGACTTGACGCCAGCAGAGGACATCGCTGCGTCCACCCTCACCGCTGAAAGGGTTTGGGGGCTTTGAAATCGGACCCAAGAAACGCAAGCAAGGTCCAACCCCAAAGTACTCTTACAAATCAAGTTCATATACATTAAGGTTTCTTATGAAAACATTTTAACTATTATTTACATAAAATAAACGTAATACAGCCACACAACAAAGTTATGAAAATATTTTAATCGTTATTTGCATGAGAATAAATAAAAACTATCACCACAATGCTCACCACTATGATTCCCCTTATCTCGTGTATTAATATTTTTAAGTGTAACAATTTATGATTTGCAAAAATAACTGTTGCATCTGTGTAGATTAGATAAGCAAAGTGTATGCGCGTTGTGCACGTTATACATTATGGTCAAGCATGCGCCCTTAAAATAGCATAATGAACCACGCGCAACGCGCCACTGACTTTAGACTAGTTTTTTTTGGTTAGTAGCGCAATTGTTTTTTGAAACTGCAAAATAGCATAAGAGTTGGTTTGCGCCGCAACACGCCTCCTTTTTGCGCTGAACCGCCCAGGGAGCGCAAGTTCATTCCCTAGTTTGCTGACGTGCATCTGTGGAGGGAAAAACCCCGCTGTGCGCCGGCGCAAAATACGAATGATACATGCGTCACTGACAAAGTCAATTGCGCTGGGTGCAAGATAGGGCCCTAAGAATTTTTTTCTTGAAAATAATTTTTTACAGTGTACATTTAATGCTGAATGTCTCTGTGATTATATTGGCTCATATGTACAATGTATACATTTAATTTTTTGATGACACTGGCACACACATATATACAGTAGGCTATACATTTAAAGAAGAAGGTTTCTTTGATGACGTCAGACCTTGTCATCATTGCATGACGTTTGTGTTTTGGCAGAATTCTTAGTAAATTTCTATTTTCAATTTGCATCAAATTCTAAAAGGATCAAATCAAATTTTTTTTTTATTCCATTAATTTTTGCAGAATTTTAGTTGATCCAGTTGTATTTAAACAGTCTTTTAGGACAGGTTCTAAATTATGATAGATTAGCAATCATTTTATATTGCTTCAGAAGTTTTTGCCCAGGAACCTCAATTCAAAACTATAAAGACTGACTGTTACTACTAAGAAACAAAAATCTTAGAAACAAACGTGACCTTGTTGGATGTTTAACAAAGTGATTTACACTTTCAAATTGAATTTGCTGTAAATGGGAGGTAAATAAAATTCCAATACAAGTGAGGTGATGAAACACACCAGTCTTTGAATTTCTCATTAATTACTTAAAGTGCAACCTGATACTCAATACAGACAGATCTGATCGATTTCATACACCCCGGGCATTTAAAGCATGGAGGAATCTGTTTAGATATGAGCAGACCGACCGTGCGGTTTGAGTCGTTGCACTGGACTCTGTCTTCTTACACACACATTGATTTACATTCGTCAGCCAGGAAAGATAAACCAGTAGTGTAAGAGCGCCTCTAACACGTTTGATGAAAGGCAGGGAAACCAAAGGTATTGATCACATTGATTTAACTCAAATGCTTCTAGAAAAGCCCAAAGTTGACCCCCCATCCCACCACAGAAATGGTAAATCCCTTTGAATAATATAATTGCTTTTTTGATCGCACTGTAAAGCACCATGAGAGCTGCTCTTGATGGAGTCACTGTAGCGTGGCATCCATTGACTGCGCAGATTGCGGCTCATTGTGTGTGTTTGTGTATAAATGTGTGTGTGTGCGTGTGTGTGCGATGATGATGATGATGGGAAAACTCACAGCTCCACAGAAACTGAAGTCTGGAGCTTTTATCCAGAGCACTGCTGAACTCCATCAGGGGCTCATAAAGAAAGATCGGATAAGAAAGTAAACATTGATCCTTTCATTTTACTAGGAATAGCTAAAGTAGAAGCTCGCCTGTCTATGTTTATTCTTCAATACAATTTCTAAAAATTTTCAAAAAAACTGATTTTTTTTCAAGAAATCAGGAATCTTTAGGGAATTTCTATCATGAATAGAAACCAATCCTAATGGACCTGAATGAAGACTAATTGCTAATGGAATTCTGTATCATAACAAGGATTATTATTTAATCTTATTAGGATTCTTTACAAATATCCATTAACCAGAATCCTGTATACTCGTCTTGAATTCATTTCTCATTACAGAAAAGCTTTCCAGATTTATGTAAATCTCGCAGTGATGCTGCGTGCATGACGTGCAGAAATGATTGCATATATTTATAGTTCATGTTTAAACATTTTTATTATTTAAAAAAAATTATATTAACGTTTAATATTAAATAAACATGATGTACTCTGTATAGGGACGTCCCTGTAATTGTGGTAAACTAAACTAGTTAACTAAATAGAAAGCAGTGTGTGTGTGTGTGTGTGTGTGTGTGTGTGTGTGTGTGTGTGTGTGTGTGTGTGTGTGTGTGTGTGTGTGTGTGTGTGTGTGTGTGTGTGTGTGTGTGTGTGTGTGTGTGTTTTGTTGAAGTGTCAGTAATGGAGGCTTGTAGTAGAATGGAGTTCACTGCTCAGGTTACTCTGTGTGTAACTGATGGAGGAAGAGCGCCATCTACTGCTGACAACAATGCACTGCTTATGAGATCTGTGTCTATAGCTATGCCAAAATGATATACAGTACACTTATAATGCAGATCTGTCATGCATTTAATTTTTAAAATAAATTAAAATCCTAATACTGTTAAAAATGCATCTAAAGTGGATATTGCAATTCAATTCTTGATTTGTCACGTACACACATGATGCAACTTGCAGTGAAATGTACAGTAGGTAGATATTTTTACTTTCTGCTGTGAAATGCGAGTGAAAAGATCTGTTGACATCTTGCTGATTAATGTGTCATGCAGGGATGTTTAATTCATGCTGTGTAATGCATCTGCAGTAGCCAAAACCCTTGTACAGGTGTTTCTATAGAGTTACTGTACATTAGATCATCTATAAGTTTAGACGATTGTGTAGTTGTACATCTGTGGTCATTATTGGGTTTATTGAGGATACAGCACTGAATATGTGTGTGTGTGTTAGGATGTCTCAGCTCCATAAACACCCTCTCTGTTTCTACTGCCTTTGTGTTACTGCATAAATTATACATGCAAAGTGTAGAAATATTGCTGTGCATTTGTCTTTATCAAATATTTAGCTGAAGTGCTGTGATGGGGGCTGTGGAGGGGGTTTAAAGTTTTTACACGCAGGACGTCTGCTGGAGCTGCAGTGCTCAGCAACTTATTCAGCCCGAGTGCAAGACTTGCGTTTTTTTTTCACTTGGCATGCTGCCTTAATTTTATGACAAATGAGTCTACACTATGTGTGCGTGCGTGTGTGTGGCTGTGTGTTTGTGTATCTGCATTGTGTGTAAGTGTGTTTAAAATGATAAAGCAAGAATTATTATCAGGGTGTGAACACAGCAAAAGTAAAAATGACGCACGCACGCACGCACGCACACACACACACACACACACACACACACACCCACATCTATGTGTCTGCTTGTATTTACACTGTAGTTTCCTCTTTCATAATAGTTTTGTACTCAGTTGAGCTCTTAACCTGATTTCTATTGATCTGGTTTAGGCTCAGTTGTGCATACTTAATTCAGAGCAGTAATCAAATCAAACCTTGACACACAAAGACCCCTGTGTGTGTCTGTGTGTCAAGGTGTGTGTGTTTGTGTGTGCTATGACGTGTATAACAACATAAATGTGGTTTATGAGGACACTTTAGTGTCCGTTCCTGTGTCCTTGTTAACCAAATGGATCAAAATATATAGTGCATTATAAATGATAGCATAAGACATAAATGATGTTCTTTAATTTTTTGATAAATGGTTTGTATATAGTATGAGATTGCTTACAGTGCTGGAGTATGTGACTTTATTGTCAAATCACCTTTATATGTAAAAAAAAATCACAGTTGTCAATAATTTTCTTTGAAATAAGTAGATCTTTTGCATTTTTTTTTTTTTTAGACTTGCACTTTACACAATATTTTCTAACTTAGTATTTTTGTCTTGTTTTCAGTACAAATATCTAAAAATTCTTAAATCAAGATGTATACTTGATGAGTAAAATGACCTAGAAAATAAGTCTAATTTTGAGACAAAAAATCTACAATTGAAGTGAATTTGTGCTTAAAACAAGAAAAATATCTGCCAATGGGGTGAGAAAATTTTGCTTGAATTAAGTGAAAAATTTTATTATTAGTTTTTTTCTCACCCTATTGGCAGATATTTCTCGTGTTTCACTTAAATTTTATATTTCAAAACTAGACTTATTTTCTTGGGTCATTTTGCACATCAAGAAAAAGCATCTTCATTTAAGAATTGTTAGATATTTGTAATGAAAACAAGACAAAAAAGTACACTGCAAAAAATAATTTTCAAGAAAAAAATTCTTAGTATGTTTGTCTTGTTTTCAGTAAAATATATAAAAATTCTTAAATTAAGATGCTTTTTCTTAATGAGCAAAATGACAAAAGAAAATAAGTCTAGTTTTTAGACCAAAAATATCAAATTCAAGTGATTTTGTGCATAAAACAAGCAAAATAAATCTGCCAATGGTGTAAGCAAATTTTTACTTGAATTAAGTGTTTAAGAAAAATGTTCAAGATTGTTTTGCTTACCACATTGGCAGATGTTTTTGCTTGTTTTGTGCAAAATATCACTTAAATTTGATATTTTTGGTCTAAAAACTAAAAACTCCAAACATTTCCACATAGACACAACTGCTTAACTTAACTCTTTCCACAACAATATCGAGTTTTTATTGTAATCCATATTTCCACTATTATCCACTAGGTGGTGCTCTTACCTAACTTATAAAACACTGAAGCATCCACTGATCCAAAAACAGTAAAACCTCTGTGTATGTTTTGATTATCGTTCTGAATCTGATCTCTAACAAAAGTCCTTTACAAAAATGCAATTATCTCAGCTTTTTGCTTAAAATGTGGTTTGAAGAAACCAACCCATATTTTAGAGGTTTGAAAGCAGAGGGGCTGCTGTTTCATTTGATATGTGGTATATCAAGAAAAAAATTCTGGAAAGCATTAAACTTTTGTGAAAATCATAAAAAAGTAACTTTTTCTTAAAACGCTGGTGGGGAAAGAGTTAAACATTTTATAAATGATAATAATAAGAATGAGATTTACTGTATTGAGAGTGATATTTTGTCTATTTAGTTTCCTGTTGGTGCTTGACAATAACATATATTTTCTCTCTTTGTGTTTCCCTTTCTAACAAACGAAACCCCTGAAGCGTGCAAACGAAAAGAGCAGGATCCAGGCAAAGACAGGAGCAATACACCAAAGAAATCGCGGCTGGTTTTCACAGACCTGCAGCGGAGAACACTACTGGCCATCTTTAAAGAAAACAAACGTCCATCTAAAGAAATGCAAATGACCATCTCACAGCAGCTGGGTCTAGAACTCAACACTGTTAGCAACTTCTTCATGAACGCCCGTAGACGCAGCCTAGACAAATGGCTGGACGAGGGAAGTCCAGGGAATACGTCCACCTCCAGCACTTGTACCAAAGCGTGATCCCAGAGGGACGGGGAGGGTTGGGGTGCGCCGGACCCCCGGAAGGGTCGCCGGAGGAGATGCCGGGCGGTCCCGAAGGGTCCGGTGCTCTGGGGAGGGTGGGTCACTCGACAGCAAACTTTATAAGAGAGTGGCAGAGAGACAAACTGCTTACTGGCTTACTGTTGTCGACAGAAAGAACGATGCGTTCTCGTCCAAAGAGAACTTCAGGAAAAACACTGCCTGCCTGATAACTCAAAGGTTTTTAATTTCTCTTCTCTGCTTTAACTTGCTGAAATGATCCAAAACCTTAAACCAAAAATTAAAAGCAGACTTTCCATTCTGAAGTGAAGTCAATACCAAAGAGGTCAGGACGGTAAAAATGCATTTATGAGAGTAATTTCTCAACCATTGCTTTGTCGCCAGAGGTGAAGAGATGACAAACTTCAGCCTTTCACTGTTTTCATTTCCAGAAGTGCTTGTTGAGAAACAGCCCTAAGCTTCAGTGGTTGAATAGAGATTTTACAGTAAACAACCACATTTAAACACAAGACACAAAAGTTACGTTAGCACTGCAATACAGGTGCAGTTTTACCTCTGTAAGGTAACAAAAAGAGCGCGTGCACCTGTCAGAAGCAAAAGCACAAAACACGGTAATAAAGTCACACTTCAATAAAGTCAGGTTTGTGAGCACAATCCTGAAGCACATTAGATTTGCAATAGATCAGGGGCTGGACCACACCGATGTTCTTCAGTCCTTACAAAATAACTCAGGATGATATTTGTATGATACTGAACTGAAGAACATCCATCTCATGAGCTTCGGCACACACCACATCAGCTTTTAGTTTCATGACTCGATGCGTATTACGCTAATAAATCAAACCCAAGTTGAACAGGCATTGGTAATCAGGGCCTTTACAAGAGTATAAGAGGACAATCTCCACATCAATGCCTGCCATTTAAGCTTCGCAAAGACTCATGGGATGGTGGAAAGGACGCAGGGATGTAGACAGACTGAACATCAAACTCTCAGATTCTAGACTCTCTTTCATATACTCCATCACCTCCTCATTTATTATTAAACCAAAGCCAGAAACAAAGACAAACAAAGCCAGTAAGCAGTTCTCTCCTGGTTACACTGAGGGCCAAAGGCTTTTTCGGATCACTCAAAAAGACTTTTTCTATTTATTGACAAATCGACACCAAAGAAACTTTTTCTGCACCTAACTGTTCTGCAAACGAATACTGTTCAAAGGACAACAACAAAGAAAGAAAAAACAACCAAAAAATGAAAAACACAGAACTGCAACGAACAAACAAGGACGACAAAGAGCACGCGGTCGGATGGAGAGTTTGTCGTTTTTGGATCGGTGGGGACAGTGGAAAACAGGAAGCAAAATGGGATGGAAAGGGTTCGGAAACATGCGACGGCGGCTTCACGCACGCAGGCAGAATAATGCGTCTCTCGAACAAAGCCGAAGATTGTCTTCAATGTGTGCCTATGCAGTTTTTTTCAACCGAAACGGACAAACTAAACCTCATCAGCTACAAAACCAAAGATTCAGAATTTGTCCCGGCGCAGTTCCCCTCCCCACCCGAGCGCTTTAATGTCCTCTAACAGGTGTATTGATGTGGTGAGGAGGGGCGAGCGGGGATGGATTCATTCAGTGTTGCCTCTCTCCAAACATGGGACGTCAAGGGTTCAGACTACCTCGGTACTTTCCATCATCTCTCATCTCACAGCTAAAACTAAAGGTGTAACTCAGCCTGTTGGGCAGACCAAAGATAAACACCTTAGAGCACATGCAATCTCACCCATTACTTATATCGAGTATCAAGTAGCAGAGCAACTTCCACTCTTCTTGGTTTTTTACTTTGATAAATGCTAGTTTCTGGCCGCTGAACCTCGTGTCCCATGTTGGAGAGATGCTGGCGTTGTTTCAAAGGCACCGTTTTTCCACATGATTTTCCAACTGAAAAGCCAATAATCTGCCAAAACCGCTCACTTACCTGTAGAAAGAAAACTGCAGACTATAGGTCGAATAGCTTTATCCCTTAGGTTGTCTCTTTTTAGAGCTTCTAGTCCAAAGATTCTCCAGCGCCCAGGTGGGCCTGGAGCCTTCATCTGCTTCAACAATACAGTCAGGTCTTAAGGAACTCGGGCCAAAGAGCTTTGCTTGTCTTAGTACTTATATTTTGCCAATGCCTCTGTACAATGTCTTTCCCAGGTTGCAATATGTGATTTTATTTAAGTAATTTATATTTGTTATAATTGAGGTCTAATTTAACTTGCCAAAAACTTCCCAGAAACCCTTTTCCCTAAATCGCTTGCCAAAGTTTACATTTCGTTTCGCGTGTACGACACCATCAGACGTATTTATTTATGAGCAGATGTGCATAGCTTTGTTTTCTTTTCGACTTAATTATTTAATGTTATTTAATTAGATGTAATTGTTTTGAATGACTATTTAAGAATTTGCGTGCATCAAAGATGCAGTGCTTCTCTGTTAATTTATTAGTTAGCTTTACTTTAAAAAGCAACACAAATGGGTGTATTTAATTTTTCTTAGAAAGAATGATTTTATAAATGTGGTAGCTATCAGGTTTTAGTTGTGATTTACGCGTACGTCAAAATCTTTTTGTCCTTTTGTTGAACAATCTGCTGTTTGATACTGACTGATTGCGCACCGCATCAGGGTTCTGTTTCCGAGCAGGACAAGCGACCGATGTTTTCGAGGCAGATGATACGAGGCCACACGTTAACAGAGATCAATGCAGAACACACCAAAGATCAAACCCACGGATACTGAGAGGGCGTTTATTCATTGCTTCGCTCGTAGAAGGACATAGAGGAATCCCTTAAAAACTAGAAGAAGCTGCTTCCAAGACTGACTCGTGTGTAAAAAAGTCTTTCTATCTCTATAGTGAGAACCACAGAGGCTACCTCACTGAATTTTCCATTTGTAATTTTAATCGTGTTGATGAAACCAAAGATACCAAAGATTTCTTTTTTTCTCGAGTACGGTCTGCGCTGGACGCCATGCTTTAGATATTTTGATATTCCACTGTTTCTTCTTCTTTCTCTTTGTTTGCGCGAGTTCTTTCGCTCAAATGCAACGGAGCAGCGAGGACTCGATGTCGAGCTGTATGTAGTGCTATGTAGTTCCCATTGCCTTTCGCTGGTCAGAATGTAAAAAACCCAGATGCAAAAATGCCCACAAACAAACACCCGTCTGGCACAGAAACATCAACACGTCCTGCACGTTCATTAACCCAACACAGGTCAGAAGAGACCAAATATTTGCTCAAGCACTGGAACGCAAATGACCTGAAATGTGCAAATATTCAAAGTTTCTAATGTTCTGTCTAGTCAAAATTTAACAGATATAGGAGATAAACTCTCAATGTCCAACTTTATGTATTGGATTCACTTCAGCTGATGAAGTTATTCAATACTGCAAGCATATGACGTCATCCAGTGAATTTAACCTGTTTACAAACAGTGTTGGGTAAGTTACTCAAAGAAGTACTTAATTACTAGTTACTAATTACATCTTCATACAAAATTACAAAAATATCTATATATAAAAATATAAAATTTAAGTGATTTTGTGCATAAAACAAGCAAAAAAATCTGCAATGGGGTAAGCAAAAAAAATCTTGAAAATTTGTCTTAAACACTAAATTCGAGATTTCTTTTTAATAAAAAAAACTTGAAATTTTTTCTAAAACACTGAATTCAAGAAAAATTCAAGAAAAAATTGCTTACCCCATTGGCAGATTTTTTTGCTTATTTTATGCACAAAATCACTTAAATCTGAAATGTGAAAAAAATAGACTTTTTTTCTTGGATCTTAATTTAAGAATTTTTTAATTTTTTTACTGAAAACAAGACAAAAATAAGTTTTAACTTTAAAATCATTTTTTGCAGTGCATGTAATTAGATTACTGTACAAATTACTCTCTACAAATAGTATTTAATGACTTATTACTAATTACTTTCTAAATCTTATTTAGTAAATAGTAAATTTAGTAAAGAATAGGCTTGAAATGGCTTGAATAAATCATATAAATGTACAACAATTATTCTGGTCACAACTATTAACTACTTTTGCTTTAATATACTCCAACTACTTCTTATTAATAACTTAGCAAAGTATTTAAAGTGAGAAGGATACATTAAAAACATGCATTTTAACATTAGACTGGTGTTAAATCGTCTATTGGATTACAGTAATTGTTCTACTGCAGTATTTAGTTTTATCAGAAGTAACTGTAATTAAAATTACAGGAGTAATCCCTTACTTTACTTTTTTAAGTAAATTACAGTAACTAATTACACTGCAAAAAATAACTTTCATACTCAGTATTTTTGTCTCATTTTAGTACAAATATCTAAATAATTTTCTTGATGAGCAAAATGCCCTAAGAAAATAAGACAAAAACATTACATTTAAGTAAACCTGTGCATAAAACATGCAAAAAAATCTGCAAATAAGGTAAGAAAAAAATCTTCACCAAAAACACCAAATTCAAGAAAAAATCAAGAAAAATTCAAGAAAAATTCAAGAAAAATTATCTTATCCTATTGCGAATCCTATTTTTTCTTAGGACATTTTGCTCATCAAGAAAATCTTGATTACATCTTGATTTAAGAATTTTTTTTGATATTTGTACTGAAAATAAGACAAAAATACTTAGTAAGAAAGTCTTAGTTATACCCAACACTGTTGATGACAAATACCCACGCACGAGTTTTCAGTGTGAATTATTAGCCTAAAGATTTACATAAAAGCCTGTTAGTAACAATGTTGTTGTTTCTGTGCACGACAAAACCAAAGATCAAATCAAAGACTCACAGACCAGACAGAGTCGCTACTGAAAGCTTTCATCCAGATTTTCATGCAGATCATCACATTATTCCGTTCTGTTGTTAAGTATAATATTTACGTGTAATGAAATTCGACAGAATTCGTTAACAGGGGACACGGACGCGTCACGTGTGGATCGATCACACATTCGGTCGGTATTATAGCGTCCATAAACTTTAATAGACTCTTCATTTTCTGTAACAAGTATTTTTTTTTTAAACCCGTGACCTACGAGACGTAGGTAGTGCAAATTTTGAGATATTGTTGGATGAGTGCCTTGCTTAAACCAAAGCGAAGTTTCGACCTCTGAATCTTGTGTTTTATTTACCTCAGTGACAGGACGAGCGCGCGACCGACGCTCAGCGGCGACGCATGCGCGTTACGGTGCTTTGCAATGCAATCATGCAAAGAATAAATATGAATATACCAAAGGCTTTTTTTACATTTCTGTTTTCTCTTTCGAATGGTTGCAAAGCTTTAACTAAGAAAATAAAAACCCTGAGGCATGTCGAGGCGCAGACCGTGCTTTTCTTACCAAATTTTTCTCGGATATACCTCATAGAATATAGTGTTAGGGTATTGATATTATAGCGTATGTATTAAATTATTCACTTACTCTTATTTTTAGTAACTGTGACTTAAGACAAACCAAGAAAAGCTTTATACATGTTATGTTGTGATTTTTGTAATAGCTGAGGTTCGCTTACCAAAAACACAATGCTTGTCTTTTTCTCTCTTAATGTAACTTTCACAATTTTTGTGGTGGAGGTTTTTCCCATTTTCTTTCATGAAATGCTGATCCTTTTATTTTATTTTTAAGAGGGATGGCTCATTTTCTCCACAAGGGTATTATTTTTAATGGTTGGTTGCTTGAATGAGCCTGAGGTTTACAATGTTCATACTTCCAAAGAAATCAGCATCACGTCTGTTGTACAGTTCACCCAAATTCATTTACATCATCCAGTTTGTCTTTTCATTCATCTCTTGTCTTTCACCTTGCGTGTGGAAATGCAGAATTACAGTAAAATGTCCACCAAGCAACAATTTGATTTATGCATGAGTAACTAGCGGTGTAATGCATTGTCCTTAAATAGTTTTAAGTTCAGGATCCATCTCAGTTTTTAAACTCTGCCCATATGTTTGCATGTTGGCCTGATCAAATTCATGAAGTGTTCAGCTCAGATGTGTATAAAAACTAAAACTTGTTTAGGTTTATGCCGTTTAATGAATCAAATGAACCCAATAAATAAAAACGATGTAGCATTTGAACAAACATTTCTTTTATTCTCACATCTGCAAAATGAATTCATCTGCACAGTGGATTAAAGTTGGTCATTAATATCAAAATAATCTTCATGCTTTCTGCTCTCGATAGGCCTACTGGAAGTCAAACACAACTCGGGATAAAATTTAACAGACAATCTACCACTAAACTAACCAGATTAGACAAGACTTACCAGATACTTCATACCATTTCATATAATCAAAGCTCAGTCATGTGTCAGAATGCATTAAGACATGAAAAGTCAAAATGAGTGACTTTAAGAAGTTTGTATTTTTCAAATGAAGGAAATTATTAAGGTCTTTCCAAAGATTGTGTATAAGTGGATATAACGTTTGACCCAACAAGACTTCATAGATTGTATTTCAAACATCTGCTTTTTAAAAACTTGAAAATGAATTATTTCCAGTTTCATCATTTTTGTTCTTTGTTAAATCATGTACATGTATAAAAGTATTATTGTTGTTGGAATCACAAGAAAAATATGATCAAATTTTTGCATTCATAATCAAAGTCTTTGAACATTATTTACAAAATGTTTGACCATAAATAAAGAGAACAGGTGATTTTATTTCTAATCTATTGCTTTCATGAATCACAACAATAAAATCTGTCCTTAAATAATGTAACTGGACGTTTTGCTTTATTTTATCATTTTCGTTTTCACAACATAAAAGGAAACAACTATAAGATAATGTAACACCAAGGTGAAACTTCCAAAGATGAACCAAAGAGCGCCATTTACTGTCAATGTATCTAGAAGACAACATTTGAATTTCATGAACTCGTGACACAAAACTTGGTATGGAAAAAGTACCAATATTGTTTTAACCATTTCATGAACAGAACAGTCTCCACATGCTTTAGAAACAAGATTTTTTTGTTGTCAGAAGGTCAAATACCAGATTATGAATTTGGATTTATGTAAATTATTCTTATCCCTACCAAACTAAAATCCAGATTCAAACAAATGAAAACGGGGACAATTACACACCTGAGATGAAAGTTTTGTATTATTTGTTTTGCATGTGTACAAGTCTCATTTCTGGATCTGTGCGATCAGACGCTGCATCCATGTTCTTCCATAATCTCAGTGTCAGGTGGGACTTTATTAGTATTTGAGCCTCTCATCTGTGCAATATTAATATCTGTTTGAATAAAAAAGAAAGAACGCTGGAAAGAAAGGAGCTGACTCTAATTAAACCTGAAAGTGTTGTCATTGTTGAATGTTTCTCATGCAATGAAATCTTTACAATACTGTAGAAAGTTGTTGCTGTTGTGAGCAATTTAAACCCTCGGCAAAGTGAAACATCACAGCTCATTCTGTTTGTGTGTTGTACAGTAATTTTACTGTCTTTTACTGCATTACACTTGACCATGGCATTAGTGTTTCTGTGTCAGGTTTCTTCTGGGTTGGTTTGATCTTGTGTTTTTGTTCACTATCATCAGATGGTAGTGCTGTGCTTTCATGCTCTTCAATAAATCACCTTCATTCACAAAACACCTAGAGTTTGTCTTTATTAAGGAAAATCCCTGATGTGTTAAAAATGTCTGATTTAGCCAAGTAGTAAAGAAATAACAAAGTTGTGCTTATATGTTCTGAAACTAGAACGTGTCAAACGCATTAAAAACAGCCTGATCTCACAGAAATTCATTAGTTTTTTTTACGAGTTGGCTAATTCAGATGAATTTGTAAGTGAATTGTACAAAAATGTACGATTATTAGAAGAAAAAAAACAATAATGAAATCCGTAAAATACGTATGAATTGCCACAAGATTGTGTTGTTACAAACAAAGGAAATGTTTCATTGATTTACAATGCAAAATCAATACAGATATCTAAAAATTCTTAAATCAAGATGTTTTTTCTTGATGAGCAAACTGACCTAAGAAAATAAGTCTAATTTTTAGACAAAAAAATATCACATTTAAGTTAAAACAAGCAAAATATGTGCCAATGGGATTATACAATTTTTCTGGAATTAAGTGTTTAAAAAATTTTTAAAAGATTTTTTATTTCTTACACGGCGATTGGCAATTTTTTACACTGCAAAATGGTTTTCAAGAAAAAAAATTCTAAGTATTTTTGTCTTTGTATTATTAAATTAAGATGCTTTTTCTTGATGAGCAAAACGACCCAAGAAAATAAAGTCTCTAAGTTGTTAGACCAAAAATATCAAATTTAAGTGATTTTGTGCATAAAACAAGCAAAAGAAATTTTGATTTTTTTTGAGTTTAGTGTTTAAGAAAATTTTTCAAAAAAATTCAAGAAAAACTTTTGCTTACCCCATTGGCAGATTTTTTTGCTTGTTTTATGCACAAAATCACTTACATTTGATATTTTTGGTCTAAAAACTAGAATAATTTTCTTAGGCTGTTTTGCTCATCAAGAAAAAGCATCTTCATTTAAGAATTTTAAGATATTTTTACTGAAAACAAGACAAAAATACTAAGAATTTTTTTTCTTGAAAATAATTTTTTATGCGCTGTATGGCTTGTTTAAGCACAATTTCACTTGAATTTTGTCTAAAAACTAGACTTGTGTTCTGTAATTTTGGTCATCAAGAAAATAAATCTTAATTTGAGAATTTTTTGACATTTGTAGTGAAATCAAGTCAAAAACACTAAGTAAGAAAATCTTTTTTTTAGTAACAGTGGCATATACGCATATGATAACCATCCATGTGGAAGGATCTGGCAAATGTTATATTATCACCAACAAACCAGCATGAAAATTCATACAGGTCTTTTGGATAGAGGTTGGAAAAAGTTTTCCCAAGGAAAACTACCACAGTAATGTTCAGACGGTTTTATACACTATTGTGGAGTGCAGACAGATTCATCTTTCTACTGCTATTGTAAGTGGCTTTCTGCTGCTATGTCCCTCTGATATCCGTCAAACATTTCATCTCATTCTCGTTTCTTTCATGGTTGCCAGGGTAACAGGCATTCATGTTTCTGTTTATCAGCTGACATTTGGCTTTTCATTACCTGTGTGAAGAACGAGGGGCCGACCGATAAGGTGTGACATTAAGAGACCGTTCATACTCACACGTTGTTGAAAAGCAGACGCCAATCAAAGTCAATGTTGACAGCAGCCACTGAAAAGCTTCATGTTTAAAACAGAACTGGAAAAGGGCACAAGTACCCCACAAATCCCTCCAAACAACACAAGAGAACAGAGAAGATTCAGTTGAAGGCTTTAGAAAGTTTTTGTGGGGTTTTTAACTGCACCATTTACAAGCCATTATAAACTCCATCATATCGAAGTCCAACCCAATCTCAAGGCATTTTGTGGTATAGTCACAAAATATTTAATTGATTTATTTGTGTTCATGGACACAATTTTCCTTTCTTTTAAGTCACTCATCACGAATTTCTACAAATTGTTTTTCGTGTCCCGAACACAATTTTTTTTGTGTAATTTTATGTTTTGGTTTCTCAATGTTGGGTTTTACCATTGTCACTTGGGGTTGGGGTTAGAACGACTTTCTGTTACAACTCTAACCCCAACCCCAAGCGACAATGGTATAAAAATCTAAAGAACTTTTTTAGAAACTAATAAGTAAAATAACATCCTTAACCCAAATCGAACCCCAAGCGTCAATAAAAAAAAAAATGGGAAAGCCAATACACAAAAATTAAAGTCGTGCCCAATGACACAAAAAACGTTGAAAATCGTGTCCAATTTGTCACTATTCCACAAAATGTCTTGAGGTTGGGTTGCTGAATCCGAGCCCCTGAACAACTTTGTTACCTCATGTGTGATAGAAAAAGTTCAACCAAAATCAAAAACCTCTGACCAAACAACCTAAACATTTTGTACAAATATTTCTGTTACACTAAAAAACAAAAAGCGTAGTAGTTCACAAATAAAACCAGATTTTTAGTTTTTGGGTGAACTATTTCTTTCAAATTGTAAAAAAAAAGATCTTACACATACATTAAGCTTAAACAAATCAATTTATTTGCAATAAACACAGATGTTATGCCTCTGCCCAGTTTAGATATGTACAAGTTTCAGTTAACTCTGCCCTCAGTGTAACTACAATACAAACACTGCAAAAAAATGCAGCATAAAGTTCAATTGTTTTGCAAGTCAATTCAACCCACTATCTTAAGTTTGGACCTGTGATAAGTTTAACTTATATTTTTATGTTACGTTAACTTAAAAAACTATGTTGATTTGACAAAAATGCTGTATTTTCTTTACAGTGCAGAATGAACATGTTTACAGACACAGAAAGCTATCAGTCTTAGAAACGTCATATCAGCAACTCAAACATGATCATAGAAATCATTCACAACAGGTACATTAAAAATTGTGCTGTTATTTCGACTAAGTAGCTTGTTTTGTTAAACCTGCAGATATCTCCAGTGAGGAACATTGAGGCCGATGTTTTAGACAACTCTCTGTTGGAAGCATTACAATTTATTTTCACTTCATCAGTATCTCAATGGTTCAGATGATGCAGTAGTTTCTCTTAATAAAATAATCATTCTGAACGTTCACGTTTTCATTTCAGTGTTAGACTAGAAACGGATCTGTAGTCAGTGTGATACATCTAAGACTAAACGATAAAGCAGTAAGATGCATAAGGCAGAACATATCCAAATAAAAGCATTCATTGATTAATATGAACAGGTTTATATAAGGGTGAAACTACCAGGCTACACTCTTAAAATAAAAGTGCTTCACAAAGCCATATTTGACCATTCGGTTTCACCAATTTCTTTGCAGTGAAGAAAGGTTCTTCAGATTATAAAAAGGTAAGATAGAAATGGTTCTTTTGACTGAATGGTTCTTTGAGGAACCAAAAAAAGGTTCTTCTGTGGCATCGGTGTGAGAAACCTTTTAAGAACCTTTATTTTGTAAGAGTGCATAGTTTACCCCAAATCAAAAAAATAATAATATCTCAATTTGCATAAGAGAACGAAGGGCACCGAACAGCAGTGTGTGGGGGTTTGATAGATGTTGTGCGTTTCTGCAGCGATATCCAGAATCAGCTGTGGTGGAAGTCACGTCATATAATCTAATAAAACATAACCAACTAATCAATTCATTAAAAGGCTCATTTTAGAAAACAGAAGCCTTACAGTATGATTTTCTCCTGAGATTTCTTCTGTTTCGTAGAATGACCCAAAAACATTTTAGGCCTGCAGAGAAGAAATGTAATCTTCTCTCTATCCTCCACCAAATCTGTCCATTCCAATCGCCCACCTGATCAGTCTCTACACCAGCTAAATCACTCACTCCTTCATTTCTCTTTTCTGCACCATCCCCCCATCTCTCTCTCTCCCTAGAAATCAATGCTCTCTCTCAATTAGAGGTCACAAAACCAGTGCAGCCAGCGTTCCACTTTTCAATTACCAGGAGACTCACACTGCCTCCAGAGCATCACACACACACTGAATGCAGGTGGGTTATTGGGTCCAGGCCAGCCAATCTTTCTGCATTTAATCAACAATAGCATGAGCTGTGTGTGAGTCTCATGAAATCCATCACAAATACATCCAGCTCACATTTCACCCCAAAATGATAAAAACTGGAGGCCTGTATCCCTCTTGAGAACACTATAATGATAATCAAGCACATTTTGCCAATAAATTCAGTTTATAAATATAATTACTTTGAAATAACATGTGACCATGTCTGTGAAGTCATTTTTTGTGATTTCTACATAAAATTATCTTGAAAAGAAAATATAATCAAACTTTGAGGCTTCAAATCATATCATTAGATTATGAGACTTCACAGACAGGGTCACAAATTGAGAGAAACTAAACTAAAGCAAATGGAAGACAATGTAACATTTCTGTCTTGGCAAAAGAAACTCAAGATATTTAAACACGGCAACACAAAGTACAGAAGTGCTTTATGTCGTGCTTCTGTTATCTAAAGCAACACATCACATCTCACAAGCGTGAGTGTTCATCAGATCACTGAAGCGCAGCTGAAAGAAGGCACGAGGTCATGAAGGCGCTGAACACGAAGACAATGTTCAGCATAGCATTGTGAAACAGGCACGTCTGACCCTCTGACTGGAGATCACAGAGAGGTCAAAGAAGCTTCTGGTGGGCTTTCAGATGAGAGACGGTGTGGCTGTGCTGGGGTTTCTTTTAAAGGAACGGTTCATCTGAAACTCTATTAACCTTTTCTGGTTATAGTGCTGCACAAAGGACAAAAAGTACCGTAAAAGTACAAATCTACAGGCTATCAGTATTTAAATTAATTCTTATGGGGCGTACACACCAGCCGCGAATGCAACGTTTTGCATGAGTAGATTACATAGAAAGTCAATGCAAAGACACAAATAGAAGCAGGGTGAATGATGCGACGGCGCAAATTTCACCAGAACACGGGTTGTTTGCCTCGTATATGTCTTTGAGCAAATTGAAAATATATGAAAATAAGATTAATCCCGCAAATAATCTAGAGCGAGGAATGAAACGCTTTGAGTTTGGTGTATACGCAGCATAAGGGAAGTGGTGGTAGATCGTTTCACATCAGTGGGCTTTGAATATAGCACACGAGTTTTATGAATACGTTTATGACTACGAAGCTTGACAGCCTCAGAATGCATTAATGCTTATTATATTTTGTGAACTGTCCCTTTAAAACTGGCCATCACATTTTAGCACCTTTGCCGTTTCCACTCCGAGATAAACGTTTGTTAATTCCACGTTGACCTCTGTTTTCATTTATGAAGGAATGTACGCTCGGCTCAATAACAGCAGTGCTTAAATGTTTATATACCCCTTACACCCTGCCCGCAGACACCCAGTTGGTTACATCAAACGTAAATCATATTGAACCCATCCAGCTTCGAACCAATGAGAGAGGAGAGCGTGCAGGTCTGAAGTGATGTCAGGTCAAAGGTCAGAGTTTCTGGTTGGCAAAGAAGGCTTTGGTCTGACCACAGGTGGGGTTTACACAGAGCGGACAGCGCAACGTGAGCTGACGGGAACACGGCTCATTAGACTTTAGATGAGACTGAACCAGATCAGCCAGTGCCTGAGAGAGAGAGAGAGAGAGAGAGAGAGAGAGAGAGAGAGAGAGAGAGAGAGAGAGAGAGAGAGAGAGAGAGAGAGAGAGAGAGAGAGAGAGAGAGAGAGAGAGAGAGAGAGAGAGAGAGAGAGAGAGAGAGAGAGAGAGAGAGAGAGATGCAAAATGTAAATTTGTCTCAGTTTAAACCCTAGAGAGTGCAAAGACTACATAGAGAGGATCAGAGGTGCTTTTCAGAAATGAGGGTTGTTTATAATACATTGCCATGCGTCCTCTATTGAGCAAACAATCCCAGAATGCATTGCAATTAGTTGAGTGAAAATAATTTAGCTGTTTGTTCCTCTCCATCTGTTCTAGTTAGTAATAGGCAGAATCCTTCTGTATGTCCATCTATGTGCAATGCATCATATGTGACCCGTGCTGGCAAAGAAAGTATAAATGTTGATTTTGGTCAAAATTGAGGTTTTCAAAAAAATAAGTACATTAAGCCAACATCTAAAATTATCTTTATGTGTACATTTCAGAGAGTTGTATCATCCTAAATGCTTAACCTACTGTATGCAAAGATGCGTCTCCATCCATATGCGCGTCTGACATTTTGGTTTTAAAACATGCAGGAATTAGAAAATAAAGTGCAGGACCTGATTGATATTAAAATAGTTATTACAGCAATAAGACTCGAAAACAATCTTTCTCACACTGACTAACAGATCTGAAGCATGCACACAGATGCACAGGCGTGCAACCCCGATATATAAACATATAAACAGAATAACTGTTTTGACAAGAATTTACACAGATATAATCTGTTATGTTTTAAGTGAATGTTTGGTAAACTGTTGGGGATCTGATGTGTAAGATTATATTATATTAGCTGTCTGTCTTAATGTCAATCAAACAATAAAAGAAAGAAAAAAGTTGTTTTTGACTTTGTATGTTAAATCTTTTACTTTTACTGTGATTTTAAGGTATGGATGCAGTGATTTTGCTTTTGAACCTTCAAAAATCTTTCATTAGCTTTTTCTCATTGACTTTGCTGACTTTGTCAACTTCAAACAGATGTAGCTCTGTCATTTATTTATCAAATTCCAACAAATCATACTTTGTTTTTAAGGTTTTTTTTTAATAAAGAATGTCAACATATAAATAACTAATTATTAAAAATGTGCTCATTCCAACTCTTTTTTCCAGCATGGGTGACATATGTGTGGGATACTGGCATTACAATCAGTTCATTACAATCAGTTCATTACAATCAGTTCATTACAATCAGTTCATTTACTTACCCTGAAAAACAGTGGATTTCCATTCAGAGATTCGGCTCTCCTGATGTTCTCCACTCCACACTGAAAAACACACAACACAAACAATTTAGACAACAACTCATCTCTTCACATTATTACTTATGAACCGCATAAAGTAATGTTTCAATGTCCACCCTAACTACTGGACAATTTAAATTATGTAAAAATTAGTGATGCACCGATGTATCGGCCACCGATATTTATCAGCCGATTTTTGATGAATTTGAAACCATCGGCATATCGGCAATAGAACGAGAAAGGCCGATACCGATTGTTTATTAATTAACTGCATAAAGAAATCCATTATATGTAAAAAAATTAGTTAATGTTGTTAATAAAATAAATGCTGAATAGCATAAACCACCTTTGAAGGTTGTCATGCTTTCTTATTATATTTGTTTTAGCTTATTTTGTGCCTCTCTTATTATGTTGGTCTGTTGAATGTTAATAAGATCCAATCCATTTTCAGTAAAAATAATTTGATGCAGAAATAAACTAGCTAATAGACCAACTGTATAGGATTGTATACAAGTGTTTAATCGGTATCGGCCAGAAGTTGTCTGTTTAAATCGGTATCGGCCCAAAAAAATCCTATCGTGCATCCCTAGTAAAAATTAAAGGACTTTTAAAGAAATAGTTTAATCAGATCAGACCCACACCCACCAGAGAGATGACCAATCAATGCACAGGTGACAGAGAAAGAAAAAAAGAAAGAGAGAGAAAGAGAGAGCCTTCAGCCCCTTTAATGCTAGCCGGAGGGCACACACACACACACACACACACACACACACACACACACACGGGGCCGGGAAACGCACACATCTTTATCCTGAGATTCTAAGTGAAAATGTGATCAATGTTTCTCAGATACAAGAGGAAGGTGAGGTTAAATGTCAAAGATCTCACTGCCCATGGAGTTCATACAACATAAAGAAATAAACGCAGCATGAGAATCAAAAAAAACATTTGGAGTTTAACAGTTCAGAGTTTCAGAGGTGTTCAGCGGAGGATAAATCATCATTTAAATATTAACTTTTACCCTGCCATTGAAGAGTTATCTCCTCAATGAAAAGAAAACGCTTCCATGCCAATGAAGAGTTTTTATTTCCACTATTATCCACTAGTTGGTGCTCTTACCCAACTTATAAAACACTGAAGCATCCACTGATCCAAAAACAGTAAAAACTCTGTGTATCTATTAAAAGTCCTTTACAAAAATGCAATTATCTCAATTTGGTATTTTTTGAAGAAACCTACCAATATTTGAGAGGTTATAAAGAAGAAAACAAATGAAGATAGGATGAAATTTTTTTCCGTTTGTTTGTTTGTTTAAAAGCAGCTCTGTTCTTTCATTTAATACATTTTATGTTTATATATTTATATAACAAAAATTTCTGGAAGGCATTTTGTGAAACTTTTGTTAAAAACACAAAAAACTAATTCTGGCGGGCAAATTTTTTGAAAAACTCTGGCGAGGAAAGGGTTAATGTAATCGTGTGAAACTGTTGAGATTATATGAGCCAAATGTATATTTAAAGAAACTTCTGAAACAGTTTACATTTATATGACCCACCATAAACGTCCATGTATTTGTCCAGATTTTTAGTTACAGTAAACATAAAAATTACAGATTTGATGTCTTGAGAGGAGGAAGAGAGAAAATCGGAGCTTCTGCCCAAAGCTTAACGCCACACATTTGGCTGATCACAGATCTAGAAAATTACATTTAACAGAATCTTTAATGTTTATGATTTTATGTTAATTTCTATTTAAAATAACACACAAACTTTAATTTTCAGGTTTAAATTAAATTATAAGATGCCAGACTTTTACTTCTGAATGTCTTGTAACCTTTTTCAAACAACCTGCATTGCAAAAAAGACTTTCTTATTTAGTATTTTTCTCTTATTTTCAGTACAAATATCGAAACCAAGAAATATCGAAGATATGTTTTCTTGATGAGCAAGTGGACTGCAATTTAACTTTTTAAACCAGTAGCTTAATGAACACACACACACACACACACACACACACACACACACACACACACACACACACACACACACACACACACACACACACACACACACACACACACACACACACACACACCTCCTCTCCGAGGATCTGCGAATACTCAATGTCGAGTTCGTGCAGCGTTTCGATGTGATCGCTGGTGAAGGCGATGGGCACCAGAAGAAGGTTTTTTTTCCCGCGCTGACACAGACCCTTGATGACCTCATCGGTCTGCGGCCCCAGCCACGCCATCGGCCCCACCTACAGAAGCCCAGCAGGGACACAAAACACCTCTACATCATCTCAGTACAGTGCAGTTACAGCAGGCAACCACCAGGTGTCTCAGTTTTACACAAGCTCTAATATAAAAACTTTACTGTATCATCTGACTGATTTAAGATCAGTATTAGTAAAAGAAGATGATTCTGACCCTTGACTGCCAGACGAGTCGGTATGGATTACAGTGACCCAGTCGATCCATCACCCTTTGAACCGTAGCTCCAACTTCCTGAGGATACGGATCGCCTCTGTTCACCACCTCAACACAAACAGATCTGTTATAGTATTTGATCTTTAAGTGTGAATCTGTATGATGTATTTGTGTTACTCACAGACAGGGGCAGAGAGTGAGCGGAAAACAAAATCACCACATCATCTCGCTTCTCCGGAGGAAACTTCTCCAGTTCATTACGAACATGTTCAGCAAAACACTAAATAAAAAAACATCATTTATATATTTGCCAACTAAAAAGTCATGACATCATTGGCGTGTCCACATGTGTAAACCTGTATGTGTGTGTGCGGTGTGACTTCACCTCGATCAGCAGAGGGTGTGTCGGCCACCTGTCAATCACACTCCAACGCATCTTTGGCCTGTCGCCACGATTACTGTAGTATCTGTAGATGGCATTCAGACTGCTGCCTATATACACACAGACACACACAGACACACACAGACTAGATTGTGTATACATCAGAAAAAAATACAAATGTTCACCAGTTTACATTTATGCAGTTGCCAGACACTGTTATCCTTACAGTGCATTTAAACCGTATAGTTTAATGAGTTTGTGTTAGCTCTGATCAAACCCATGACATTTACTGTGTGCGTTTCTACATGCTCTAATATCAAAGCTTTAATATGAAATAGATTATATACTGCTGTTCGTGCACAGGAGAAAGTTCATGCTGAAGAGCGGAGCAGAAAAAAGCGTGCGCTGCGCAAATCAGACGTGTGCACTAAAGAAATACAATGGATCTCACTTAACTTCCTCAAAAAATCAGATGGATAACATTTGAGTAAAATCGCTGTGTAGGTGAAGTATAACACATCTCAGAATTTGTCCTCCCATCCATTAGTAGTAAGCACGCACACACATAGCAGCAGTAGTGAACACGCACAGAGCAGTGCATGGCATGAGATGCCCTGGGGACATTTACCATAAGTTGATCTGGTCATTATAAAACTTTAGATTTGTTATATCTTACATTGTCACAAAAAGCCTCAAAAGAACCATCAGGGAACGTTCTGTATAGACGGTTTCATTGGACGGACGTGCGTTGTCGCGGTTACGCACCTGAATGCAAGTAAACTTCTGATCGGTCAAGAATTCAAGGACCTGTAGTTACATTGTATAAATTAATTTTACACAGTAACATTAACTCGGTGTAATAGTTAATAAGCGCTAGATATGGTATATGAACAAAGGTAGTTTTTATCAGAAATAAGCTACTGTAAAAGGAATTTGTTGTTATTGATTCTATCATGCCCATTCAAACTGAGGGGTCACGTGCCCCATGCACGCAACCTCAAAATCAAAGAAGCGTCCATCAATCTGTTACTTGTCTTTTATCTGTTTAATATGCACAATATTATCAATTCTGTGCTGCCTCCTTGTCACTATTCAGAGATTTTTGTCGTTTTAATAGTGTTTTGATCGTGTTACATTACTTTATTCTGGCGGCAGGCGCTGCAGACAGCGCAGTCGCAGACCTCATCAGTGCCTGAACGCGCTCATGGGCTCTTTGCTGTCGCTGCTGCATTTTGCTATCCGAGGAATTAAGAAAAGCTCAAAACATGTCCAAACCCAAGTACGGTAATGTGCAGTTAACCTCCTCTGTGTAGAAATTGTATGGTTTAAAACGTGACCGTCTCAACATTATATTAGTAGAGATTTTTAAATTCATCTTCTTGGTACAACGCCAAAGTTCGCCAGAGTTCATGGAGACGTGGAATCACACATGCTCACATATGAGGTAAAATTTGATGCAAAAATCCGTTCCTCTAATAATTTTATCTTAACATATTTTTTTAAATCATTATTGAACATTAAACTCAATCACGTGGCTATAGCTTATGTCATTTTCATTGTTTATATACTTTATGGATTTAAAATTACATTCATTTCACAGGATAATGCAGTTGTTGTGCAAAATTCAAGTCATTAAACAAAACGTAAATAAACAAAACATGCCATTTCAGATGTAAATATGATGCCTTTATGTCATAATTCCGATTAAATGGTATTTGATATAAAAGTTAGTTTTATTTTAGAGGTTTTTGCATGAAACCAGGGGTGTTCAGATTGTTAGACATGTAGATGCCATGGAAAAGACTGAAAGCTCTATAATATCTTGTTTGATGTCTGTGTATGCACAAATTTCTGTCAACTGTGCACATTTTGCCCCCTTCAAAAAAAATTGGTGCTTGACGCCCCTGCTAGAAGTCTACAGGAAGATGCATTAAGTCCACAAAAGCCGTTTGTTTATGTTGTTGCTGCTGAAACCATCCATTTTTTTTCAAAAATAACCTCCATGCAACGTTCTCAAAACGTTATTTTATGGTTTTATAAAAACCTACAAACTGCCATTATTCTGTACAAAAAATATAACCTAAAAAAACGTTTAAATAACCAAAAGGAAACCAAAACCTAAAGTTAGGGAAATGTTCCTGCTTGTGTATTTGCACTAAATTGGAAACTATATTTTTGAAAAATACAAATGACGTTTAAGGCTGTAGAGAACAGTGCACTTATATACTGAGGTGTTACATAAAAATAATGACATTATTTTAATATAGTCAGTCATGAACTAAAGTGGGACGAAAATGAGTCCCACTCCAGCCCTGTCTGTGTGTGTGTCTGTATATATATATATATATATATATATATCTGTGTGTGTACCTGTTGTGGAGCAGCTGTATTGTGGATATTGTGTAAAGGCGACAGCTCGATCTATTCCATCTTTCTCCATCTGTTGTATGGCCTCTTCAGTCAGAGGATTAACATACCGAAAACCTATGTAGAACTTATGAGGAGCTACACACAAACAAAACAAAACAAACACATTTACATTTCATGTTTTTGATTTACAACTTTATACATCAATAATTGTATATAACAATAATTCTTCATCTGAACATAATCTTGAACTTTAATGCATTATATCATTCTGTTTTTTTAATAGTTTTAACTGAACTCCTAGTTTCATGCACATGATCTAATGTCAGTTATTGATATTGTTTTTTTTACTGTGTCTCTGTGATGAAAAGTCTAAACATTATGTTTGTGTATTTGTGCATGACAGGACTTGTGTAACAGATGAAGCAGGCTGTTGTGTTATCTGAGGTGTGTCTTTTGGGATCAGGGGTGTGAGAGACCCTCCTCTGGGTTTAATCTATCACACTGACACACTCCACGCCTTTACTCGCTATGTATTTATCAGCACTAAACACAATCCCTCTCTCTCTCTCTCTCTCTCTCTCTCTCTCTCTCTCTCTCTGTTCTGATGACTGTTTGTCTGTTTTAATCTGATTATATTGTGACTCAAAATGAACTCTTATTTTAAAGCGTGGTTTGTGAATTATAAACATGATCTTACCGGTTTCTGGACACATCTCATCCAAGAGCTTCACCATCCCTTCACCCTGCATGGTGGTCCAGGCTTTGATAGGAGATCCTCCTCCGATCTTGCTGTATTGCTCTTGGATCTTCGGTGTGCGGCGTTTGGCTATGAATGGGCCCAGTTTACTATAACAGATATCCAAACATGTCAGAGAAATCTATTTTAATTCATTAAACTCACAGCTCATTTTATATTAATGTCATGCATTTCTGAGTTAAACAGGATAATTAACAAAAAATCTTTCTTTCAATTGTTTTTTATATAAGTAACTATAAGAGGACTAAACTTAATGACAATAGACAAAAACCAAGGCAAGTTTCCAAGGCATAGCAAGTTATTATATTTAGATAACAAAGACATACCTTTGAAAAAAATAAACAATTTATACTTTTTATTTCTTACTTTTGAATGGGAAGTTGCATGAGGTCTGTGTCCATGAAGAGCCGTAAGAGAAAATCATGCACATCTTCAAGTTTCTCTGGGCCGCCCATGTTTAACATCAATATCCCTGTTTTGGGTTTCCTGCAAATAAAATAAATAATAATATATTGTATAAATATTAATATAATACATATTCAGGAGCTTCTTCAGTGGATTCAGAAGAGACTGCAATGTTCTTATATGAGCGACTTCAGCATTATGGATGTCACAATTTACAGTCAAAAATTTAAATATAATTTCTTAGGGAATGTATTTATTACAAATAGTCCAGACATCAGAAAAATGTGTTTTATCCTCAGCAGTTTTTTAAAGTTTTAGGAATGCATGTTTTTTTTTTTTTACAGTTTTCTGGAATTCTGTCATATAAAATTCCATTTAAGATTTTGGGACACAACAAATATTTGTTATGGATGTGACAATTCTGAAAGCTGCATTTACACAACAATGAAATTTTTTTTTAAACCTAAAGACCTCACACTGGCATGTAAGCCACTAAATATTAACATCTGAGATATCAGTACGGTTAAACATTTAGTTAAAACTTTTCAATTGAAGTTTGACATTTGCATGGAATCCCATACGGCAAAAAATACATTTCTTTGGCCAAAAATATGTTTTAAGTATATGCTAAATACATTTTGTAGAAAGTAAAACTTTATTAAATATATTTTTGACATTTGAAAATATATTTAGTTTTAACATTCACATATTAATGTATATTTCAGGGGCAACAAATACATTTTTAATTTTACATCCCATACGGCAAAATCTATATTTTTTCTGGCCAAAATATAAAAGTTTGTATAAAGTATAAGTATAAAATGTTTAAGTATGTATTAAATTCTGTGTACATTTTTGCAGTTTAAAATATATTTAATTTTAATCTATTCAACCATGTTATGTTTACAGGTTTATAACGTACAACGTTTTTCTTCCAATGTGACGTGAATATAAATGCTTTAAAATATATTTCAAAATACACAAAAATATATTGGTGAAAAAAAATGTTTGTAAACATATTTCAAAACTATTTTTAGTACATATATTTAAAATTATATTGTTGCCATATGGGATAGCTCAGATATTTCCAGTTCAAACATGAATGAAACAAAAAAAACTATTGCACACGACACAGAACTGATAACAAGAAGACAGTGAGGCGCGCTGGGAAACTTTTAGTATTTTACATCCGCTTCCTGTTCTAGATTTGAAATGTTGATGTGTCTTGCAGTGTGATATGAAAGATTTGTAAATGAAAATTTGTGAATGAAGGACCATTTAAATGAGGTATTTTCTACCTTTATATTGCAATATTCTTTTGGAAAACTTGTATCTTGGTATAAGCACCTTTTGTGCTATTGCCTCCCTATGACACATCACGGTTATTGTTTCCTAATCTTTGTAAGTCACTTTGAATAAAAGCATCTGTTAAATGCCTAAATGTAAATGTAAATTTAGTGTATTACTCAAACTGTAAGTGATTGTGTAGACTTACAGAGTTGCAGTATAAACTGATAGGAGGTCACATGTGTGTGTTTATCGGCTGCTTTATTATGTGGCTCATTTAATCTGATTTCAGGCCAGTTCAAGCAGAAAGGCTTTAAACAAACGGCTTTAGAAAGAACCAAAGAAAAGAAAGAGCTTTGTGTAAGAGGAGAAAAATGCTGTAAAACCTTTGGCGGTTGTAATTGGCCCCTTAAGTTTTGTTCATTTGACCTGTAAAGATCACATCATTTCCATGAGGACTGATTTATGTTCAGACTGATTTCAGACCTGTTCTCCTGAGACTCTGGAGTGGGTGAACTGGCAAATGCAGCTGCTGTGGCCGTCGACTGTCGTCTGTGAAACACACTCGTGGATAAACCCGACGGGCTGCGTCTGACCACTACACAAAAAAAAAGAAACATTAAGAAACATTCAGTCTGTCCATACCATGCAGTTGGTAAATAAATACTTTATATGCATTTAAACCAATTGTGCATTAAACTTGTTGCTCCAAGCTAGACTTGACTAAACTATGACTTGGAAAAAAACAAAATCTTCAGGAAATAAATGCCTTACATAATAACAAGCAGGTTTTGGATTTTACATATGTTACATAATAACAGTGTTTAATACTAAAGCACCATAGTGCAAAGCATTACAATTATAAGGACATTATAAAATTCACATTTGATTCTTGGATTATTATTAAATCATTTCTTTTAATACATCACATTATGACTCAACAAAAATAATTACTATTGAATTAGTTTAATAGTACATCGTTTCATGATCATTGATTGTAAATGTTTGAAAAACAAATTTATACACGTTTTTGGATCAAGATAAGGGAATGTGACATGATGATTTTACGATTCTGCGGTTTATACAGCGCTGCAATTGCATCACTCGACCACTGTGCGTCGCTGTCGGCGCAGTTACGCAAGTTGTAAAAGCATGTGTTGTGTAACTTTAACTCCTGCTTTTTGTTGACGATTCGTGCATGTAAAGATCACGCAGTCGTATCGCTAAACGCACATTAACGCATAAACGAAAACAGGCGCGTTGTTTGTGCGCTTTTTCTTTATAAATGTGAACAGCTGCAGACAGAAAAGGAAACGTCAAGGAGACACTTTAACCTTCATGGACAATGGGCTGATAAAAAGCACATTTATTTCAGCCTTGAAACAGTGCATTATGCTTGATAAGTCATGTGAACGCTTATATAAACATATGAATGAATGCTGAGAGTATTTAGGCTAATAAAAGCACTTACGTTGCACGAGCCGGCACGCGCTGCCCAACACCGCCATCATGTACGGCTGTTATGTAAATGATTCTCCTCTTTCAATAGAAATAAAGTGAGGAATGATGAAGCTTCAGAATCGCAGATGTTATTCTTCTCCTCCACTTCTCTAAAGCGCTCAAATTCCGATATAGAGCCGCTGACTGACCACTGTCACTGTTGTCACTGCGTAATGACGTCTCATAGCTCCGCCTGACGACACGCCCCTCTGTACGTCAATACGACAGGAAGCCAGGATGAACGACGTCATGGCTCAGCAGACCAATCAAAAGCGCATTAAAGTGGACAAAGACCAAAAACAGAAGCTGAAACGTAAATATTTACATAAAATATTAAAATAATATTAATAATTCACTTTGTTTTGTGAGGCTGTCTCCTGGTCATTTCTGGCTTATAAAAAAAAGAGCAATGCCTAAAAGCTGCTGTGTGACAGGGTGTACAGCTAACAAGCAAAAAAAAAAAACAGAATTAAGTTTTTATAAGCTACAGAGTCGTAAAACCCAGCCTTTAAGAAGACAAAAGTGGATACAGGCAATAAGTGGGCGTGGTTCTTATTGTAGTACTATGACAAGTTGCCTCTTATCCACTTTTGTGTCTTTAAACGCTCGTTTTTGGGGTCGACACCTTATGAAAAATTATTTCTGTGTTTTTTGGCTTGTTAGCTGTGCTCCATGTCACACAGCAGATTTAAGGCATTGTTCTGTTTTTTTATAAGCCAGAATGACAAGGAGGCAGCCTCACACAATACAAGTCGTCTATATGGTGGGCGTGGTTTTCAGATTATGACGCGTTGCACTCTGTCTCTAAGGAAACTGTAAATATTTATAAATGCTCATTCTGCAGATGAAAGCAAATTAATTCATAAATTAAGTTTTCTTGTTCATTAATGACTAGTATGGTTTGTGACATTTATCTGTGCACAAGAAGATGTGCGCTGACTGCTGAGTTATAAGGAAGTTAAAACAAAGTCATTATTTTATTATTATGTAGGTTCGGCTAAAAACAATAACATATAACCTATATCTAAAACATATAACATATCATTCATTACAACATGAAATTACTCAACTGAGTAATGTCACTTTTCTCATGATAACTATGAATTAATTATTAGGGCTGCATAAGATAACAACTAAGCGCAACTATTTGTTTGCAGAATAAAAGTTTTGTTTACACCGACCATATGTATGTTTATTGTGTATAATAATTACACAACTATGCATTCATACGTTTAAAAAAGTAAATTTTTTACATGTGTACAGTATGTAATTTTTTATATTTATATAAAATTTTTATTATATGTAAATATGAGTACTTAATAAATAATAAATATATATATATTTTTTTCATTATACATATACATTATTTTGCATGTGTAATTATATTTACATAATTATTATATACAATACACACATATATATGGTGCAAACAAATACTTTTATTCTGCATACGATTAGTTATGATTATTTGTTATGCAGCCTTACCATGAATAGAGTGATGAAGATATCAAATATGTTGATAACATTATAACACTTGGCACAAAGTTATCATACAAAAAAAATCAAAACGTAACTAATTTTAACAGCATAACAGCTTTAAAAGCGTTGAATGATTTTACCTTAAGGTGTATTAAACAGGACAACATGTACTTTAAAATTGAGAATGTGCTTGAGGAATAAAAACAACTGAAGAATACAAACACTCAAGCTTTCATCAACTCATTTATTTATTATGCCACAGATGAATATTACAGTGATATTACGCAACTTCAGGTCATCATTTAAACCGTAATGTATTTGAGATCTTTAAACATGACATATAAATGTGGTCTCTTCTTCAGCCGTGACAGCGGACAGTACAAGAGCGGTTGACTTTTGGCTTGTTGGTCTCAGTGTGTGTGTTTATGTGTGTTTGTGTATCTGTGGGCTCAAGGCCTGCAGCGCTGAATAAATCGAGGGTACAGACAAACATCACGAATGTGATGGCGGTTCAGCAGCCAGGTGAGGAAGCGCTCCAGACCCAAACCATAACCACCATGAGGACAAGTGCCAAACTTTCTCTGCAAAACACACACACACACGGTTTAATATGTACACACACTACAAACCTACATATTTAAGCACAATTACAAATACACACAGATTCAGGGTGGGCAAAATATTGAATATTAGATATGAAGACATAATTATCCTGAAAATTACACAATATTGTGAATATCAAATATTGTTGAAAATAAAGATTGTAATTTCAATCAATCATTTAATTACAGAATAGTGAATTATAATGATATTATAATAATATATTGTGTATAATGTGTAAAGGACAGGCTGTGTTGTGTATGTTACCTGGTCAGTGTACCAGTAGTAAGGTGTGGGGTCAATTCCCTCTCTCTTATACCCCTCCAAAAGCTCCTCAGCGTCCCAGATACGCATGGAGCCTCCCACAATCTCACCAACATTGGGCATAAGAACGTCCACCTGAGACAAACACACACACGTTAGCTACTTGTATTTAATTGATGCACATTGAAAAATAAAGACATGCATTGTGGATCTGGTAGTGTGTGGTACCACAAATGTAAGGAAGAGAAAGATTGACAAGATTTACTGACTGATGCCGTATATCGGCCATTTCAATCTATTGGTCGATCGCTATCATCATTTAATTGGGTTCATTTATTTTTGCCTTATTTAAATTAATTTTATTTAATCACATCGGCCTGCATCTCATTATCCACACCAGATTTAGTTTGGACTTAAAACAAAAGCACATTTTTATAGTGGATTCTGTAATGAGAGAAAAGCAGATCTGATACTGACCGACTCAGTGAGACGTCGGTCTTCAGGACAGCGCTGCATGTAAAATGATTTGATCTCAGCCGGGAAACGACACAACAGGATGGTCTCATTTATGCTGTCTGTCATGAGTCTCTCAGGGGCTTCTGGGATATCCTGTAACAATAACACACAAGATTCATTTAAGGGCAAGGATTTATCCTGATATTGAAAAAAATCATTTAAAGATAATAAATATACTGAGTCTACTGCAAGACTAGAGGAATTAATATAATACAAACCTCTCCAAACTCGTAATACGTCCCATCATCCTTCTTAACATCATGTTCTCTCAGCCAATCAATGGCTTCCGTGTAGTTCATCCTCTTAAACGGCCTTTTTGGAGGTTTGAAGTCCTGCACAGAAACATGTTTATAAGCATTAAACTAATTTCTACAGGTTCCTCAAGTGTGCTAATGATGAGATCACATGATGTGCGTGAGGTCAAGGTTCATACAGGATTCAGGTCATAGAGAAGAGGCGCTGCAGGTGACTTGAGAACCCGGTCCACTACATCACACACCAGATCCTCCAACCTATTCAGAAGATCCTCAAAGCTCATGAAGGGACATTCAGCTTCAATGTGGGTATACCTGAGAAAACATTCATTTTTTTGTTTTCAACCATGCTGTAAAAATATAACCTTGATATCTTTAACCCATTACCTGCCGCAGTCCTGTGAGCGGGACACCGGAGTTTACTTCAATATTTATCATGTAAATTTTCATCTAATCACATATGACAAACTATATATCATTGGAAAGCCCTTAGAAAGCCCATATTGGAAGAGTAATCACGTAGTGAGATTCAGTTTCTAAAATTTCACAGGCCCACAGGTGGGCCCAAATTGATTTTACATATTTATAACACTAAAACACTATTCTTAATCCAAAAAACTATATATTGTTGGAACGCTTAAAAAGTGTAGAAATTTTGTTACTGACCCCATAGGAATGCATATTTATTATTATAATATACATAACACTATATAACCTATAATCAATTTGCAAAAATGTTGGCAAACTATATATCATTGGAAAGGTCTAAGAACATAATTGTCATTTTTTTAAACTATTTGCCAATAGTAATAAAGTGTGAAGAGTAATTTAGTAATTTGTGACAAGAGTATGTAGCAAAACGTTGACACCTAGTGGCCTTTGTTGGTAAAACCACTAAAAGTGTGACACAAACCTCATTTTTGTGAAACTTGAACTTTGGATCACAGCTATTTTAGGATTATGTCTTTAATTTTGTAGCATTTCTGGTGTGAAACATTTCAATTTTATGTATATAATATATACTTTATTGCATTAGTTTTACTTAGTAAAGAAAATGTAAACTGCTATAACAATTTTCTATTTTAAGATTTTCATGTTCTGACACTGCAGTGAAAAACTTCTGAGTGTTTTCTTTAAAACAAGACCAAGATTAGGCTTATATTAAAGTCGCAATGAAATTGAAATGAAAAACTATATATATTTTTTTAATATTGTGGTATTATTAACAAATGACTTATCTGTGAGCTTCATTATTTTTTTAAAATTCGTGTGTGCTCATAATCTTTAATCAAAAATGCAAATCTCCTCCCCTCCTCAAAACGATCTCTCTTCACTTCCGGTCAAAAGTATGGCAGGTGGGCGGGGTCCGGGAGAAGATCGCAGCGATTAGCAATTAGCAACACGACCCAACTTCAAACGATCCAATCAGATCTCGATGGACAAATTCAAATCCAGCCCTGCCTTATTTCATCTCAAAAGCCGTTTCACTCGGATATACGTCACCACGGGGAAAATAAGGCAATCGCTACTTCCGTTTCATGGCGACTTTAACGGGTTAATATTGACTGAGTAAGATCATGTCAAAGGTTGAAATAAATGTGTGAATATTTAGATTATGAGACTTTCACAGACAGGTTCACATAAAGTTCTTTATAAAGACATTGTGTCAGGTGTTTCATTTAAAATAAAGATAAAATACTGAAGCATGTTGTCCCTAATCTAAAGAAAACATCCATAAGTGTCTATTGTGATTTGATGATGCTGACATTAAATGTAGGTGTATCAGTAAAAACTCAAACAGACAGACAGACAGATGTTTGTACTCACTCAGAGAGGTGTCTGCGGGTGCGTGACTGTTCAGCGCGGTACGACTGCGCAATGCAGAAAGTATCACCCAGAGCAGGAATGCAGGTCTCCAGATACAGCTGTGACGACTGCGTCAGATATGCATTCTCACCAAAGTAGTTGAGACCGAAGAGAGTTGAGCCTCCTTCCACCTGCGTCTGCACCAATGTGGGTGGAGTTATCTGAAAAACCATCAAAAGAAGTCAAAAACAGACCTCCACATTTACTTTACAAACTGTACAATGCACATTATTGTAAAAAAATTTTTTTTTTTTATTAAATGTTTAAGAAAAAGTTTCAAAATTCAAAACATTTCCAAAAAAGTCCCATAAGGGCTTTGTCTGGAGATTGCATATAAAAAATTAGTTGACCTCATTTTCACCAATCATTGCATTTGAACATGAAATATTTCCAGTCATCAAAATTTAATTTAGTATCCTATAAATATCTGCCTTTCATCGGTCATGTTAGAAACTGATATCTTATAGCTTCCACAGTTCGTGTTAATGAATTACCTCATAATAACCCCTGCTGAAGAAATGCTCTCTAAAACAATGGGTGACGGTGGATCGGACTTTAAGGATTTTTGAGACGTTTTCACCGCGGATCATCATGTGTCTGTTGTTGAGCTGCACATCAACGTCAGACTCTTCATTCAGGAGATTATCAGCGCCACCTGCTGGAGCCAAACCCACCAGCTCCCAAAAATCACAATGCAGCTCATGACCGCCTGGAGCCTTGCAAAACAACAGAAAAACAAGATCGTCATAGTGTTTAATGCATATTAGGTTTTCTCTCAGTTTAATGAATAATTTGGGTAAATTCTCACCTGTTTGCCTTCAGGAACCGGCTTTACGGTTCCATACAGAGCGACTGTGCTCTCCGTAGACAAAACCAGTCCATTATAACACTGACACTACATATGACAAAGACACATTCAGTCAACAACTGCACACACAATACAATACAATACAATACAATACATCTACACCATAACAATCTTAATTCCATTCATGCTACACATATTATATACGACTGAATGTCACAAACATTTGAACTAATTAAGTGACATAACATCAGTAGTTTTATAAAGTAATATTTACAGGAATACCAAACTTTTGGGGATAAATGTGTTTAACTGTCATAAAAAACACACATTACCAGTTTATCAGTGAGAACACACTGCAGGAAACCAGTTCCATCTCTCAGCACAATAAACAGAAGATTCTTTCCTAAAAATAAAAAAACATCTAAGAATTAAACACTGTTTGAGTTTCACTTTACTGACACAACAAACCCACAACATTTAATAATGTAACTGCTGGATTTCTATTTATAGTTCACACAAATGTTCAACAAATCACAAAAAAACCCAGACAACCTAATCAGGATCAGGTTGGTAAGGGAAAGGGGTGATAAAGGCTCGGGGGGGATTGGGCAATTGGGGATAGAGGTGATCAGCGATCAGGGTGACGAAAGATTGCAGTGAAGAGGGATCCGGGATCAGTTCTTAAATGATTGCTTGTGTTGATGTTTTTCTAGGGGTGATCTGGGGGTGATCAGGGATATCAGGGATTGGGGTGATCTGGGGGTGATCAGGGATATCAGGGATTGGGGTGAACAGGGTGATCAAGGAATGGGGGGTTTTCAGGGATGGGGGGTGATCAGGGATCGGGGTGAACAGGGTGATCAGGGATCGGGGGGTTGTCAGGGATCGGGGGGTTGTCAGGGATCAGGGGGTTGTCAGGGATCGGGGTGAACAGGGGATGGGGGTAAACAGGGAGAGGGGTGATTGTGATGATCAGGCTAAATCATTTGAGAGAGGTCCGCTGATATCTGCTGTTACTTTAGAATGCTGTATAATAATTTCTGATCATGACTGGGTACATTGAATGCATTTACATGCACAGTCTTACGCTGATCATGCTCAATAAACTGATAACGTGGGGTCATGTAAAAACTTTTTTCTTTTATCGGGGAAAGCCTATAAACAATGTAAGCAAAAATGATCAGCAGGGGTAGTTTTTTGCTCATTACCCTGATTATGCGTTGTGTGTAAACACTTAACCGGCTCTCATAGTTTTGTTTATGTGTGCCTGTCTCCATGTGTGAAAGATAAACATCACACGTGGCAGTAAGCGCAAAGAAACGCATTAAAATCTGCACTCGACTCAAACACAATAAAAGCTCAGGTTACATTTACAGGTTCTGCAGACATAAAAAGAGATATAACAGTATAGTTTAAGACAAATTTCCTGACAGTTTTTGAACGACTATATGTACTATAGGCGGTGACATCAATAGTCCCTTTCACACATACAGTCTTTACTGGTAATTTACTGGTAAATTGCAGTTAACAGATCATGTGTGAACAGAACCTTTCCGGTAAATCAGTGCTCCCAATTTACCAGTAAGACAGGTTGTAAGATTACCAGTAATTTACCGGTAAGCGCTATGTGTGAACGAAAAATATAGGATTACCGGCATTTAGAACGGACGACGTCAGACCGCGCTGACAGCTTCGGGCCAATCATAATGATTTAAAACAGATGACGCGTTTACGCCCAGATTGTTTACGGACGTTTCCACACATGCGGTGCTTGAAAGTCGAGCACACCTGAAGTTTACGTCCACATTTCTTCACCCAAGTTGTTTAAAACATCTTACCACCTACTTGTCGAATTGCCGACGTCCTTAGCACGCCCTATGTGAAGCCTAATGTGCAAAAAGTACTGTTGTTTAAAACGCCATCGGTTTGACGTCACCTCATGCAATGTTGTTTGGTCATGAGCAACTTCGCGACTGTCAGAGTTTACCACAGACGTGAAAACAACAAAATACGGACCGTGGATATGAACGACGTGGATTGTTTACAAATACAACACTGAGCTCGCCGCGCGCCACAGGTACTTCCGCTTTCTCAACGAATTTACCGGTATTTTGATACTGATGTGTGAATGATGTCTTACTGGTAAAAAGACGGAATGTCAATGCGTGTGTGAACAGCACATTTTTGTATTTACTGGTAAATTCATTCTGGTAAATTCATGGTAATTTACCAGTATTACTGTGTGAAAGAGGCTAATGCCTGCGAGAAACCTGACAAATCTCCAAATCCCATGTTTTCTGCATAGCCAGTTTATTGATTTGCATGTAAATTTTCTATAATAAGCAGATTTTGAGGGCTTAATCTGTGCATGTAAACACACTCACTGTCCCTTACACATTTTTTATTTTCTTTATAAACTTTACAAAGTTTTCTCGGCAGATGACTGTTCTGAAAGACTGGATGAGTGCATCAGGCCTGCTGTGCATGTTAGCCGAATCATCTCACCTTGCCTTCGTAGGCGATGGACCCAACCAAACACCTTCACCCTCTGCTCTCTGAGTGACTCCAGCTGATCAATCTTCACCTGAGAGATTCATTGAGAAGATAAACTGTATCATCTTTTCAAAGAAATGCAACACTTTCACTTTCATATTCTCAGAAATAACAATAAACCACACTGAGAACTTACCCGGCTCAACATTACAACCATAGCAAAATGTAAAAAAACAATCTTGATGCTCACAGTTTTGGGTTCTGGAAGGCTGGGGTCGTTCTCGATGATGATCTTTTTTGCTTCTTCCATATTTTTCTCCCTGCGCTCAGCATCTTCAGCCTGTCAATCATCATAACAGACGTCAGACATCAGAGCAGACACATACAGTACATGCAATGCAAGAGAGAAATATTGCAGATACCTCCTTCTTTTCTTTAGCATCACTCTTCATTTGATCTCGCTGAAAGAGCTTCTTTGCGTTTTTCATCTGAGTCTTAGAGATTACGGCCCAACGCTAGCAACACAAATACAGTTAAAAAATTCCAAGTATTACTTATTTTTGTAATGTGTTAAACATAACTAAATTCTCATGAATTGAGACTCTGGATAAAACCTATACTGTACATTTAAGATGCAAATGCATATAAATAGAGAGAAAGGATACCTTTACTTTGTTTTATTATGAATGCATACAGAAATACAGAGGATCTTTTGATTGTTGTCAAGATCTGTATGGTATATATTTTTCTAATAAAAAATGCATATAAATACACGTGCATGTCTGTAAACATAAACATTATTTAATAAAGGTTGTGCATTTTATCATATCAATTGAGCTCCCTTAAATACATCTTGCACTGACATATCTTGACATATATCAGTGCCAATGTTTTGTCTCAAGATGCATAATTTTTTTTGTTTGCATGTTTGTCAAAACTGCTTAAATGTCCTAATATAACTAATGCCTAGTCCTGGATTAACCTAAACCCTTCCGGGAAACTGACCCCATATGATTGTACTTCTTGGCTGAGTGGATTGTCTTCTGGTTTAAAATAAATAACTAAGATTGGATTTTGGAAAGAATTTTAGGAATTTAAGATTGGTTAATTGTGTTCACACTGTTGAAATGTGTACACACCTCTCCTTCCTTCTGCGAGTCCATATAGATGGTGGGAAAGGGTTCTTTTCCAGCAAATATCAGTGCCTGAGAATATTACAGAGAATATTTAAATAAATAAAATACATTAAATAATTTAACATGTTTTATAAACAGAAATCCTGTATGACTAAAGCTAAGCAGGAAGGTATCAGACACACAAAATCAGACCTTTAGTGGAGTTTTAAAGGGCTTCTGTTCTGATCCGTCTCCATCCACATCACTGCCCTGTTTATCAGACACGTACAGCTCACCTACATATCCAACAACATCAGGATTAACACCGGTCCACCTGTCATATCATCTTTTTACAGCAATAATATGCATTATCATAATAACTTAAGGGCTGCAACAATTAATGAACAAAATCGATAATAAACTATTGATGAGTTGGTCTGTGATGTCACATGCTCCCGCATCACACATTTGGTTCATTAGTTGTTGGTATTTGGGCTGTGAAAAGTCATTGGGATGCTTTTGGACTAATTTTGAATGACCATTGGGCTGGTTTTGTTACACAGATCTTTCAACACTGACTGGACAATGACGAAAGTAAAAGTGCTAAAGAACACTGGTTAATAAAGTGTTCATTTCGTCCTTTAATACAAGTGTGTTTGTATTTGTTTATTTTTTGTTGGGTTTTCATTATAATAGTAATAAACCACAAACTAAGCATCTGTTTTAAAGTTAGGTGGGAAATGCAGATTTTTATTACAGTAAAGCAACAATGTTGGCTATATCACTTTCATATCACATGGCTTATTTATTTTGTTAATAATGAATTATGTTAAAGTGGTCATAGGGTAAAAATCTGACTTTTTCCATGTTTAAATGCTATAATTAGATTGCCAGTTCTTCTATCAATCTAGAAAATGTGAAAAGAACAACCCAGTAACTTAGTTCTGGTAAACCATTCTCTGCAAGCACGTGAACAATTAGTTTGTTCAGATTTCGCCTGTTTTGTCGTATTACAATAAATACCGCCTTAATCTGCATAAACCAACCACATCACTGCCATTTAGTGCAGAAAGAGAGAAAATAATTCATAGCACAACTAAGTTTCAATTTCAACAAAACCACCATTATGGTGATCAGTGTTTGCAATTCATCAACTCATTTGCATTTTAAAGGACACACCCAAAAACGGCAAATTTTTGCTGGTTACATAGTTGCGATTTTAACATGTTATAATAAATTATCTGTGAGGTATTTTGAGCTAAAACTTCACGTATGTACTCTGAGGACACCAAAGATTTATTTTACTTTTTTTTTTTAAATCCCATAATATGACCCCTTTAATTCTCATCAAGGTCTAAAGTTGAAGATTAAAATAAGTTTATTAATCAGCACATCTCTGTAGACTCAATACGTTTTGTTTATTATTATTTTGACATTTAAAATGTTTTACTAACTTTAAATCAAAAAGATTATATTAGTACATTTCTGTGGTAGTGTGTTTCTTCTTCTACATTTAAGTACCCTAATTTAGTGCCTTGTTTAGCTATAAGTGAATAATTAAGTGATTAGCCTAAACATGTGGATAAACTGGTCGTCAAACACTCATAGTAAAATAAAGGTTGAGTCTGTTCTAGAGTATAGCGATCTATATGTAGTAGGCAAAAACAGCATGCCATGAATCTGATGCAACCCCAAGAAAGCTGTATTACTAGTGTAGTAAGTTAGTACAGTGATCTATGAATACAGTATTACTACAGTAAAGCATAAAGTGCTTTATATAAATATACTATTAATACAGTCGACTGTATAGTGCTCTATGTGAATGCAGTTTAGTGTAGTGTTCTAAATTAATGAAGTATTATAGTGTTTATATGAATACAGTAATACTAGGAAGCCGATGAATCTGACGCAACCCTCTGCAGATATTATGCATCATCAACATCATCACTATCAAACTCACGGATCGACATCTGACCGACGCCCTCGTCCGCCATATGAGCACTGTAGAGTTGAGTTGAGCTCGGTTCGGCTGTTGTGTTCAGAGAAACTGCTGTGTTTAATCGCTCAGCACTGACAGTCTCCTTCCTTCACCGACACACGCTCACTAGCTGCTGAAGACGCGCATGCGCACACGAGCCGGTCAGCGCTTTCGCTTCATCTAGGGATTGGTCTGTTGATTGATTGACGCTTGTTTTAGATAAGACGATTGGTCGGCATGCGGTTAGTGGGCGGGAGTTTTAATAAGCGAGAAGTTGATTGGCTGCTTTAGGAGAGTAAAAACCATAGACTGTAAGGCAAAAAACATTATTTTGCTTTTCTGGAGTGATATCGAATTATTAATTATCCATAATATTGGTCATACATTTATATGGAAGTGTGGATGTATTTATTTTACACCTCTCCATGATTACACATCACTGATTGTAGCTTCTTTAATATGTTCTGTCCTGCACATCTCAAAATTATCTTGACTGATCTCAGTGTTCTGCAACTTTTGCTTTAGCACTCGTACATTTCTAAAAGAGCGTTGATTGATGTGGCAAAAATAAAAAAATAACATGCATTAGCAGTCATTTTGTGCAAAACACCCACTTCCAAGTCAATATGACATTTTGATCTGAACTAAGTTTCTCCAACAGTGGGATTTTCCTACTCATCGTCTTTTAGATAAAAAAAAAATGTCTTATGAGTGAAGAAATGAATATTACCTCTCCTCAATAATTAGACTTATCAATCATTTGATAGGGCTGTCAAATCTTGATTAATCACATACAAAATTAAAGTTTGTGTTTGCATTATATATATGTGTGTGTACTGTGTGAAATTATTATGTGTATAGGCAAACAAAGATTTCTCCATAATTGTTCAGATTCATGCATTCATTCATGATTACGGTCATATTTACTAATATTATTTAATATATCGTTGATTTTATTATGTTCTCCCTTTCAATTTTGTATTGTTTCTTCTTTGCATATTACAAGTAAACAAATAAATAAAAAATATTAGAAAATACTAGTATGACCAGAGATTCTTAGGTATGATATTGTACGGTTTTCATACTTTGCGACACTTCCTAACCCTTTTCGTCATGACGCACATCATGCCCCGCCCATCCCTCGTCTTTCCTGTCTGTGATTGGTCCGATCGCTCTCAGTCATCATCACTACACAGGAAGTGTGACCTGTTGTGCCGCGCGGAGCCGCTCAGTGTTTCTGGTCAAGCAGATTTGTTTAGTAATTGATAACAGCGCTGACCGCTAACCGATTATCTGTGTGTTTAAGTCATGGTCGGGGTGAAGGTGATCGCGACGGACCCAGAGTTCCAGGCGGAGCTGAGCGGGGCGGGATCTAAGCTGGCCGTGGTGAAGTTCACCATGAGCGGGTGAGTGTGTCTCTGTGTTAGGGGCCTGCAGCCGAACCGAACCGAAACCAACATTGAAACTCGTACACTGCAGCGGGACCGAGACTCTTAGCCGGTCCCGATCCAAACACCCACATCCGAACCTGCGGGATGTGATAGAGAAGAGCAAAACCGAAAGCATCATGACTTAGCAAAACACACACAGTCGCACCCGTGATTTGTTTAGGGGTCGCCCCTTACTAAAATACTGTACTAGTATAACTATTAACATGTTAATTAAATACCACCCGCTGTTATAAATACACGTTTCTGGACACTACCATGATAGTAATACTATGATAGTGGTATTGTGATATTAAATACATGGGACTCTGCTTAGTGTATTTGTTACATATCGGATTTCTCAATGTTTCAGTGTAATGTTGTGTCAGATCAGTGGAAATATTAAATGACACCATTCTGAAACATAAACTGTTTTATTTTAAGTGTGTTTTATATTCCACATTAGATTAATTTCACTGAGATTCGAACCCATGACCTTGGTGTTGGCAGCCTAAACAGTTGGTTTCCAGGAACCCATGTCTACGTTTGTTGTGATGTTGGCTGTTTTTTATGTCTTTGTTCAGGTGTCGTCCTTGTGTCAGAATAGCTCCAGCATTCAACATGTTGAGCAATAAATATCCTCAGGTTGTGTTTCTCGAAGTAGACGTCCACGTCTGTCAGGTGAGAGAGATTTTTGCACCGAACTATTTACTAATTTTTCTCCAAAAGACTTTCTGATCCACTGAAGACTAACAGACTTTCCTCTGACTTGTGATTTCTTAGGCAACAGCTGCGGCCAATAATATCTCAGCAACACCGATGTTCCTGTTTTTCCGAAACAGAGTTCGCGTGGACCAGTATCAGGGCGCGGATGCGTCAGGTCTAGAAGAGAAAATCAAGCAGCACGTGGAAAATGATCCTGGGAGCAACGAGGACTCTGATATTCCTAAAGGCTACGTCAGTACACTCGGTCTTTTTAATGTGTTTTAACTAGAATTGCTTTTAGATAAGACTCCCTTTTTATTTTTAGTTTGACCATTAAAGGTGCCGTAGAATGTAAAACTCTATTTACGTAGGCATAAATGAATAAAAAGAGTTCTGTACATGGTAATGACATATCGTGAGCCCATATCCTTCTTATGTAAACCTTGTGCATGCAAAAGACCGCTGTGACATTACAGTCGATATGTATGCCCCCATTAATGCTATATGCTAACGTTCAGGCTGAAGTTCTATTATTGACGTTACAGTTACGTTTAACAGGTCCATACTGGTAAAACACAAACTTATCACTCAGAAACGTCTATTAACAATCTCCAAAACAATTGATTATTACTCAAAATCTGATACAGACTCAAACATAAGATCTGTTTACACACACACAGAGCTACTGATGGAGCTGCTCTAAGAAACAGCCAATCAGAGCAGAGCTCCTCATTATTATTCATGAGCCTTTCAAATAAGGTAAAAATAGACCATTTCATTCTAAAGGCAAATCCTAGGGTTGTAAATGGACATGTAAAAATGACTCTGAATCATTTTGCACTTTATTAAGCCACAAACTTTCTATGTAAATATCAAAGAACAATTTAACAGATTATTACAATGCATTCTTTGGCACCTTTAAGTTTCTGAAAAAGCTGTATTGGATTAGTTTTGTGATTCTTCTTTGTGATCTGACTCGAATCGGCTCAAACTGTCAGATTTAAGTCTCTTAAATTGCTTTTGTGTGATATTTGTCACATTTTCTAAATGAACTGTTTGCAGGTAAATTCTGCTATTTATTGATATGTTGAAGCTAATTTATCATTCCTCCTCCTGTCCGTTTAGTGCAAATCAAAAAGATTGAGATTTAAACTTATTATATATTCCAGTCCCAGCATGATCTCTGAAGTATGATTTGCTCGTGTGTGAATGTTATTCATGTGTTTTGTGTGTTTAGATGGACCTGATGCCATTTGTAAATAAAGCAGGCTGTGAATGTCTGAATGAGAGCGATGATTGTGGATTTGATAACTGCTTGATCAAGGATTCATCTTATCTGGAGTCAGACTGCGATGAACAGGTGAGAATCATTCTTGTATTTCATATTATAGACACAGCAGCTACGTTTACATGGACACCTTTTGCTTTCATCGGAATGAAATCATTCATCATTGATAAATCCTATTACAGCGTTTACATGAACACTGATCGGATTGATGTGCGTGTTTATATGGCACAGGCTTCAAATCAGATTTGATCATTTGACATGCGCAAGCTTTGTGCCGTGCTCATTTTATTTATCAAGCAGCATAAACACATTCTCATGATGCTGCAGAAACCGTCCCCAAGACTGAGTCCAAAGTCCACAGTTTTCCTCTGTACTGTATCACTTCAGCAGCACTGCGCAACGCCGTTTATTAATCGTTTACTGGCCGGAAAACGCTGTCTCTTATCACTTCACAGAGGATTGGAAGGAGATGGAGAGTTTGGTTCAAAAACGAGATAACTTTTTCGATTTTGCATTTCAATTAATATCAATCAAACTGGTTTGTTTTGATTTAAACTTTCATAACTTAAAAAATGCGGCTAAGTAGCACAATAAAAACATGATAACAATAATACACATTTTTTTAGTTTTACATGGAGCATTTTCATTCGAATTGAACATTAAAACCGATTACAGTTGTCCATGGAAATGCAGCTAGTGGCTATGTTTACATGCATAAAGTTTTGTCAATCCGACTGAATTTAATTTGATTGCAGGTTACTACACTACAGTTTACATGCACCCTAAACATTGCAATCAGTTTAAAATGTTTTTATTTACATGTAAATTCTATATAATCCAGACCAAACGTCTGCACAAAAGCACAGCCAGGGCTGCCAGATTTGCGCATCAAAACCATCTCAATGAATATTTACAGCCAAAATACCAATAACTAATAAACAAAATATCTTTAACCCACACAAAAACACTGAACTCGAAAAGTGAAATGTAAACTTGGCAACGCTGCGCACAGCATCTCTTGTCGAGTTCATGCTTTATCTCTGGATAAATGTACAAAGTCAAAGTTGAGATGGAAAAAGTTGTTTTCAGGTAGCCTTGCTATTGCATATTTCTGTGACGAGAACCATGTTATACGTAAATTAGAGGTAAATATAAGACATGAACTTTTTTGACAAGCAAAATTCATCTGCGCATGTGCACAAGGTATTTTTGCATCCGATTAAGCCATCAATACGATTACAAACAGATTATTTGGTTGCATCATGTAAACGTAGCTAGTGAGAACATGCAATATAATGTGTGAATGATCAGCTGTTTAGTTTGACTGTAAATCTGATCTCTATAAACTGATTATTTTTTCTGTTTGCAGCTTCTGGTCACAATCGCATTTAATCAGCCTGTAAAACTCTTCTCTATGAAACTGCAGTGTGCAGAGCTTGGTAAGACAACACTGTCTGTCTGTCTGTCGCACTGTCTCTGTCTGTCTGTCTGTCTCTCTCAATTTTCAATTTAATCTCTCTGACTGTCTTTGTCTCTATCAGTCTCTTTCTGTGTTTAGAGTATAATTTTGCTCCATCTCCTTTCATGTTCACTGTGCAGTAAATCCCTTTCATGTTGTATTTTTCCATCTCATTTTGTTCTCAGCTCAAGCTCCAAAGTATGTGAAGATCTTCATTAATCTCCCTCGTTCGATGGGTTTTGATGACGCTGAGAGAAGTGAAGCGACACAGGCCCTGGATCTTTCTGAGGAAGACTACAAAGATGATGGACTGATCCCTCTCAGATACGTCAAGTTTCAGAACGTCAACAGCGTGACTGTGAGTTACTTAAGACATTACACACTGGACTTTATGTAGTCAGTACTTGTTTGGTGTCTGAGAACACTTAAGGAAGTGTAGGATTTTAAAAATTAGAGAAACTTTCCAAACAGGATCTTTAATGCAGTGATTTCTGCCCCCTTGTGGTGAAAGCTTCAAAGTGCATCATTGTCCTGAAAGCAAATTCCTAACTCGTGCTGTTGAAGAATTGATGTAAAATTTGAAATGACACACAAACCTTTAAAGCAAGGTTTAATGGAAGTAAGCAGTTGTGGTGTAGGGTAAGCTACCACATTACCACAAAAGTGTGTAATGAAACACTCCCTATGGTTGTCTGTGAGTCAGTTAAATCACTTTAATTCTTTAAATATGTGTGAGCGGTGAAGTCTATATCTAAGAGACAAGTGGACATACCACAAACTTCCTTCAGGGTTCCCACGGGTCATGAAATTTCTGGAATATCATGGAATTTTTAAAGGTCATGGAATATCAGGGATTTTTGTTTGTTGCTTTACTCTTTAGTTTCCTTTTTTCAAAATGTAATCTGCTTGTTTATTAGCACTGTTTATTCATTTCATGCATTTAAAGCTATATTTTATAAATTCACGGTGTACACTACATTATCCAGGCATCACAACATCCTGGAAATAGATCATGGTAATTCAGCTTTTTAGTCAGTGAAAAATCAGGGAATTTGACTTAAAGTTGGAACCCTGTTCCTTGTATAAACATTTTAAATTTAATTATGCATTAAATGTGAAACATTAACACAGTAAGGAAGTGCACTACACTAATATAATACTTGTCATATGAACCTTGTGTATTTGGTTCACCTTTACTGTTTTTTTTTTTTTTTTTAGTTATTTATCAAGTCCAACCAGGCTGACGAAGAGACAACTAAAGTGAACTATTTGACGTTTATTGGAACTCCTGTCCAGGCGACAAACATGAACGACTTCAAGCGGGTGAGGTCTCCACCTCCAAAACTCATTCAGCCAATCACAGCCCAATGTTTAGATACAACAGATCACTTGTATTATTTACCATTAGGTTACATTCATAACTAAATGTAAAATTACATGTATTATTTAGTCAACTGTACAAGATTGAAAACATTTTGTTGATTTAATGTATTATTCAGTAATTTCATAACATTTCAGCATTTAATGAAGTCATATAATGTTGTTTGTAATGTATGTAATGTGTGTGTGTGTTAAAGGTTGTGGGTAAGAAGGGAGAGAGTCACTGAAGAGGAAAACAACACAACATATTGCTGCGATCTCTCCACGGACGTCTCTCTCCGCCAACATGACTGGGCAGAGTCCACATACACACTGTAGATCGTCCCTCAGCTCGCCATCCATCAGAGGACGAGGAGAAAGAAAGAGAGAGAGAGAGAGAGAGAGAGAACACACAGCTTTGTCTCAATGAGGCTCCATGTATCTCAAACAGTTTTTATCTGAAGTCCTGAAAATGTTCCTGTAAATAAAATCAATCCTTTTTCAAAGGCATGTGACTGTGGCTGTCATTGTGTTATAAAGTTTCTGTTTCAAACTGTTGCTGTTTCTTAATGTTACATCTTACGTCTCAATGATTACATAGGAGAATGCACAAAATGGCATTTAAATGTAATTTTGGTATGAAGCGGGACAGGTGTATGAGACCGCTGCTGTTGTTTCTGTTCTGGCCGCTGAGTGGCAGCAGAGTCCGCGTTATGAGCGCGTGTCCGCTTTAACACGATTAAAAGGAAAATCTTGCCTCCCGTTCGTGGATAAATCCCTTGAAACCCACTGCATTTGTCTAAAAACATCTTTTCTTTCTCAATTTATTTACGACATTTTATTTTATAATATAGTAAATATTAGAAGAAAGTGGAAAATGACAGGTGTGTTTTATTTATTTAAATAATGCGTGTGGTTATGAGAGAAATATAAACTTTCAAATTCTTAAAATCCAGATTTATTTTTAATTGATTTTAATTCAATTTTATTTTTTACAAAACCGATAAATATATTTTTCAATCTGTGTTTCTGATTACAAAAGCCTACTTCCACAGAAAACACTGATCACTTGACATTAATTATAAACCGCATTATCAATGCTTGATTATTGTTTTTAGTATGTACTCACGACCCTAACACATTATAAATAACAATTAAAAATAAAATTATTGGTCATTATTGAAATCAATTGAGTTCGGTTTATATAAATTTGACCAATGTGAATTATTAAGAATATCGCATAGCTTAATTTAAATGCGCCTTTTGTTAAATAATCTGTAAAAATAACAATGCTTAATTTAAATTTTCATTCGAGTTAATTCTGAGGCGCTCTTTTGGTAAGTTTAAACAGACGAATATTTCCATTAGGTAGGAAATTATTTCTATGAAAAAGACTTATTTATAACCTAACAAAACTAACTTTGATACGATCATTAAAAATATACCAAAGCCCTAAATTTATTTTAAATGAAGTTTTTTATTTAACTGTTAAATAAAAATAATTAACAATCGCAAAAGAACATAATTACAATTTAGATATTTTATCTTCACAAGCCTTTAAATATAAAGAATTATAAAGTAAAGTAAAATAAAGCAAACCTTTTGTTCTAAGCTTGTAACCAATTGAAATCGATTCTAATGACCGACATTTGAATTTTGTGTATTAAATAGGCTATATATAATTAAATCAGTAATTTAAGCGAACAATATTTAGTTCAGCAATATGTAGGCCAATGCATGGAGTGTTTAAATATATGTTTAAGTATTTATACTCCAATCTGGAAGTCGGTATTTCACCTGTATTTGAGGTAAATTTTTTGTATAATAAGACTCTTTACAGGACTGATGATGTTAAATCTGGGGTTCTGTTTTAAAGTGCAGAAGAGGACAGATGCTGAGCTCGGGTCACGTGCACTGAAACACTCTCAGGATGCGAGACTGCACTGATACACTGCCAGGCAGAGCATAAACGGAGGGTTCGGTACCGGTCCGTGTAGTATAATAAAGAGGGGGACATAAAATGATCGGCCGGTTCTGTTTGGGTGGGCTTTGAAGCAACATTTAAGCAAAAGTCTTTTTTCCTGTAGTTTTTAATTATTTTTAAATTCTTCTTTACGTGTAATGTAATTTTATAATGTAATATAAAATTTAAAATAGTGCTGAATGCCTGTTTGAGAATTAAGAAATTATTATAGTCTCTCAATGCAGCTCGCGGCCTTGAACTTCTCAGCCAATCAGAAGCGCCGATCACCGCTCGAAATTGCCGCCCACAGGTTGGTGACGTGTCTTTGAAATGTCTGACTGAACGGATTCATATTTTTTAAGGTAAGTTTGACGTTATGTAGATAAAATGTTCTTTATATACATAACATATAGCATCACATGTGTTAAAAAACAACTACATATCTAAGACACCGTATAAGAAATGTTTACGTTTTCTGAAAACCTTGCTTGTACAACACCTGCCGCCACAACGATAGTTCTGAGTGTTTTTGGCTCGTTGCTATGCGGTTGCTATGATGTTCTGGGTAGTTGCCAAGAACTAGTTATGTTAGGGTGCCCGGACACGTCCGGGCCAGGTGTGTCCTCGCATTTGTTGACCGCATACGTCATCGAGGTACTCACATTTCTGTTAAAAACATTATAAAATTAAGATAAAATTAAAATTAACATACAGTCATTTAAACACTTACTGTAAAAATGACTCGTTGCTATGCGGTTGCTATGGTGTTCTGGGTAGTTGCCAAGAACTAGTTATGTTATTTCTAAGGTGTACCGACGGATGTTACTATGCAGTTGCTATGGTGTTTTGGGTTGTTGCCAGGGCATTGCCATGCAGTTGCCAAGATGTTCTAAATGGTTGCTAGGGTGTTCTGGGTGGTAATTTGGTAACTAAATCAAAGGAGTCCACCCCTAGTCTCTAGGATATTTTGGACTGTGAGGCTTTGGGACCCATTTTTAACCTCCTCCAGGCTAAATAGAAAGGAATTGTTATTTAGGGTGTGTTCAAACTTAAGTGCATGAATGAATCACATTGACTGAAACAGTTTTATTTTTTATTTGACTCTTTCTCCTGTCATTGAACTCCCTTCCAAGCCGACATATTTGTTTGTCAGGAAGAAGCCTCTACATCTTTCATCCAGGATTCATGATTAAAAATACATGGCGGACGCGGACCTCCGGGTCTCCGTCTTTCTCTCCTGTCGTCTGTCTCTGTGAGTTTCTGTCAGGCGGCTGTCTCTCGTCCTGGCACATTGTTCAGATACACCACCTCCCCTTGAGTTTGTTGTCGAACAGCGACGCTGGCCTACGATTGGCACGGCTCGAGCTGAATGTGTGCTGTCTTTTGTTGCCCAGAGAACTGGCTGATCCTGGCACAGGGTTCCTCTCCTTTCACAGTCCCCCTTCCCCCTGATGCCCTGGAGTCAACTGGCATCATTCCACCAGACATCAGACCGCCGCCAGCACCCGGCGTGCCCCCGCACGAGCTGCAATACTGCTGGCCTATCTGCTCTGAATAAAGAGCAATACTGGTCTGCGGCACTGTTTTTAGATTTAAAAAAATTAAGTTTTTTTCCTATGTAGTTTACTGTTTAAAGAAAAATTAATACAACCTATTTAGATTTGTAATTAAACCCGAGTTTTGCCATAAATAGATGCTGGGATTGCGTTAGAAAAAAAAGGAAAAATACTATGAAACGGTGTAGTCGTGTGGACCTCATGATTAAGAGAGCTTCCTGTTCATCATCCCGTTATTTTGTTAATTTAGTTTACAATATATAAGACTTTCTTTTGTTGATTTGAACATATAATTAGATAAGAAAGAGACTTTTAGTTTAATTCTTTACGGTCGAGATGGAAGGTCAGCATTGTGGGATACAATTACTGTATTTATTTTCTACATTTATTGACATTATTACAAAAGGTGCAGAAAGCAGCAAAGCACATTGTGTCATGTATACAGAAATAAACTATAGAGTACAGTATTAATACATTCCAGTTTTAGGTAAATCCAGCTGTTGTGCACTTTTAGCCGCACGTCAGATGAGCTGGAAGAAAAGTGTTCCTTATTGTTTCTGGAGAATTCCCGATTCTGATCTGGAATGAGTCTCATATGTTCATTATAGCTCACAGCAGGTGACTTCTCATTTAAACTATAAGCACTGATCTCAGTTCAGTCTCATGTGATTTAGTGTGAACAGTCCGTATGGATCAACCTGACCTCTGCTACACACACACACACTCGGCAGATTTAGGACACTTTTTACAGAAAACCAGATGTACGCTGCTAACGTGTACGTTTGAACATTTTCTTCTTTTCTGTGCGTGTGCATGCATGTGTGTGTGTTTGTGCGCATGTGTGTGTGTTTGTGTGTGTGTGTGTGTGTGTGTGTGTGGTGTTTGTGTGTGTGTGCATGTGCATGTGTGTGTGCTCATGTTTTGTGTGCTATGTAATTTGTGGCCCTAGACCACAAAACCGGTCATAAGTCGTACGGGTATATTTATAGCGATTGCCAACAATACATTGTCTGGGTTAAACATATTGAATTTTATTTTATGCCAAAAAATATTTTTAAGTAAAGATCATGTTATATGAAAATATTTTTTAAACATCTTACTGTAAATATATCAAAACTTTATTTTGGTGAGTGGATGCTGTTGTTAAGGACTTTATTTGGACAAGTTTAAAGGCAATTTTTTTTTCAATCAATATTTAGATTTTTTTGCACCCTCAGATTCCAGATTTTTAAAAACTATCTCGGCCAAATATTATCCTATCCTAATAAACCATACATTAGTAGAAAGCTTATCTATTCAACTTTTAGATTATGTCTAATAATGAGATTTGGAGCATCAAAGTTTGTTTTCAATAATTGATTGAAATCTTACTCTGTCAATATTAAAGATATTAAGATTATATTTTCACATAATATTGTTTATATTATGTAGGAAAATTTTATGTAAAAAACAGAAGATCAGTAAATTCACAGACTGGGTTCCAAATTTAGAAAATTTTAGAAGCGAAATTATGGTAAGAATATACGTAATATTATATGAACAACAGTAAAATAAATTTAGTAATAATAGAAATAATTAACTATTATTAATTATTGCTAAAATATTAATTATTACTATAAGTTATTATTAATCATTACAAATGGTATTAATGATAAAGTAACACTTTCTATTTATATATGAATTGTCTATTTGCAGTTTCTGAACACATCTGATCTACATTCTGGTGAGTTTCGTCTTTAAATCATATCAGGGCTTGTGATGTGTCGAGCAAACTCTAGACCTGCAGTCAAATTTTAACATTGGTTGGTTTTTATAAAGTGTAAAAGGAGAGAAGGTGTCATTTTAAAGAATCGCACACACAGATCTGATGTGATATCAGCGTTGTGTTATTAGGGCTGTCAGAACTGGCATATGGCAGACGCTTTGACGCAGAGCTTTTGTGTGTCTTTCATATGGATTCCTCTCTTCACATATGTTACGGTGATCTTAAGACACATCACACCTGAACTAAAAAAGCAGAGAAACGAGAGCGTGGAACCTGACAATCTGTGCTGAAGAAAGATTTCGATTTAGGGCTTTCATTTAAATGCTTCACACTGTCTCTGATTTAAAGGAACAGTTCATCCCAAAATTAACGTTATAGATTAAAACTCAAACCCTTGTGTTATTTTTTCTTTAGTTTAACATTAGTGATCTACAGAAGAAAGTCACACAGAGTCACAATGGCATAATGTAAAATATTTCTGTATAAATTACAGTATTATTAGCAGCTGTTTTCCAGTAACTTACTGTAGATTTATATTCATGTTATTTACCGGCAACAGTGTGTTCATAGTTAAACATTTACAAGTTTTTATCTTTACAGAATAAAACTAAAATCACAGCATCATGCAAAGCATTCTGGGAACCAAAATTTGAAGGAAAAAAAACAAGTAAAAGGTTGATGAGGATTTCTGGTTCCCACAATGCTTTGCATAAGTCTGTTATTTTATAGTTTTATTCTGTAAAGATAAAGACCTTTTAATGTTTAATGTTCATTTAACTTTTAACAAACTGTTGCTAGTAAATAACACAAATTTAAATCTACAGTAAGTTACTGGCAAACAGCTGCATAACTACAGCAACATTTTTTACAGTGGTATGAGGTCAAGTAACTGATGACAAATGTTTGTTTTTGATTGAACTTTTCCTTGTTGTCTCAAGAATGTTTATTGAAGTTAATTTTACACACACATCTAAGTGTAAACATGTGCAAAGCTCATCAGAAATGAGTCCAATTGAATTTTCACCGTATTGATACATAAACCAAGAGCCTGTTTCTGCTCAAGTTATTTGGTGAGAGATGTTCTCATATGGAGAAATATTTAGGTCACAATAAAAACGATCTCAGTTATGTTAGTAGGGCCATTCGCCCCAGCTGTAGTTTGTGCATATGTGTGTGTTTGTGTGTGTGTGTGTGTGTGTGTGTGAGCGGAAGAGGAGTTCTTACCCCTGCGGCACAGAAATTGCAATGTCATAATTTATGACTTAAAAAGCATTAATGTTTCAGAATGCAACGAGAGGCGGTGCGTTCTGTTTGCGGCAATCATTTCCTTAGTGAATGATTTATATGTGTCATATCAAACTTTCATAGGATAAACCGAAACATCAACAGTGTGCCACAGACCTGCAGGAAATCAGCCTGCCGATGATCGCATTCCAGCGGGGCTTTAAAACGCACCGTAAGACTCACGGTGGAACCATCAGCACTGCTTCTGGGGTGCTGAGATTTATTTTTATACATGACCAATGTAATGCCGTCCTGTGTCTTTAAACTGAGATAAAATTATCAAAACAAGACAAAGACTAAGACAAAATAACTTGCAGTTACAGATCTTAAAATAAGCCAGTGCCATTGATTTGTCTCAAGGTACACTGTAAAAAAAATCCGTAGAAATTTCAATGTTATTGCAGCTGGGTTGCCGGTAATTTACCGTAGATTTACATTTATGTTATTTACTGGCAAGAGTTTGTTTAAAGTTAAATAAATTTTAAATATTAACAAGTCTTTATCTTCACAGAATAAAACTATACAATAACAGCCTCATGCAAAGCATTCTGGGAATCAGAAATCATCATCAACCTTTTTCTGTTTTTTGCTTCAGATTTTGTTTCCCAGAATGTTTTGCTTGATGCTGTTTTTTTAGTTTTACTCTGTAAAGACAAAGACTTGTAAATGTTTAATGTTCATTTAACTTTGAACAAACTCTTGCCAGTAAATAACATAAATGTAAATCTACGGTAAATTACCGGCAACCCAGCTGCGATTTCTACGGAATTTTTTTACAGTGTACACAGTAACATCTTTTTCAAAGGCATGTTTATTAAAAATGCTTAAACGCCTTAATTTAACTAAGGCATAGTCCTGGCCTTGTCTTTAAAACCAGTCCTTTGTTAAATGATAAAAGAACATATTTTAATTCAATTCAATTTTATTTATATAGCGCTTTTCACAATTGGTAATTGTTTCAAAGCAGCTTAACATTAATAGAAGCAGGGGAAAACACAGAAAAATCGACAGACAACATAAATACAGTGGCAATGAATAAACTTTACAAGCGAGCATATTAATAATCTAACGTAGAGAAGAGGGTGCTAAGTTAAGCCAATGTCGGCTGACTCCCGAGGTTGAAAAACCCCCTAAGAGAAAAACCTCCTGATGTTTTAAAAGTCCTAGGAGGAAAAAAACCCTTGGAAGATATATATATATATATATATATATATATATATATATATATATATGATTTAAAGGAATAAGGGATTTAAGATATATCACAAATAAATTAAGGTCGCCGTTGTGTTTTGTTTTAATTTAAATGCAGTAACATGATGTAAACTTTCCTGTTTGTTTGCTGATTTGCAATTCTAGCATTATGGATGTGAAGTTTTCAGTCAAAAATGTAAATATAATTTCTCAGAGAATGCATTTATTATCAATATATTGAACCATCTGTTTATATTTTCTAAACCTCTAATGATAGAGTCCAGACATCATAAAAATATTAGTCTATGCATGTGTTTTCTGTTTTAAATGATGAAAATATATTGTACATGTGTTATGGATGCGACAGAAAGAGAGACAAGTTTTGGGAGATGCATACTTTGTAGGAATTCTCTGATTTAAAATGCACAAACCAAATGCAATAATACCCAACAAATGGATAAAGGACGGCTCTTCAAAAACCATTAAATATATTTATTTGATTTTCATTTTCATGTGCGCATTCATGAGGTAAAACTGTGTTATGGATGTGACATTTCTCAGTTATGGATGCGATTATTCTGAAAGCTGTACTAACTGAAAAATAATTAAACAATATGTTTCAGAAACTAATAATATCTGAAATACAGTTGAAAACATTTGGTTAAAATAAAAAATTTTCATGTTAAGGTTGACATTTGCTTTTTATATCTTGTATCATAATGAACAGCTTTAAGGATGTCATTTATTATGGTTTCACAATGATGTTGCTGGAGTTTTAGTCATGGCTCTTTATATTTCAGGCTGCTTGAGGTCTGAATTTGTTGTGTTTTGGTCTCTGTTATTGTATTTGAGTACTATATTGATGGAGAAATTAGCACATGACACTATTATTTCAGTCTTTTTCTCTTTTTTTGATTGAATCTGCTGTTTCCCAGCTCAATGCAAAATATAATGCGAGATGCCGAGATGTCTGATAGTTTGCCAGACCCTCTGTGTGGTCGGCAGCAACGCTCCGTGTCGTTTGAGGGCAGGAATCTAATTGATTTTCGAAGATTTCCCCTCTTCGCTTTACAGGTTGCCTTTATTCCCCTTCAAATGAAATGTAATTTTGAGTGAATAATGCATCTTCCCTAAAGGCTTCCAAATATTTAAAAGCATGTGAGGAAAAAGCGCACAAAGCATTTACGTGACACCGGAAATTGGCATAGCATCCATCAACAGGCACAGACGCCAGCGCATAGGGGTATCACTGTGGTGCATGATGGGTAGACCTCTGCAGGAGGCATTTACAAAGGATTTTAGGATCTCGGGCGCACACAGAGAGGACACTGCACTTGTTACAGCTCATTAAAAAGCGTACGATGATTATTTTAACTGATTTTGTGTTCCAGTGTCTGTCAGACGGATTATAGCTAATATTTTATACCCCAGAGAATCCTGCTGAATCTTTACCTCGCCTAGTTTGATGACCGACTGTTTTATTAAAAAGACAGCAAGAGCAGCTTAATTAAAGTATTAAACTTTAGCACGTAACTTGTCTTGTCTCGCTCTATTTTTGTGGCTTCATTTTTTAGGAGTTTAGACTTTCACATGGTGGATAATTCTCGTTTTTACAGACTATAATGTCAATGCGATTTTCGGCTTGTTCCAGTAAGCAAACTGAAAAATGTTGGGTTATTTTTTACCCAGTGATGGGTCTTAAAAGGACAGAACATGTTTATTTTTGACCCAACAATTGGTTAAAATAACCATTTTGGGTTGAAACAACCAGGCATAGGTTAAATTACAACCTAACGGGTTGGGTTTCTCCCTTTTTGACCCAACACTGGGTTTAAAATAACCCAGCATTATTCAGATCATCTAAACCAAAGCATAACACTGTCTTTAGAAAAACGTTCTACATTAATATAAACAAAGTTCAAATGGGAATCTTTCTGCGTGCTTACACAAAAAAAAAACAATAAATTTCTCATAGTGGATCTTCGGTCGTTGTGGATATCATATTTGCCGCCTTTGTTTTACATGTGTTAGTAAGTAGTACTACTGTTTGCGCATGAAGATGAATATGATAATCATGTAAATCAATGTACCAACTGTGTAATTCTGTTATACAGAGACCACACAGCGTTACCATTGCAGATTTGCGCAAAACTTTAGCGTTATTTTCTAAATATCGACCAAAGGCTATTGCGAAAATACGTCGGTTTCATTAATCAATGATATGCGACACTGAAACATAGTTTTTCCTCTTGCGATAAGTCATTTTAAACATCACGTCGACTGATGTTGGTTTACTTATATCACATCCACCGCACAAGGAATTATTTTTGCTACCCAGTCTCACGAAATTTCGTGATATAGTCACCTAACTTTTTGATTCTTTTTTCGTCATGATATTGTCACAAATTTCCGCGTTTTTTCTTGATTGTATCACAAATTTCTATTTACGTGTCATTGTCACGTTTTGGAGACGCAACTGCTTTTTCCTATTTTCAAACCATTGTCACTTCAGTTTAGGGTTAGATTTGGTGTTTGCGTTAGGATGTCACTTTAAGTATTGGTTTATAAAAAAATTCTGATTTATTTTGTATATTTTCTGATTTTTAAACCATTGTCGCCTGGCGTTAGGGTTAGAGTTGGGTTTGGGTAAGGATTTTATTTTTATGTAAATCTAACCCTAAACCAAAGTGACAATGGTAAGAAAACAGTTGAGTAACAAATACATGACAATGACACGTAAACAAAAATTTGTGATACGATCAGGAAAAAACGCGGAAATTCTTGACAATATCACGAAAAAAGCATCAAAAAGTTACGTGACTATAGCACAAAATTTTGTGAGACTTGGCTGCTTTTTAACTGAAGGAGACGTAAAAGTATTATTCAAACATTATGGGTAAGAAAGCCTTTTATACTTGGGAGCAGACACGTATTGTGTTTCTGGGAGGTTTTAGCGCATAAGGCATCTTTAACTAATAATTATGTGATTTACTTGCGTCAGGTGACCTAAAAAATGTGAATAAACTGTTTCCATTGCACCTCATGCGAGCGTAAAAACTTTTTTGCAATAGTTTTTGCAAAATTCACGTGTTTCCATTGGCCGTATTTTCAATTCGCAATGTCAATTTGCGCAATTTAAAGGGTAATGGAAACGCAGTTACTGTCGGATAGTTAAACATATATCACACTTTCAAACATCTTAAAACACAAGCTGGGCAATTACTACCCTCCTTTTCCCGGAGTCCACCACATGCTACTACGTACTGTATATGTATATATAGAAGCAGTGTTTTAGTAATAATTTTATATTTGACAAAAGAGATCAAGTTTTCTTTGTTCGCCGAAGAAAAGAAAAGATGGAAATTTCTATCCGATCCGGTGAGTGAGGAGGCACTTTGGCAATCTGGAGCAAATATCTGATTAACATTCAGTGGTACTTTATCTAAACAGAATACATCATCACGTTTGGCACTGGACCCAATCAGACCATTCAGAAGAATCCATGGGCCAGATTTATTCAAGGGCTGCCAGAAACAGCCCGTCCACGGGGAAGCGTGATTGGTTCTCTATTTAGAATGCAACGACTCGTAATCCATTCTCTTCTGGTTCCGTTCGACAATTCAATCTGCGTCTACATTCATTTGAAATCAACATCAGCTTCCTGTTTCTCATTATTATAGTGACAATTAAGACCATGTGAAGAAGATGAGCCTTTCTTGTCCAAGACTTCATTGGAATAAAATCGAAACATGTCATCATAACACAATGCTTTTTAATTTATAATATATAATTGTAAACACAGTTTGAAAATGGGTAACACTTTAGGTTGTATAGTTAACATCAGTAAATGCATGAAAAAGCAGTAAACAATATAGTTTTTCAGCAAATAATAATTCTTAAATCAAAACCGCGGTTATTTAACTGGATTACTCAATGGCTTTGAAAACATGCATTTATATATTTACTTTATAAAGTAAGTGTTGTAATAAACTACACGTGTCAAAGCAGTTGTGCCTTCGAAGCACATTACAAACAAATAGTTTCAATATCATGCAATTTATATTTTAATCGCACAATAATTGTTTTACCTCGGTTATCTTGTTTTTGTAATTGTTTGAATTAAAAAATTATTAATTGCACAGCATTATTTATAAGTAAATGTTGATTAACATGAAATAAGATTAATAAATGCTGTAGAAGTGTTGTTCATTGTTAGGTAGTGTTAGCTAATTCATGAACTAATTGTTAACAAACAATAATAAATAAATAACAAACCTATTGTAAAGTGTAACCATTAAATGCTAACTTCAAATGACAGGATCTTACAGGGTTCTTGACTTGCTGTATGGTACTTTGTAGATTGGCGTTTTTGATGTTTTATTATAGACTCTTTAGGTCAATGTTTTAGTTCTTAGATGTTTTTTGTTCTTATTGAACCATTATTTATCAAAAGATGAACATTCAATGCATGTCATTTATGTGACTGAAGACCGAATGTCTCCCACATCTTTCCTTCCCATGAGGTCAAAATCTCTCTGACCGTTAAATGACGGTTGTGTCGTGTGCGTGTACGCTTCATTACGTGTTGTCCAAACATCTGTCTGTCTCTCTTTCCCTGCAGGTCTGTGTTTATGGTATTAGGACTGTCTCACTTCATGTGCTCAATGTGCTTCATGAGAAGGATTTGTGTAATTATATTAAACATGCTCCATCTACAAACCTCTCTCTCTCTACACACACACAGCAACTTACTTCCCTCTCTCTCGCTGTATCTGTATCTGTCTGTCTGTCTATCTGTCTGTCTCTCTATCTGTCTGTCTCTATTTCTGCACTTGTAACACCTCTGCATCCTCAAAGCTGCCTTCAATAATCTTTTAGTTTTGAGGTCATATGTACTGTAGTGCACTCCCACATGTATATTCCTTTTAAAATGCCTAAAATAAATTTCTCTGTCCATTGTCACATGCACATTATTTTTAACATGAATAATCTAGAATCAAGAGTTTAATACAGAAATATTTCAACTTTAACTCAAGTAAAATGAGAGGTTGTATAAAGTTGTGTGTGTTGCATTAGTAGATGTTATACTGGAGACATTATTTAAGAATTCAATGCAGTTTAATGCCAGCTGGGACCCACAGTCATCTCTCGTTCTCTCTCAGTTTCAAGGCTGCTGGTTATATAGAAACATATTTCTCTTCTTACTCATATTTTTCATACTTAGATGCGCCGTTTTTCCTGAGCCAATGTTTTTTTTTTACTTTAGTTAGTGTGTAATGTTGGTGTTAGACCATAAATAATACCTGCAAAAATATAAAGTTCAAAGTTCAATGCCAAGCGATATATTTTTTTTAACAGAATTTGCAATTCAAGGACTACAGCCCTCTACTTCCCAGTTAGCGGATGACAATATTCTGAATTTTTGACCTCTAGAAAAAAAATTCTTAGTATTTTTGTCTTGTTTTCAGTAAAAATATCTAAAAGTTCTTAAATTAAGATGTGTTTTCTTGATGAGCAAAACGACCCAAGAAAATAAGTTTAGTTATATCAAATTTAAGTGATTTTGTGCATAAAACAAGCAAAAAAAAAATCTGCCAATGGAGTAAGCAAAAAATCTTGAAAATTTTTCTTAAACACTAAATACAAGAAAAATTTGCTTACTCCATTGGCAGATTTTTTGCTTGTTTTATGCACAAAATCACTTGATATATTTTGATTTGATATATTTTGGTCTAAAAACTAGACTTATTTTCTTGGGTCGTTTTGCTCATCAAGAAAAGGCATCTTAATTTAAGAATTTTTAGATATTTTTACTGAAAACAAGACAAAAATACTAAGAAAATGTTTTCTTGAAAATCATTTTTTGCAGTGTATACAAAAAAAAATGCAGCAACGGAGATTCCATGGAGAAAAGTTGCGTTAGTAAAGTGTTTTTGTCATATTGTACCCCTTGTTATTTTTATCCCGGAGTAAAATCCCCTTTGTTTGGCCTTTGCTGAGGACAGCTTCCTCAATGGCGTGAGCTTTCTGGACAACGTGCGCTAAGCTGCTGTTGAATCACAACACACGGGACCAGATACACAATCAGAACTCGTTACGTATTTCTGAAGGAGGGACTTCATACAGAGACATCAGCTCGTTTTTAGGACATGCACACGCGAAACATGAACAAATGCTTTATTGAGCACTGTAAATACAATCAAAACTTCGAAAACACAGGAAAAAACTGCACTTTCAATGTGTCGGTAATCTTTCTCTCTTTATTGTAAGCTCATTTTAAGTCATGACTTTTGAATACAAAGTCACATATTGTTTTCTTCTGCTGTATATTTGGAAGAAATTTATTGATATTACGCATTTTTAGATTTTCACAATCCAAAATCTACTGAAGTTTCTGGCTGCATAGACAGTTCCCTTCTGAGTGATGTAGCATCCTGAAAGCTTGAAATACAAAGTCACACTTTCTCTCTTTTCTTTTTCAGTTTTTTCTCTGTATCTTTATCTCTTCTCTTCTTCCTCCTCTCTTCTCTCTCTATATTCCTGTGGGACTCGTGTAATGCTGTGTTGGGTGGCGCGGCTCTGCACCTCTCTGCTGACTCTTACACTTCCATTGTGAGATTTATGCTAAATATGCATATCTTAATTGCATTATTCAAAATAATTAGCTAATATATTTTTGCATAACGACAAGGTAAGCAAATAGTGTCTCTCTGCTCTGTGTGCTGTGGCTGGGCAAGTTCGTAAAATTAATAGGCTCCCAAAATTACTAATTACCTTGTATTTTCCTCAGTTTCAGGTTTGTTTCTTTATGAGTGTATGAGGGTAAAGATCTTTACACACGTGTGTTTGTTATTTACATTATTTGAATCCTGTATGTGTGTGATGCATTAAAGATATTTTTGATGCATTTACATTCATTCAGAATAGCTTACACTACACTCATTCATCAACTGTTGAATGATTTGATAAATCTTTGTATTTGTGCTTAATGATATTACAATTATTTTAAAAAGAGCATTGAGGCGTATAATGCATTACATTACATTATTAACAGTCATCCAACGTTATGCATCATACATCACAGTAAATATCACAGTATATTTTATATCTTCTCGCGTCGCTGTAGAGATATCTCGCATACTTCTGTTCTCCATTAAACAGCTATACATGCTGCCCAATTATATCAATTAATCTTAGCCTAGATAATAAATATTTTCTTTATTTGTGGAAAGTACCTGCACTTATCTTCCTGTTGGAGATGAAGCGGCCTCTCCAGCCACGTGCATTATTTAAACTCTCTTCAGCGTAAGGTTTTAAAGCAGAAACACGCACCGTAATCACTGTAATTAATAGACCGGTTTCAGTATCTCGGACTATCAGGTGCTGGTCGTTCATCAACGCTGGGTTAATGAAGTTCCCCAACCCAAGCAGATCTGTGGTGGTTTGTGTGGTTCCACTTACTTCTGTTACTTACACAATCACCCAAAAAAGCAATAAAAGTCACAATAATCATATGTGAGACTCAGTATATGTTTTGCATTAATTGATGGTACTAGATGTTTCATCGATGATGCTGGGCTGTGACTGCTAGGCCGTTGCTATGTGGTTGCTTAGATGTTTAAAGACATTGCTATCGTTAATCCATTTTATCGTCTACAAGGTGAAAATGTTGAGGCTTATTAGAGTAAGTCAGCCAAACCAAGCCAAGCCAAACGATGGATTTCGCGCATTTGTCTGCTATCATGAACAACATTGATGCTTCCTGTCACATTTGTAATTAAGGAACCCGGTGGAACCCGTGAAGAACCGACAGCTTTGGTTTTAACGAGGTGCTGTTTTGGCACCAACTCAACGGCTGCTATGACAACTGCCTGGGCCCTATAGGAGCGAAGAGCAGACAGCGGACGGCGTCAGAGCCTCTGCCGAACGAACACAATGGACCGCAACTTCATGGATCCTCCAATTTAGACTTCAACCCAGTCGTTTAAGGTGGAACGGTTCGCCTGGGCCTCGTTGACGAATGGCAGCAGATCAAAACCACCTTAATGTTCTGTCCCTGCCAGCGAGGCGAGCTTTGTTCAAACTGACAGGAATTGGCAGGCAGCCATTTTGTTTGCAAATTTACATAAACGCCAAATGGTGCCTGTTTCCTGTAGGTCTTCTAGAATTCTCTTTAAGCGAATCTCTCTGTGTGTGTGTGCGTGTATGATGCGAGCTTCATTAGGACATACTTCTCATTCCTGTTGTGAAGTTGATGAGCTCAACACTGATGCAGGCGTGTCATGCTGTACTTTACTTTTGCTAGATTATTTCATGACCCCATGAGACAGTGAGCTGTGAAGTTCAGCTACTCAGAATTATGGCCCATATTTCATCGTCTTTGTGCTCCTGGGTGAATGTTATAAACCGGTCCACGTCATATTTCACCATGAATACAAAGAATAAATTTACAAACCAATTTAAAATGTAAATTTATATTTTGATTAAAGCAAATGAAGTTTGAGGATAATTAAAATGTTATGCTTATTTTTTACATTTGGCAGATGCTTTTATCCAAAGCATTACATCTATAAAGCATATATATAGCCGCAGAGTCACACCCGTTTTGCCTTTAATCATCATTTCTACGACCATTTCTGTCCAGTGTCTGTTGAATTCTAACAAAAGCAAACCTTATGAGTGACATAGGTACAATTTAACAGCAAATCTTGATGCCTATTCCGATTTGTTGCCTGTATCAGTTTTTTTTGGACAACCCGCTTACATCACCCATTAAAAGTGATTCATATCCAATATACACTAAACACTTGGCAAAAAAATTCAGACATACTGACCCAAAACAGCTTAAAGCATGGAGGAAGTAAAATGTTGTATTCAATTGACACAGACAAAATGATTATACAAGATATTCAAGAAAAAAATCTTATTATTTTTGTCTTGTTTTCAGTAAAAATATCTAAAAATTCTTAAATTAAGATGCTTTTTCTTGATGAACAAAATGACCCAAGAAATTAAGTCTAGTTTTTAGACCAAAAATATCAAATTAAAGTGATTTCGTGCAAAAAAACTGAATTTTTCTTGAATTTTGTGTTTAAGAAAAATTTTCTGAATCTTTTTGCTTACCCCATTGGCAAAACAATGACTCTTCTTATCGTAATTTCTTGCTTATTATTTTTGTCTGTTTTCAGTACAAATATCTAAAAATTTCTAAATCAAGATGTATTTTCTTGATGAGCAAAATTACCCAAGAAAATAAGTCTAGTTTTTAGATAAAAACACAAAATTTAAGTGAATTTGTGCTTAAAACAAGCAAAAAAATCTGCCAATGGAGTAAGAAAAAAAATCATTAACTTTTTTCTTAAACACTTAAAGGGATACTTCACCCATTTAGCATTCAGCTTTGTATCTGTAGAAACCCAGCAGTATTACTGAATGACCATGTTTCCCTCCATCATTTCCCTCTGAGAGGAGAGATATCTGCATTTTGGTTCTGCAAAAAAGTCCTCCGATGATGTAATATGACGATTTTTGCATCATCGGAGGACTTTTTTGCAGAACCAAAATGCAGATATCTCTCCTCTCAGGGGGAAATGATGGAGGGAAACATGGTCAATCAGTAATACTGCCGGGTTTCTACAGATACAAAGCTGAATGCTAAATCGGTGAAGTATCCCTTAAATTAAAAATGTTTTCTAAATTTTCTTACCCCTGTCGGAGCCGATGGTGTAGTGGGCTGTGCCCCGACATTTGGGGCTTTCACACTTTAAAAAAACATTTAAAAAAATTCTTACCACATTGGCAGATTTTTTTGCTTGTTTTGCACAAATTCACTTAAATTGTATATAATAACCTATATTTAACCAGGAGATAAAAAAGTCACTGAGATTAAAATCTCTTTTGCGGGAGTGTCCTGGAATACATATTTTTTGTCTAAAACTAGACTTATTTTCTTTATTCATTTTGCTCATAAAGAAAATACATCTTGATGTAAGAATTTGTAGATAATTTTTAGAATACTTGAAAACTTCAACATTACAGCACTTAGTGGAGTTGTCGTCCTCCATTGTGTTGCTAAGAAGAGTCATGTGATCGCAGGTGGTGTCCACCTGAGTTGACGTCATTTGCCAGCGTCGCATTTTCGATGACGCACGACACATCTTGACATGGGAATATCCCATACAGTCTGTCCGCTTACATTGCGGACACAAATGCATATATCCGATTTATTTCCACTTGAATGAGGCTTGAAATTAATCAGAGAATATCGGAATCTTTGCGCTTTTTTCCTGCTTACACGTCCGTGGGTCATATCCGATCTGTGCCACATGAGGGGAAAAATCTGAGTCACTTTAATCAGGCAGTGTAAATGCGGTCATAAAGTCACTCAACAGCAACGTAAAAGACTAAGTGGATACAAAGACACATTAAAAATGTGATAAAAAATCTGCATTATTACATTAAATTTATATTTCTGCAATTTTTCTAAAATACATTTAAAAACATTAGCATTTTGTTATTGAGAAGTGAATTTGTACTTGTTTTTTCCGCAGTACTCAAGATCGGAAAACACTTATCTTTTTTGTTCTTTGGAACAAGTTTTCACCATTTAAGTTTTTAGTAAATAAATGCAAATAAAAACATTTTTTATTTTTAACTTGGCATAAATGTGGTCAGTTGTTGGCAGAATGAAACAAAAATGATAATTTTACTTAAAAACATGTTACATAGTAAATTTTCAAAAATATCTTGAAGTGGTCTCTTATTTTTTCCATGGCTGTATATATATACACATTTTATCAGTATGTTTCCTGGGGTCAAACCAGTGAGCTTTTGCATTGCTAATGCAATGCTGTACCATTGAGCTATACAGTGAAACTATCAAAGGATTGTTCACTCAAAACTTAAAACTTTGTCATTATTTACAGTACACAACCATATGTTGTTGTACAAGAATATCAAGAAATAGCGTTGTGTTATTTTGGTCAAAGCTATCATATGGCATCAGGGGGACGACTTTAATTTCACGTTTGTGGTTATTTTTGTTCATTTGGAGCTTGACAGATGTAGACACTATGAACTAGCGTACTTGTTAACGTGAGGGTGTAGAAGAACATAAGGATGAATAAATAAAACATTTTCCCCCAATTCTCAATACCATAATTGATTTCAGATTGAAATGTAACCCGATCCTCTCGCCCCATCAAGCATCATCATTATTTGTTGAAAAGAAAAACGTCCACCTTCATTCAGGTGCCACGTCGCTCACGACGCAGAGTTACATGTAATAATAGCCATCCCATTATTTTTGAACAACATCAGGTACGCAGATATTTACACTCGCATCTGTGACACGAGAGGAAATCATGCAAATATGAAAGGGCCCTGAAAATGAAGGATTGTGGGATGCGGGCGGTTGACATCTTGGCACGGTGAGCTGATCAATTAGTCTAATCACACTAGTGTCAGCACAGGCTGCATTAATATTCAATTAATGGTCTGAATCCCTCCTAAAGCTTCTAGAGCCTTCTGGTGCTGCCTCCGAGCGGATCCGACATCTCGCGCTCCTATTGGCTGACGAGGATTCCATCACCATGGAAATACCAATCGTTGTTGACAGCATCACTCTGGTTGGAGTGTGTGCGCTGAACGTTGGCCTCGGGCGTTGACTGTGGGTTCCCGAAACTTTATTGACAATAAACACATTTACGAATTAAACAACTAGAATACTGAAGTAAAAGAGAAATTTAACTGCGCCGGCCTATGGACAAACCAATTGAACATCGTAAAGCGAAAACATGTCTGTGTACGATATTTTGTGTGTTTCTCTCCCCGAGCAGTTTCAACTGGAGCAGATGGATGTTGTTTAGGCTGTGTGTATGTGTGTTTGTGTGTGTGTGTGTGTGTGTGTGTGTGTGTGTGTGTAATGGGAAAGCCAGGAGGGCTGTGAGATTCCAGTATTCCACTTTTCCAGGTCAGAGAGGATTAGGTTCTGCCTGACTGCTTTGGGCACTTACAAGGGTTAATTACTTTAACTCTATTAGTAAGTTATTTCTGCATTTTGGTTGTTCAGCCCTTTATACCATACAAAACTCTTAATACTTACTTGTGTATGGCATAGTACACAGTATATACTGTAAAATAGGGATGGGTGATGAAAACTGATATGAAAGTGGTTACCGCCATTGTGTTGCTCCATGATGTGGATTCTGCAGTACTGTTGATACCCTTACTTATTCATGAATTATATTTTTGCATCTTTGCAAAATCATCACTTATATTCTGTATATGTGTCTGTAATTGTGAATTATATTGAATTATTCAAAATTATTTCATGAAAATGTAGAAGTTTTAAAGACAACGTTTCAATCCGACAGTGACAATATGCATAATATTCATAACAAGATGAGTCTGCACAGTGGCACTTTTTGAGGAAAATAAATACAAATAAATCATGTCCAATCCAATATGACCAATCGCTCACTTTATTTAGTTATATAAGGTTAAAAAGACATATTTTGCCAGTAATTTAACTAACACCGTTACAAATTTCTGTAGAAATTACAGTATTACTGACAGCTGTTTGCCAGTAACTTACTGTAGATTTAAAGTTACTGTATGTTATTTAGTGGCAACAGTTTGTTCAAAGTTAAATAAACATTAAACATTAACAAGACTTTATATTTACAGAATAAAAATATCAGCCTCATGCAAAGCATTCTGAAAGGTTGATGAGGATTTCTGGTTCCCAGAATGGTTTGCATGAGACTGATATTTCGATTTTTTTTCTGTAAAGACTTTTAATGAAGGTTTAATGTTCATTTAATTTTAAGATGTAAAATAAATCTTTGGTAATAAATACCCCAGAGTATGTATGTGATGTTTTAGCTCAAAATATCATGTAGATAATTTATTTTAACATGTTAAAATTGACACTTTGTAAAAATATGCCGTTTTGGGGTGTGTCCTTAAATGCAAATGACTGATATCTGCACTAAATTACAGTGCCGTGGTTGGAAAGTGAAGATTAAGGGGCGGTATTATTATAATAAGACATCACAAGGGGAGCCCAATTTCAATGAGCTATTTTTTCTTATGTGCTTGATCTTTTTTACATTTTCTAGGTTGACACAATTATAGCACTTAAACATGGAAAAAGTCAGATTTTCATGATGTCTTCTTTAAATCTACAGTAAGTTACTGACAAACAGCTCCATAACTACAGCCAATGTTTTACAGTGTAAAGTTTACTACAATGTGATTCCAAAATATAATAGCAATATACGGTAATACCGATATACCAGTGGGAGAGTGGAAAATACCTTGATATGAATTTTAGGTCATATCGCCCACCCCTACTGTAAACAGTAGTGTGTGAAACAGTCCACACAGAAATGTGTTACTATGACTTTACTACAGCACATGTTTAATTTTTGTGCCAACGGTGTCCATTTATTAATCTCAGAAATTAATTTGGCTATTTTTGTGCATCAGTGTCTTTTAGTAGTCCAGTCAAATGATGAGTGGTGAAATCATGTTGATATTACTTTTTTATAATGATGATGATGAGCCCTGTTTGCATTTTTAGAAGTAAAAGCTTTGCTATTTGTGGCTGTAAAATAAAACAATAGTTTACTCTTTCTGGCAGTCTCTCTTTGTTTCTATTTGTGTGTGTGCGTGTGAATGTTTTTTTTCCGATCTGTGCCATTCAACCTCTGGCCTTCTGAGAACTTCACCATCTGTTGTGCTGTAAAACTGGAGCATGTTCTGTAAATGAACTTCACATTAAAACATCTTTGTTTTCTCTTCTGTAACCCACAGATTCACTGTGTCTGAAGGTCTGGAGACACGAGATGTACACCGGTTTAATTTGGATTATAATCCTGACGTCTGCAACCCACTTCGGTACCTTAAGGAGATCCAAGCAGGAAGACCCATGAAAGATTTATAAAGGAGGTAAAGTGGTGGCTGCAACACAAACACGTTACCATCGCACCTTCACCTGTGGCCCACCAGACAGTGAAACCCGTGTGTGAGCGTTTGTGAGCGCAGGTCGAGTTCAGACGTCACCAGATACCTCTCGAGTGTGTGTTGTGTGTGTGCACGGGTCCCACAGGGTGACATACTACAGCTGTAGACAGACATTGAGTTAGCTGGCATCTGCTGTCCCAACATCTGCAGACTGGGCCAAAGACACATGTCTCTCTCTCTCTCTCTTTCTCTCTCTCTTTCATCAATGTTTGAATGCGCTTTAGTGTTTCTGTGTGAATTATTGGCTAGACACATTATGGTACAGAGCCAAAGCAGTTAAAGGGTGACAGCAGAAAAACAGGGCAAATTAAAAGTATAACCAATATAATAACTAGAACAGCCCGGTTTCCATTACAGATTTGTGCAAAACGTTGCAATATTTTCTATATGTTAATGAACTATTGTGAAATGATGCCATTAACTCATTTTTTCTTTTGCGGTAAATCATGTCAAAATTAATGGCATATGGATATTGGTAAGTTTATGTATATCACAGCCACCGTATTAATGGCAAGGAAAGCTTCTTGAGAGCAGTCATATCATGTGTTTCTGGGAGGTTAAAGTATGTGATTTTGCATCTTTAAAGAATGATATTGTGAAGTTTATGCCTGTCAGGTGACCTCAGTTTTGCTTAATATTCCTCTTTTTTTTGATTGTCTGAAAAAACAACTCATATGAGCATAAAAATGTTTTGCAAAGCATGGAAGTTTTTTTCCATTTTTAGACGGTTTCAGCAGTAACAACATAAACAAGCGGCTTTCGTTGTCAACACGTAACTTCCGGTAAACTCCGCGAAGAATAACTAACAACAAAGTACTTTTAAAGTACTTTATTTATATAACAAGCAAAATAAACAACATGTAGATTACCTAGGAACCCAAAACATTTGTTATTTTCGACGAGGTATTTGTTTAAGAGTTCAGTTTCAGCAACTAGTTAGACCATTAAACAAACAGAAATCGGAAGTAAAGTTCGCTTATCGCGTCACAGCACGTGTGCCCGATGAAAAACGGTCTATATGTTTCCATTGGGAATTTCACAATTTCAATTTGAAGGCTAATTGAAGGTAATTAATAATAATCCAAATAGGTAAGGACCAAGGGGCAACCTTCCGATCTCTCTGATGAAGACAATACGGAAGTGATTTAAACTGCAATTCATCGACTGGCCACTAGAGGCTCCAAAAGGGAGTCAAGCCCATAGACCCTCAAGGTTAAAAAATACCCAACTTTACAGCAGAAAATAATGTGTTTACAGCCTGGTACCAAAGGTAATTTTGCCCTTCATGACAACAGTAAGGGGGAGAATTTTTTTTGTAACTCATCCGTTTAAATTATATTAAGGCTTAAAGTTCTGCATAATTAAGGGCGTGGCCACTTGAGTGACCTGGCACTGCTGTCACTACAGTCGATCTGGGTGGGCGTAGTTTCAGCAACCACTTCAGCTTTAACCACGTCCTGCCTCTTTACCCATTTTCAGTTATCCACGAGTGATGCATGGTGACGCGATGCCAAGATGCCGAAGGCAGGCTATGCCAACTATTGGCTTTAAAAAAGCTCTTCACAAACCTATGGGTGACGTTACGGACACTACATTCATATTTTTTACAGTCTATGTACTCTGTTACCTTTTACCAAACATAGAAACCAGAAATATTGTCACTACATGTAAACTTTGGTAACTTCATATTACTGTAGCACCACTATTAAATAAATGTCCAGAAAGGTAAAAACATCATCAAACTAGTCCAAATACATTTGAAGCATCGAAAATACATTTAGGTCCAAAAATAACAAAAATTACGACTTTATTCAGCATTGTTTTCTCTTACGGGTCTGTTGTGAATCTGCGTTTACCACACTGCAGTCACGCTGCTGACGTACGACGCTGCTGACGTGTTATCTGGTGCGCCCGAACTTTGTTTACAGTCTGAGGGATAATGACATCCACGACATGCACACTTACGCACCATTTAAAAAAATATAGCAATACCAAAATACAAACAATGTAGAATAGCTTGAATACAGCGTGTGACTCCCTCAGACTGTAAACAAAGCTTGGGCGCTTAAAGATATTAAGAATATATGTTTACAGTATGTAGAAAATACTTCCCTCAGATTCACCATTCTGAGTGTCTCAGATTAGTTGAACATTTCTTGTCTGATATGTTGCAGTTTGTGTGTGTGTTTGTGTGGCAGTGGTTCCTAACAGCTGTGCTCGGGTTCGAGTGGTCTTCTCTCAGAGGGTTGGGGGGGTTCGTAGGGTCCAGGTGTCGTGGATGTGGCGTAGCCTGCAGTGGTGCCACAGGGTGAGAGAGGACGGAAGAGGTAATCAAGCAGCAAAGCACTTCTGACGGACCGCAGAGAAAATACAGCCACAAAACTACTCAACACCCGACTCGTTTCATTTAGCCTACAGGAAAACCTGCGAGAGAGAGAGAGATACACAGAGAGACGAGTTATCTAAAATCTGAACTTTTGTTGGATGTACTTCATAATGGCTCTTTCATGCAGCAATAAAGAAAACCTGACAGCCAAATCAACATTTTCATTTAACAAAAAAGAAAAGAAAGATAACACGAGATAAAGATGCCGTTAGTCAAACAACAGCCCTGTGAATAATGAAACAAATGCAGCCGTACGTGAATTTGTCTAGTTGTTATATTTGTAGAGCGAAATACGCAATTATTTCTCTAATTTTAGACAGTCGGTTAATGTCTGGACATCTGGAAAAACCGCAGCACATGGAAACATGATTTATTTATTCTCTATGCATTATTTACAGGATTTACTGTCATGCTTTTAATAAGCACCAGTGTTTGTGTTTGTGAATCAGTGCTTGAATAGTTTCAAAATCATTGAGATCAAATTTTTTCAACTTTACATATTTTTATATACAACACATGCAAATGAACAGGACAGACAGGTCACTAGGGCTATCACATACAATAATGTTGTCATATACAATTAACTTCATATCAGGGTTTGCACTCCTAATAGTCTCGGAAGAGCGGGAAAAAAACATCCACCAGGAGAATATTTGTCCATAAAAAGTTCAAAGTCCTCTTATAAAACATTCAACAATAACACAGACATTGCAGCGCACTTACGACATCTCACTATGTTTTTTTCCACACTCCTATACTTTAACCATTTTAACCAGTATTTGTAAAATTCATCCATGTTTAATCTTCCATATGTACATATCTTTTACAATCATTATCCATCCTTCTTTTTTGATGGATTCTCATGCAACCATTTCTTATTGTTTTTTTTTACTAGAAACCAATAATAAATTAAGTAAGTACTGGTCTTGAATGTTAAAATAAATAAATACATAGTACTGAAGCTGTTCTCAATTTAGAATCCCCAAATTTCAACATTTGAATAGAGAAAAACACGTTATTTGTACAATCCATTGCATCAGGTTTCAGACATTTATACCTGTTGTTTATCTGCATGTGTAATTCCTGCAGGTAGATGATGCAGATGACACTTTATTCAGATGATTCTTTATTTTTTTACTCCATTAAAGTAAAGAAATATGATAGGAACACATACAATGTGAATAGTACTGTAATTATTTATATTTATTTATTTTATATTTATATACAAATATATCTAACTATCACTATCAGTTTCAAGCTGCAAAAAGTCTTTGATATCTTTTTTTCTACTGTCTTTATTAATCCCTTCAGTTTAACTGTACCCTACCTATTAACTTTATAACGTGTCAAAATGAAAGTTTATTTATAACGCTAAACTAAATGCCGTTACCATATGTAAATGATGGCTGTGTTTAACATAACTCTTGATATATAACAAAGTTTTTGCGTGCAGTAATATGTGAAGGAACTCGAAGGAACAATGGTAATGATGTGTGTTCTCGTTCTCACTCTGATTGACGTGTGGGCGTGCTTTTCCGGGGGAAGTGCCCATAAAAGGAATAAGGGGTCCTTGATATGTAACAGTTAACCATGTTCAAAATAAACTTTCTGAAACTTGTATAAAAGAGGAGTGAAATCGGCCCAGAAATACTCTGTCACACCCTCAACTGCTTGTTTGACACTTTGCCTTTGTTTATCATGAGGATTACAACTATTTAACCCTTAACTGTCACCTGTCCCATATACGGGACTGCTAAGTTTACTTCAATCTTGTGGATGTAAATTTTTATTTGATCATGAGAAACTATATATTTTTGGAAAGCTCTAAGAGTGTAGTTTTCACATTTTAGCACCATTTTGGGAAAAATGATGTAGTGAAAGTCAGTTTTTAAAAGTTAATGGGCCAATTTGTTTTTACATATTTATAACACTAAAACCCTATTCATTTGAAGGTGCCCAACAACTTTTCACCCCCATACTCATGGGGGGGGTCTGGGGGTGACAGGTAAGGGATTAACTGTGTTAATAAGTCAGAATGCATGAAATACCATTAACCCACCGCCCACCCAATGCTAACCACTTTTACCAAAATCAAACAGAATATATCTGCTGCATTTAACCTTATAATTATGCTAATGGATGAGACTAAAATTAATTTATAATACACTCACAAAGGCACACACACATTCACACAGTTGTGTTGTTTTAGAGATGAGGGAGGTGTTTCCTGTCTTTACATCTGTAAGCTGTAATCATGAGAATCTATCAGGTGTGCGTAACTCCTTAACAGGTCATTAATTTACAATAATATGTGTCATATTTACAGACCTGAGCTTTGTTCCTGTGCCTCTTTCTTTTCTTTTGTTGCTTTGAAAGCAATTAATGAACAATAGTAGGTGTAATTAAATCTCTCTCTCTCTCTCGCGCTCTCTCTCTCTGTCTCTCTCTCTCTCTCTCTCTCTCTCTCTCTGGTGATGCTCATTTCAGTTTACGGAGTGCCGTGAGTCAAACGTGAGTTCAGGTTGAGAGGTGTCAGTCTGTAGCACCTTAACTGTTGATTAATCTTCATTAATGTCATAGACACTTGAATGTGTGGTTTTCTGTCAAACGTTGAAGTGTTACAGAAATCTATTTATAAAAGACTTTAAGCATAGACTTAGCTTTGTCTTTGTATTCTGTCTAGGGCTGAATGACAACTAATCGCAACTAATCATTTGCAGAATAAAAGTTTTGTTTACATCATATATGTGTGTGTGTATTGTGTGTAATAATTATGTATATTTAAATGCATAAATGCACACACATGCATGTATAATTTTAAGAAAAAAATATGTGTATATATATTAAGTATTTATATGTATATATAATATAAATTATATTTAAATTTAAAAATGTATTATATGTTAAATGTAAATATTGTTTAAATGTATTCATGCATTTGTTTGTATTTATATGCATAATTATTATACACAATACACACACACATATATATAAGATAACCAAAGACTTTAATTTGCAAACAATTAGTTGCGATTAATTGTTATGCAGCCATAATTCTGACATTAACCTAATAAACCCGTGTGTCACTTAATCTTTCTGTTCCCTTATTTTCTTCTCTTTCCTTTTCCAAAAATATGAGAACATCTTTGTGATTTGTCAGTGTTTTGGTAAACATCCCGTTTGTCTGCTTGTTTACCGCCATCATCCCTCCATCTGTGTGTCTCTTCTCCATCTTTGCTCTTTATTAATATGTGTGCGGCCACTTTGCCAGCAGCTCTCGGGGTCCAAACTTCATTTTCTCTGTTCATCTGATTGCTTGAATAATTTGTGAGTAATTGCACTGTACGTCATCACAGCTTCGCTCTTTGACAATCACATCACTGCTTCACGCAGGATCAAAAACAACCAGGTCCTGATATATCAATCATCTCGCTCTAATTACCGCATGGATTTGCTATCTTGTAACTCTTATTAGTGTATTGTGTTACTTCTAATGAAACCTATTGAGCTTTTCTTCTCTGCTCGTACGAGAGCCGATCGAGAGCTTTATCAGATGGGTCCTAATTACCAGACCCCAACCCAAAAATATACACACACACTTCAAAGAGCTCATACACACACACACACACACACACACACACACACACATACACAGAGAGAGAGAGAAGAGAGACAAACGTTACATCACCTTCCAATGAGTCAAACACTTGAATGTAAAATTTTTTGTATGTTAAGGCCGTATTCTAAAGATGTTTATCATCAGCATTCAATCCTGTTTAAAGTTTTTAGTAATTGCATGCAATTTGTTGTAGTTAAATAAAGCTTTTATAAAGTTAAAGGGATACTCCAGCCAAATATCAGATTTACCCATGATTTACTCACCCTCATGCATTTCGAGACACATATGTCCATTATCTTACAGAACAAGACATTTGGAGTTATTTTACTAAATGTCCTTGCTCTTCCAAGTTTTATAATGGGAGAAAACAGGGACCAGGGACCAACTTCTGACTTTTAACCCCAAAAAAGTGGGTAATCCACACGGCTCCAGTGGGTTAATAAAGGTCTTCTGCGTGTAATCGATGTGATTTTTTTAAAAGAATAAATATCCATATTTCAAACTTTATAAACTGTAATAACTAGCTTCGGTAACGGTGCCATCTTGGACTGACGCGATTCACGAGAGAGTTTTAGCGTAGTGAGCGCTCTTTACGATGGGTACGTTGCACAGTTACTCTTGTGAGTTGTGTCCAAGATGGCGTTGTTACTGAAAGTTAGTTATTATAGTAATAAAGTTTAAAATATGGATATTTTTCTTACAATATTGCATCGATTACCCGCAAAAGAGCTTTATTAACCCCTCTGAGCCGTGTGGATTACTTCTGTAAAGGATGGATGCACTTTATTTGGGCTTCAAAGTCATATGTTGTTCCCTGATCCCTGTTTTTTTTTACCAATTTAAAGCTTGGAAAAGGAAGGACTTTTACTAAAACAACTTTAAATGTGTGCGTCTGAAAGATGATGGAAATATGTTTCTTGGATAATTGGATATTTTGATAAATGATGGTAAGCACACTGCTGAACTTACCATTGACTGCCATAGTAGGATAAAATAATACTATGGAAGTGAATGGGGCTCAAGCATGGTTTGATTATGAACATTTCTCAAAATATCTTCCTTTGTATTCATCAGAACAAAAACATTTATATGTTGTAACAACACGAGGGTAAGAAAATGATAACAACATTTAAATTTTTGGGTGAACTATCACTTTGATCCTGCGATAACATCAAACATTATAGACAGAAGATTTAGTATGTGTGAATATTTGTAATGCTTGAGTAATCTTGTTTAAGATGTGTAAATGTTATTGACATGACAGAGAGTCTGCAACATTTGAATTACATATGTGTAACAGGTGTAGTAACACAAGTAGATTAGATTTACTGTAATATTTCACTGATAGAAAGTAACAGTATGAAAGAGGATCATCTCCTTTCTGAAACACCTGAATGTGTGTGTGTGTGTGTGTGTGTGTGTGTGTGAGTGTGTGTGTGTGTGTGTGTGTGTGTGTGTGTGTGTGTGTGTGTGTGTGTGTGTGTGTGTGTGTGTGTGTGTGTGTGTGTGTAGTGTGTGTGTGTGTGTGTGTGTGTGTGTGTGTGTGTGTGTGTGTGTGTGTGTGTGTGTGTGTGTGTGTGTGTGTGTGTGTGTGTGTGTGTGTGTGTGTGTGTGCGTGTGTGCGCGTGTGCGCGTGCGTGTGTGCGTGTGTGCGTGCGGATAGATCCTTAGCATAGCATTTAGTCTGAATCTGACAGGGTGCTATGAGTGCCTGTTTTAACCTCCAGCGACAGAAAGAGAGAAAGAGATGTGGAAGTGAAGGTGGCAATCGAGCAGTTTTGGCAGTGCCAGCAGATCTTAGTGCTAAATTGTGCGAGTGACGTGACACTGATCTAATGTGTGAGCTTTCATGTGCCGCCAAATCAATGTCCGCTGAGAAACATGAGTCCAGGCTATAACACACACACACATTGATCTTTAGAGTTGAATGTAAGCAAACTTTTTCGTTTTATTTTATTACACCGCTCATAAACAAACAATAGGGGTGAGCGGGGCACAAACTAACACGGGGTTAATTATAACGTAGCTACTTTACATATATCTACAGGGCCGAGCAATCTGCGCTTTTGGTCTTTTTCTCTTACTGTCAGAAGATCTCCTGTGAATTTGTGAAAAGTTTTGATGTGTTTTTGTTAAGATATTGAACAAAGAGTGTTTTGGAGGCATGAAAGTAAATTTCTTCATCTTATGTTTTTTTATTTCTGAGTTGGGTGTGCAAGTCATCAAATCCAACCTTATATTATTTAAATCACTGTCACTTGTTACCTAAAACTTATTTAAGAGGTCAGCTGCATATGTAAGTAATAGACATGTCATAAACAAGTCACATTAAGATAAACTTTATGCTTTTGTGTTATAAAGAAATAACTCTCGAATCATTTTAGGAGAGATCCGTCAGTGTGTCTGTTTAATATTCAGTCTGGCTCAGTAAACGTTACAGGCATGAGTTTAGGTGAAGTGGCACTCGTGGCGTTCTGTGCCCGGGCAGCATCTGCACTCCTCTTCTGCCACTGTCAAGAGCTCTTCTTAACTTCCCTTATTAGTGTACTGCTTTGTAGCATGCACTGCTTCACGCCACACACCATTATGATCTTTCTTTGATCCGGCTGCTTTCATCGTTAAGGGTGTCCACACGAGAGCAGTTACAAGATGTGCTGACATCCTTCTGAATTTAGAGCCGAACCGCCGCTGACGAATCTTCACCCTTCAAAAGGCCTCGCATTAGATGTAAGGAGAGAATCCATCTGTGAGAGATGTTTGCAAATGCTCTCGTTCTCTAAAGTAACACGAGGCAGAGCAGAACCGTGATGATTCAAGAGCGACCACAGAGGAAAAATTTAATCCACATGGTTCTCTGAAGACCTCATAATTTCTTTTATGAATTAAGAACGGTTGCTTGACTTTTTATGCAGTGTTTTAATGCATTATCCTGTGTTTTCATATCTGGTATAGCACTGTACCATGAAGTTTTACATTTATGCATTCATGCTTTTATCCAAAGAAACTTACAGTGCATTTTTTTCAGTATAGGTGTTCCCTGGGTTCAAACCCATGACCTTTTTCATGCACTACTATAAGCTACTTTGGAAAGAAAATATTATTTTTAAAGGAGTAAATGATTCATTAAAAAATGCAAAAAGCTGCACTGTCCTCAGCCCCACCCAGTGTTTTAGTCGAGACCACCTAACTAAAACCGAGACCAGAGGGTGTGAAGACCAAGACTAAAGACAATCAACACAAAGACAAGACCAAAGACAGTCGATACCAAGACCAAAGACTGCAACAACAAGACCAAGACCTAAGACAGCTGACACCAAGACAAGACCAAGACCTAAGACAGTTGACACCAAGACAAGACCAAAGACAGTCGACACCAAGACAAGACCAAGACCAAAGACAGCCGACACCAAGACAAACCAAGACCTAAGAAAGTTGACACCAAGACAAGACCAAAGACAGTCGACACCAATACAAGACCAAAGACAGTCGACACCAAGACAAGACCAAAGACAGTCGACACCAAGACAAGACCAAAGACAGTCGACACCAGGACAAGACCAAGACCTAAGACAGTTGACACCAAGACAAGACCGAGACCAAAGACAGTCGACACCAGGACAAGACCAAGACCTAAGACAGTTGACACCAAGACAAGACAAAAGACAGTCGACACCAAGACCAAGACCCAATACAGTTGACACCAAGACAAGACCGAGACCAAAGACAGTCGACACCAGGACAAGACCAAGACCTAAGACAGTTGACACCAAGACAAGACAAAAGACAGTCGACACCAAGACAAGACCTAAGACAGTTGACACAAAGACAAGCCCAAGACCTAAGACATTTGACACCAAGACAAGACCGAGACCAAGGACAGTAGACACCAAGACAAGACCTAAGACAGTCCACACAAAGACAAGACCTAAGACAGTTGACACCAAGACCAAAGACAGTCCGCACAAAGACAAGACCAAGACCAAAGACAGTTGACACCAAGACCAAAGACAGTCCGCACAAAGACAAGACCAAGACCAAAGACAGTTGACACCAAGACCAAAGACAGTCCGCACAAAGACAAGACCAAGACCTAAGACAGTTGACACCAAGACCAAAGACAGTTCACACAAACACACGACCAAGACCAAAAACAGTTGACACCAAGACAAGACCAAAGACAGTCCACACAAAGACAAGACCAAGACCTAAGACAGTTGACACCAAGACAAGACCGAGACCAAAGACAGTCAACACCAAGAAAAGACCTAAGACAGTCCACACAAAGACAAGACCAAGACCTAAGACAGTTGACACCTAGACAAGACCAAAGAGAGTCGACACCAAGACAAGACAAAAGACAGTCGACACCAGGACAAGACCTAAGACAGTTGACACAAAGACAAGCCCAAGACCTAAGACAGTTGACACCAAGACAAGACCTAAGACAGTCAACACAAAGACAAGACCAAAGACAGTCCGCACAAAGACAAGACCAAAGACAGTCCACACAAAGACACGACCAAGACCAAAAACAGTTGACACCAAGACAAGACCAAAGACAGTGCACTAGTGTTGTTTTTGGCGGCCTGTTTTAATTTTAGGTTTAGTCTAGTCTTTGTGTCAAGCTGACATTTTAGTTTTTATTAGTTTTAGTCAGTTCATACTCTTTTTAGTCTAGTCAAGTTTTAGTCGACTAAAAGTCTGGGCATTTTAGTCTTATTTTAGTCAGAATTATCCTTGACTATTTTTGTCTAGTTTTAGTCGACGAAAACTGGTGACAATTTTAGTCTAGTTTTAGTCAATGAAAATTGTATTTTAGTCTCTTTTTAGTAATGGAATTCTATTTAACCCAGTCAATATAGTATAAGTACCTAGCAGTAGTATAGACAAAACCAAAATTTTCTTTTAGCCAAACCCGTTAAAATAAGTTATCTTGTTATATTATACCTTATAGATATAAGAATACATCCATTTCAGACATGGAATATGCTCTGATTGGAATTTACTTGATTTGAAGATATATATTCTACTTAATTTTATTTAACCTCTGAGTGAGTGACTTGACTGTAGGTAAAGAGTCTACATTAAAGTCTACATAATCAAAACATAGTAGTCTAAGCAGAAACACACACACAGGGCCACTGCTGGTCAGATGGGTGCCATAAGCTGACTTTTACGGTGGTGCCACCTTTAGTTAAAAAACAACAACAAAATCACAACTATAGTAGGCTATGTGTGAGAATAGCACTTTATTAAAATGCTATTGTTATCATTTATAATTGTATTTTGACAGCAACACAAACTACAATTATACAAATATGCAATATAGTATATCTGTATTTGTGTAGCTAATGGCACTATAATGTGACAAAGCTAATTTTACGTGTCAGTATAAATCCAAGCAGTTTTGGAGAATTACTAAATATCTATCTTGTAAATAAATTAAAAGCCAGCTTTAAGAAACATCAGATGTCTATTAACAAAAGCAAAAGTTTGTATGTATGGTTACGTTCTTAATAATACAGCTGTTTGATTGATTTAACACTCAAGCATTCAGTTAAGCAAGTTTAGTTAATTCAAATAATAAATAAGGACACAGACCCTTGTTGTTAGCATATAATTTATAAAACAACGTCTTTAGCATACATATATATTTACCATGCTTCAAAACACAACGCAGCACATGTCATTTCACATGTACGTTTACGTATTTTTGCGGATCGATTTGCAGAGCGCCATTGAACACACATGATAATTTGCAGTCAGGTGGCGCCGTGGCGGGGTGCCAGGAGATGGCTAGACGAAATAACGTTATAACATTTCGTCTCGTCTCGTTTTGGTCAACGAAAATGAAGACACATTTTAGCATAGTTTTTATTTAGTAAACCACTTTTAGTCTCGTTTTTATTCGTCAACAATATTGTATTATACATTTTATTATAGTTTTCGTCACATGACCAGCATCTACGTTACGTCTCGTCTCGTTTTCGTCACGTGATAAAGGTTCGTTGACGAGGATATTTTGTCATACTTTTCGTTGACGAAAGCAACACTACAGTGCACACAAAGACAAGACCCAGACCTAAGAAAGTTGACACCAAGACAAGACCGAGACCAAAGACAGTCGACACCAAGACAAGACCTAAGACAGTCCACACAAAGACAAGACCAAGACCTAAGAAAGTTGACACCAAGACAAGACCTAAGACAGTCCACACAAAGACAAGACCAAGACCTAAGAAAGTTGACACCAAGACAAGACCGAGGCCAAAGACAGTCGACACCAAGACAAGACCTAACACAGTCCACACAAAGACAAGCCCAAGACCTAAGACAGTTGACACCAAGACCAAAGACAGTCCGCACAAAGACAAGACCAAAGACAGTCCACACAAAGACACGACCAAGACCAAAAACAGTTGACACCAAGACAAGACCAAAGACAGTGCACACAAAGACAAGACCCAGACCTAAGAAAGTTGACACCAAGACAAGACCGAGACCAAAGACAGTCGACACCAGGACAAGACCAAGACCTAAGACAGTTGACACCAAGACAAGACCAAAGAGAGTCGACACCAAGACAAGACAAAAGACAGTCGACACCAAGACAAGACCTTAGACCAGGGGTCGGCAACAGGCGGCCCGCGGGCCAAGAGTGGCCCGCCAACAATATTTTCTGGCCCGCCGGATTATTTTGGAAGTCCGTTTTTTATCAGACTATTTTTATTTTACAATAACAGTTTACAAATATGGCTCCTATCATTCCTTCATTCGTTTTTCAAATTTAAACCAAAAAGAAAATAAAGAAAAACGACTTGTTTTCTATTATTTATTTTCTGAACTAAAATGAAAAAAAAAACAAATAAGCCTTAACGACTCGTTTTCCGATTTTCTGATTGTGCGCTCAGATCAAAAATAGAAAAAATTTATGAAACGGGTTAAGCCTTATTTTTATTTAACACCTAAGCAGACATATACCAATGAAATAATTTTAAACAGATCAGGTACTATTGTGGTAACAGATTACAGCCGTTTTAATAATGGTTTGAATAGCAACCATGCGCCAGTTTTATTCGCTTACAGTCCGACTTTTGAACTTTTTTCATTATTATTTATTCGTAATAAAAAATATGTATTACCTGATAAAACATATTTGCACTAAATGCTGCACAAAACTCTTCCACTAGCCTACTTGAGAAAAGCCGTAGCCGCGTGGCGATTTCCCCGCTGCATAGTGTATGAAACGCCCGAAAGGATTCATGCGGCGGATGATGAAATTTTAAAGTAAAGACGGTAGCGCTCTGGGGTACCTATACTTTGGACGGAGCCTGTGGTCTGACTGACAACAGCCCTCTCTTGACAGCGTATCCGCACTTCATTCTGACCACCTGTACAGCTTTAGGAGCTGTTTGGTACTGAAACAGCCAACAACATTATTTTTGTGCAAGTATGTTTGAAATGGTTTGGCAGAAAATAGCTTACTTCATTTGTTAGTAGGGCAATATGGTTTCCGTTTATGTTGGTTAGATATTTGAGTGATAGGCTTTGTCCTATTTAATTTATGTTATTTATATTTCATTATTTTTTCTGTGACATTTTTTCTCTGCTGACAGTACAATGTTAAAATAATATTTATATTGACACGAACACAATTTTTGTATAGTATTTATAATTGTTATAGGCTACTTAATCTCTCTCTTTCAGTTCGAGACATTTGATTTTGAGATTCTGGAAACGAGATTTAGGTTTTGCGGACCCGTCAGGTCGGGAAATAAAGCGTGTGAACACAGAGTGTATTTTAAGCGTTGCTGAATAGAAACTTGTGGAAGCTGGACGAAAAAAAAAACAGTCCCGCGCAGACCTCCTTAAACCTTAGGTGTGTATGTGTGTGTCCCGAATAAATGATAATTAAAAAAGGAATAAAGTTCAAAAGCCGGACTGTAAGAGACTTTTATGGGAGCATAAAGGCCTGTAAAATGTTACCACTATTGTACTTGATCTGCTTAAAATGATTTCATTGATATATGCATATGAAGGTGTTAAGTTCAGGAATAAACAATGGAAAAACAAGTCGTTTTTTTTCATTTTTTTTATTTTTGTTTTTAATTTGACAAAAAAACGATTGAACGAAGTAATACACTGACACACTGGCCCAAGACCTAAGACAGTTGACATCAAGACAACACCGAGACCAAAGACAGTCGACACCAAGACAAGACCTAAGACAGTCAACACAAAGACAAGACCAAGACCTAAGACAGTTGACACCAAGACAAGACCAAGACCAAAGACAGTCGACACCAAGACAAGACCAAAGACAATCCACACAAAGACAAGACCAAGACCTAAGACAGTTGACACCAAGACCAAAGACAGTCCGCACAAAGACAAGACCAAAGACAGTCCACACAAAGACACGACCAAGACCAAAAACAGTTGACACCAAGACAAGACCAAAGATAGTCCACACAAAGACAAGACCAAGACCTAAGACAGTTGACACCAAGACAAGACCTAAGACAGTCAACACAAAGACAAGCCCAAGACCTAAGACAGTTGACATCAAGACAACACCGAGACCAAAGACAGTCGACACCAAGACATGACCTAAGACAGTCAACACAAAGACAAGACCAAGACCTAAGACAGTTGACACCAAGACAAGACCAAGACCAAAGACAGTCGACACCAAGACAAGACCAAAGACAATCCACACAAAGACAAGACCAAGACCTAAGACAGTTGACACCAAGACCAAAGACAGTCCGCAAAAAGACAAGACCAAAGACAGTCCACACAAAGACACGACCAAGACCAAAAACAGTTGACACCAAGACAAGACCAAAGACAGTCCACACAAAGACAAGACCCAGACCTAAGACAGTTGACACCAAGACAAGACCAAAGACAGTCCACACAAAGAGAAGATCAAGACCATCAAAACATGGATGGATATTGTGAGCCTTTGTATTAATTTATTGACTGATTTCTTTTTGGACAGTCCCCCGTGACAAAAGAATTTAATGATTGATTTTGAAGCCAGTGTTTTACATCCAATCACATTACTGATGTTAACACATGAATCAGACAATGCACTAGACATACAATTTAGTGTAATTCCTGCATAGTCTTGAAAAAAAATCCAGAGACGACTAAGTCTGAGACCAATACAAGAACGAAACCAAAGACAGTTGAGACTGAGACAAGACCAAGAGCATCAAAAAATGGTCTCAAAACCAAGACCGGTCTCGAGTACTGCATCACTAGCTTAAAATGAGATATGATTTAACAGAAGGAGGAAGTGAACATCTGTTTATGATTGGTTGTCAAGTTTGTTACAGTGTTGGGGTCAGGATTGAACACACCTGTAGGGTCAAAGGTCAAGCTACATCTAACCCTGAACCTCTCAGACTATTTACAGCCATGTTTAGATCTGTTACCAGACCATTACAGAGAGAAAAAGAGAGAGACTGGAAGTGAAAGTTATGATCAGATTTTTTACACATTTATAGGTGTCCAAATGTTTATTTTAATGCACTTATTTATAAGCATATATTTACATAAAATGTATTGCTGTGATATGATCCTGATAAGATTTGTGTTGAGTTTTATCAGCAAACTTTATTCCTGCATGCAGGGAATTCTGTCCTGCTTCTCTGACAACAGTAAGTCATCTTAGTTTTGATGAAGAAGGTGGCAATGAACATGTTGTCGCATGATTGATGTTTGTTACATGGTTGGATCACAGTCGAGCGTGTATCACAATACATCATTTTCACACACACACCTGCATTTCTTCGCACAGCACTATGAGACTGGAAAATATTTCTTGATTTATGAGGGTTGTTGCTGCGCAGATTCAGAATAAATCCTGAGATTAATTAACGTTCCGCTCTTTGTGTTCTGATGGTCATAACGCTGAGGGATTACAAGGGCCAATGTCAAACTAACATTGTGGGTTTGGGGTCGCCCCTCATTGTGACATGTGAGAGGGACCCAAATCCCTGTGTGAGGATGTCTTCCACCTCACATTTATTCACTAAGGAACTCCAAACTCTTTACAAACAACACAAAGATTTATCAGCTCTGTCACGTTTACAATAACGCCTGGAAGTTTTGTTGTGTGAATGTGAATAATGCTTATGTTTGGGCCATATATACTTTACTGAAGAGCCCTTTATAGTTATAAGTTTGGTTATCTGATCAGATGAAGACAATAAAGAATAGTCAGTGGTTATATACAATATGATTGACTGCACGACAAGAAATCCTTCATTAATGCAGCAAGTGAATACATTGAATTTGACTGCAGTTATAAGATTGTGTGTTTGAGCTCCGATCATACTGAATCCAGATCAGTCGGTGTTTAAGGTGCAATAGAATGTAAAACTGTATTTACCTAGGCATAGATGAATACTAATGGGTTAGGGTTAGGTGTACACACCAAACGCGAATTCAATGCTTTGCATGAGTAGATTACATACAAAGTCAATGCAAAGACACACTTAGATGCAAACTTGCGCCGGGCGATGTGAATGAAGCTAATCGCCTGAAGCGCGTCTTCGTACAAATGTTCAAAATATTTAACTCGAACAAACAAATTAGCATGACACGAAGTTAAATCCTGCGAGTAAACTACTGCGAAAAACGCGATGCTTTGCATTTTGCAGTATAACTGTGGGTTCACATCGGCCACGTTTGAGGCGTCAAATTTGCGTCTACCAAGTCTAGTTTGCCGCTTAAACATTTTTAACATTTTAAGTTTTCTTGCTTCATTCACGCGTGAAAGCCGCGCGTGAAATTCTAGTCATTGAGACATTCACTCGTAAATTCATGTCATGGGAGGGGCTTCTGCGACTCCGCTCGCTTCCTGTAATCATGTCACTACTAGACCAAGCTCCTGATTGGTTAACGCGGCACGTCTTTCTGGCAAAGTTAACATTTTTTAACACGTGCATTTCCCGCGGCAATACTCAATTCGCGCCATTCTCACGACTGGGGGAATCGTGTCTACCGCGCCGTGCTAAATGCCTCATTCTCGCCGAGTCAAGGTTTCAAAGCAACAAAAATTTTAGGTGATACCTTTTTCAAGCTATATGCTGTGTTTACACAAAAATTAAGTTTAATAATTAAGTCATGTAATTTATTTGATGTTTACATTTAATATTATTAATATTCATAGATTTTAATTTTATAATTTTTATGATTTTTAAAAAAGAATATTATAATTTAAGGCCTTATTTGGCATACATGTTGTATGTTGCTTAAAAATAAAATGTATTGTGTCCATTTGAAAAATTGTTGTTTGTATATGCAGACATTTGAAAATAACACATTTTAGTGTTGCAATGGCATTACTGCTAAACCGTGGAATTTTTGCTTAAGGTTATCATACCGCCAGAACCTCATACCGACCCATGCCTATTCTAAAGGCAAATCCCAGGGTTGTAAGTGGACATGTAAAACTGTCTCTAGATAATATTTTGCACTTAATAAACCACAAACCTTCTATGTAGATATCAGAGAACAATTTAACAGATTATTACAATGCATTCTTTGGCACCTTTAGATCGGGCATAAGTCTGATGCATGGAGCTTCTTATAAACTGTAAACAGACGTGTTTACATGAGCACTAATAGCAGTGTTTTAGTGACTTTAGTGGCTTACGGCAGGCCTACATTTCAAAGCACTAGCTACAGGCTATATGGGTAGATAACAAGCTTTTCCCTTACAGATGTAATAACCCAACTATTTACAGGAAAACAGCCTCTGTATGCCCATCCAGAGAGCCCAAATGATTATTAATGCCAGCAATAATATTATAGCCTAGTCATTTATCATGAGATTTGTTACACTATGTGGTTATTAATAGAAAACGGGTGAAACCTTTTTCCACCAAAAAACAAAACACATCTAAATTACACTTAGCACGTGTCTCATATTTAAATAAACCTCTCTGCCTCTGTTACATTTGGGGGGAAATATGGACATGGGCAGGTTTGTGTACAATTCACCTACACACTGTAACAAAATGACAACAAATCAACATATATTTTTATTTTAGTCAAACAATATCAACTTGTTATGTCATCACAGGTCAAAACTGACTTTCAAAACCAAGTTGTTTTAACTTCATGCTGCATTTTTTTTATTCAATACGTTTAGGACTGAACAGATAATAAAGAAACTGAAATAATAAATTGACATCTAGCCGAGCGTTGAGACGGCGTTCAGTGTCTGTCCTGTTGTGCTCCAGAACTACTGGAGATTAGAGAAACAGTATGAAGCTTTTATCATGAAACCCGCTCTGGTGTCTGACGGCTAAACCATCACTCGTCTAACACTGATAACACCACATCCAGGTCACACAAATCTGAATTTCTGTCCAATAGAGTGAATTCTAGTTGTCCCATGATGTGATTAACTTTACTAAATTAACCGGCTGTCATTTATGAACAGATAAAACCTGGTTTGTGAGAAGTGTGTCACTGTAGATACAGTAGGGTGAAGAGAAAATAAATGAATGTCTTTGAATCAGTGTTTGTGAACAACAAATAGCTGCGATACTATATTTAAATATTATTCAGATTTAGTCATGTGACAGCAGCTCAGCTTTTCAAAACACCTTTTTCCTTTATGCATTTGATAGACACTTTTATCCAAAGTGACATACGATGCATTCAAGCAATGCATTTTTGTGTTTTTTTGGGATTCGAACCCACAAGCTAACACAATGCTGTACCACTAAGCTACAGGAACATTGCATTCATTCAAGTAATAATCAGTATTTCCAACATTACCTCATTGTTTGGTCTTTTTTTACTGTAGGATAGATGGATATAAAATATCTTCCCCAGCACTGAATTGTATTAAGCAATATGCATTTTGAGCTGTATTTGTGTTTCTGACACATGGTCTCCTCTGACATTATTAATTAACAGGAGGATCAGGGTGTTAGCACACATCCGCATGAGACTGACACGTGTTCCCCTCTCAGCAAGTTTAAAGGGCAGCAGGTGTTATGGGTTTGCAAGGCATTGTGGGTACACCGAAACCCTTATAAGTTGAATGAACTCATTGATTGAGTCAACTCATTCCCTAAGTAATGGGTCTCCCAAAAATGTATATATTTAAGTTCACTTAACTTAGTGGCCACATAGACTGAACTTTCACCAAACTTGGAGTTTGTACAGTGCACTTAAACGATTAACTTCACTTAGTGTTCATAAAGATTGAAATTAAATTGTCATTTAACTTTATATAAGAAGGTGTAATGAAAGGTATTCAGGACTGACTCTATGTCAAGGAATAAATGAAGTTATGAGTTGAATGTGGTGCATGCATACCTGAACGGTGACTTTACATCAAAAATTTTACAAACTTTTTATTAACAACTGTGTATATGTCCCATCAGTTGTTATCTTTTGACCAAAATTAAAGCATTCAAAATTGTCAGGCGCAAGGGCTTATGGTTATTCTAATTTTAAGTTAATTGCACTTGAATTTTTTAATTTATGGGTTTCGTAAGTTAATAAGTTAAATGAATAAAGATAGTTATAGATCCAAAACACAAAATTTAAGTCATGATTGCTTGACTTTAAGTACGAACAGCATTTGGGCTTAGTCCAACTTGGGGTGGTTTCCCAGACCAGGATTAGCTTAATCCAGGACTAGGCCTTAGTTTAATTAGGAAATATAACTTGTTTTAACAAACATGCCTTACTATAAACATTACCTGTGTGCATTTTGAGGTAAAACAAAGGGCACTGATGTATTTTAAGATATGTAAGTGCAAGTTGTTTTCAGTTTGGAGAGCTCTTAAAAGTGTTTAAGTCTAGGACTAGTCTAATCCCTGTCCGGGCAACCGCCCCCTTATGTGCTATATATTTTTACGGAGAATGCTTTATTTTGCTGTAACAGACATCAGATTTACATCAGATTTACCTTGGGGCCAGGTGTAGTATTAATAGACATCCCAGTCTCACGCAATTTTGTTATATAGTCACATATTCTTTTTTTGTGATTTTGTCACAAATTTCCGTGTTTTTTTGTGATCGTATAACAAATTCTTGTTTTCGTGTGATTATCACGTATTGGTTACTCAACTGTTTTGTCCTATTTTCTTACCATTGTAGCTTCGGTTAAGGGTTAGATTTACATAAAATAACATCCCTAACCAAACCCAACTCTAACCCAGGCGACATATAAAAAAACAAATCCGAAAAAATCGTATATACCAATATATAAAGTGACATTCTAATTCAAGCACCAAATCTAACCCTAAACCGAAACGGCAATGGTTAAAAAATAGGAAAAAGCAGTTGAGTAACCAATACGTGATAATCACACGAAAACAGGAATTTGTTATACGATCACGCAACAACGCGGAAATTCGTGATAATATCACAAAAAAAGGATAAAAAAAAATACGTGACTATATCACAAAACCTCGTGAAACTGGGACGCAATAGATGTTGTAGGTTGGTTAAATACAGGAACTGGACCAAATTGTATGCAAATAATTGTATGTGCTTAAGTTACATTTAAAGTAAAAGTAAAGTGTTTATCTGCGCATGTTAAATTCTCTTGATCTACAGAAGTCATATGGCTTTGGAATGGCAAAAATGTCTGTGCTGCTGTTAATCGGTTAATTTCCATGTTAACACATAAAGTATTCTATAATATAAAATCTCCACATTTCATGGATGATGGATCTGTTATTGTTAAGCAGATATAAAGTAGTAGAAGATACTTTAGATTAGACTGGTGCAGAATCTCTTCACATACTCGCTGGTCTCCTACAGATGCATGATGAATGCACAGGATGCGATGACACACTTGAGTGAGCAGTGTGTGTGCGTGTGTGTGTCTGTCTGTGTGTGTGTGTGTGTTTGTGACAGATGCAGCGTGTATCTTCAGGCACGGCTTCCGTGAAAAGTGCTCTTCATTTATCAATAATTGGGCCTTAATTTCATCTGGCAGAGAGTGGAGCGGACAGAGGCACTTCCTCTGCGGCAGACCGCCAGTAATGAGACCGCTCAGATACACAACACACTTTCACCTACACAACACACACACGTATACACTTCACAATCCTCTCTATCACACTGTTTCTTTTGACTTGCATTCTTACATTAGTTTTAGGGCGGTCAAAAGATTAATCGTGATTAAGTACATAATAAAATAAAAGTTTGTTTTTGCATAATATATATGTGTGCACTGTATGTATTTAAGAAACATTTACATGTGTATATATACAGGGCTTGACATTAACCCCCGCTAACCAGCCAAATGCGTGTAGATTTCCGCTGTGGTGGGTAAGACAGCCAATCCCAGTAGCGACTTTGGCGGGTTGAATGTATTTTTTTTTGTAGTTTTCTTAAAAAATATGCAAAATTATAAACAATGCGCAATGTGACACTGGGAAACTACAACTCCCATAAGCCCTCCCTGCACCCAGCGCAAAGTACATTAGGGGTTATTTAGAGCTCAAGCACTGATGGATTTGCGAATGCACGGGACGCAGTTTGAGCGCATACACGCAAACTTCGGAAAAGATAAAACAAATGCATTGTTAACATGTACTTATACACACTTACACACCAAAGGAATTTAAAATTGTAAATCAGACAGTAGCTGCTCTTTAACAGTATGTTTCTAGCCAAAACCAATTATTAAAGGTGGTGTGTGTAAATATTAGCGGCATCTAGTGGTAAGATTACGAATTGCAACCAACAGCTCACCCCTCAATTTCAAAACGCATATAGTAGTCACAGGACAAACATGTCATCGTCTGAGACAATGTAGGGATGAAATTCGCTCTATAGATAAGTTTGTTCGTTTAGGGCTACTGTAGAAACATGACGGCGACTACCATGTAAGGAGACCTGCGGTGTATGTAGATAAAAACTGCTCATTCTAAAGTAATAAAAACAATAATACACAACTGATAAGATAGTTATGTAGATTATATTGCATTTCTGTCAAGAGATCCTACTAAAGGTAACACAATGCACCTTTAACCAATTATTATAACCTACCATGATTCTGTATAACCTACAGAATCATGTAAGATATTAAAATACAGTATATCTAAAATAAATACTCTCTTAAACTGAAATAATTTTTATAATCAATTATCAAATGTATAAAATGATTCGTTAACTAGTAGTATAGTGCTGTAATTGGTAGTGTTTATATTATAATTATTTTATCAATTATTAGATAGTTATACTGTAGCAGAACACATTAACACATGAATTCTCTTTTAAATACTCATTACTGTATATCTATGACCGGTCTGTTACATTGAGCTCTAGTTTTGGTTAATCTAGTCTAGTGCAGATGATCCATTAATACTATTAGTGATTGTTTACATTTACACCAGGACCTCACAAAAGCAAGGGCTTCATTTATCATTAAATTCAAAGCTTTTTAATCTCTCACACATTCTGTCCTGACAGGGATTATTTTACAGCTTCAAACATAATCACATGTCCTGTAATTTCTCTCTCACTCGCTCCACTGCACGGTTATCCTTGTTAATTTAATTACAATTTAAGTGATTAATAATTCATTAACGTATTAGATATAAAGCACATGTATTTCCATCAGGGAGACAGCGATTATAACACTGACCCTCTTAAAACAATACACTGAAGTATTAACTCCATCTTTCTCTCCTTCTCTCTCTCTCTCTCTCTCTCTCTCTCTCTCTCTCTCTCTCTCTCTCTCTCTCTCTCTCTCTCTCCCTTTACTTTCCCATGAGATGATCCAACGTAATCTCATGGCAATTCGTACGTATTTTACAAAGTGACTAATTCGTATTAATTCATAATACATGTCTATGTTCCTGTATAATTTGCTTTGCCCCTGTAATGTTGGGGTTAGGAGTTTCATTATTGTTTTTCTTTTGTAATAATCATACAATTTTGTTAAATTTGCTTTGTATGAATTCTGCAAATTTGCCAATTGTACAAATTCTTGTAAGATCAGACTGAAAGATCACATAACTTCTCCTGTATAATATGATGATTGTATTGTCTAATAAACTTGTGCCACAAGATTTTTTAATGCATTAGAAAACATAGATTAGGTAAGTGATGACCAATTTATAAGTCACAGGTTTCTTTAAAGGTGCAGTGTGTAAATTTTAGTGGCATCTAGTGGTGAGGTTGCGAACTGCAACCAACGGCTAAGTCCACTGCTCATTCCAGAACATTATCACCTGACCCTCATGCAGCAAACAGATATTTGAGCAAACAAAACCCAGACAAGAAAACAGGACCAGCTAAGAATATTTTATAAACAATAAGATACAGATAGTTTAAAATATTGCCACATGAATACTTTCAAGTTCTCAAATAAATATTTTGTTTCCTATAAACGTACTTAATATGTGTGTACATTTTAGTGGCATTTATTGGTGAGGTTTTGAACTGCAACCAATTTCTAAGTCCACTGCTCACCCCTCACTTTTGAAACACATATAGAAATCTATGGTAGCCGCCACCGGACAAACATGTCATTGTTGGAGACAACTTAGTAAAAAAAGTTTGTCCATTAAGGGCTTCTGTAGAAACATGGCGGCACAAAATGCCGGCCTCCAAGTAAGCGGACCCTCGGTGTATGTAGATACAAACGTCTCATTCTAAGGTAATAAACACATAACGGTTCATTATGAAAGGTCTTTATACACCACTGATAATATAGTTTTATATATTATTTTGCATTTCTGTCAAGAGATCCTTCTAAAAATTACACACTGCACCTTTAACAACCTCATTATATAGAGACAATTTACAGAATGATTGTGAAGAAGTGAATATGGAGACCGTGTTATTGAGCTGCTGTCTTTATATTTACAGTCATTTGTACAAATGTGCTAACTATTAAATGTAAACCTGTATATGTATTGCTGGCGCTACGAGCTCATAATTCTGAGGTTAATCTTGTAATTGTCTTCCTTTAGGTGCTTCTGGCTCCCAGCACCGGGCCGTTTCAGATTCAGGTGTGAAGAGGGTAAGATTGTGTCACGCCTTTAGTTTGGCAGGTGCGAGTAAGTGAGCGATAGCATGTCAGGTGTTATCACTGCTTGAACTGAGTCTTTTGCTCTCTGTTCGCACATCTCAAGAGAGGCTGAACTAATGACGGCTTTGTCACGCTCCATTCCCAGATTAGATTACTGCGGTAATTCCACAGTGAGACTCACGATCCCTCCATTAATGTTATCACCGACGCTCTTACCGGCAATTAATTGTCAGTCAGTTAATGAGGAGAGATCGGGGCGATATCATTGATCTTACAGAAATATAAAAGAAAAACCTTCCTCAATACACTTCTGCTTTGGCTTCTCCTGCATTCTCCAACATTTGCAGACATAGTGACGTTTACTTGATCTAAGTGAGGATTTATTAAGTATGCAGTATACACACACTTGAATTGAGTGCAGTTCATACTACATCAGCTGTTTGACTCAGAGGTCAGAGGTGAAGGGTCTGTTTTAGTATTTCTATGCACATTTACCTGTGACTGTGCAGACATAACACATTGCTCTTCGCGTGTCAAAACTTCATTCACAATATGACAAATGCAGTGTGGGTTCAGGTTAAAGCTGTTGATTGTCAAGATGATGATGACTCTTTGAAACAACATTTTAGATTTGACCTGAAGAATAGACGTCGGATCTTGAAATGTTTAATTGGACTCTTTGTATTACTGACTGATGAACATCTTAAAAGCCATCAAAAGTTAAACAGCATATTTTATATAAATATATTTATTCATATTAATGCAATTAAGTGTAATGCAAACTGATGGCCATAGAAATGTCTTTAATACATCACTGGCACCGGCATACTTTCACACTTTCCTGCATTCCTACACCCCATCCAGAACCTTACGTTCAGTAAATGAGCGGCGCCTTGTCTTACCTTCACATAAGGGCACTAAATCACGTTCCCGCTCATTTTCCTTCACTTCTCCCTGCTGGTGGGAGGAGTCCGATCAGCCACATCTCTCGCTACATTAAATAAACAACTAAAAACTCATGAAAAATACTTGACAAATTGATACTAACTGCAGACACACCTCTTCTCTAAAAAATTAACTAACTCCCTTTCTCTCTCAACGGGTATTGTTTCAGTGTGTGAAAACTTGTGTTTTGTTATAAAAAAACAATACATTTCTATCGGAAAATTAATCTTTTGAGGATCCAGGGGTCGGCTGAGAGTGTGGCTGAGAGTGTTTTCTTGTCAAGCAATCCTTAGAGACTTCTCATACCAATTTGCATGCTTATGTCACTAACTAACAAATATATCGCTTAACTGCTCCATTTAGGTGGTGGTAATCTTGAAAAATGGCTGCCATCTTGGAAATTCAAGTAGCTGTAGGTGGCTTATTTTCAAGTGACCCACAAAGACTGCTCATGCCAATTTTCACCAAATAAACCACTATATCACTTAACTGCTCCACTAAGGTGTCGGCCATATTGAAAAATGGCCGCCATGTTGAAATTTCAACTGGCTCGGACAATTTTCTTGTCAAGTGACCCATGGAGACTTCTCATGCCAATTTTCACGCTTGTATCATAAACTGAACGATTCTGCCAAACATAAGCACTTAGCCGCTCCACTTCTTGTATTATTGCCTCCTAAATTGCTTGATTGTTTCTTTATCTTAGTCGCTTTGGATAAAAGTGTCTGCTAAATGCCTAAATGTAAATGTAATACAAGCAATAGCCATCATTTCATCGTCTAGGTTGAATATAGACCCAATATACAGTAGTCTGGCTATGAGTAACCCACTTCTGGCCAATATAAACTTGAATTTGGTTTCGTGTCATTTTTGCCAAAATAACTCATGTGATGTCTTTAAAATTTTCACTGACTGCCCAAATTTTGCCTTGTTTTAGCCTAGATATCTGTTTTGAATGATGATCTCTGTATTGATGGTTTTTAGACATCTTTTAAACGAAAAATTGCTTGCTGGGTCGTTTCTCGTTTACAGCAGTTAAAAGGAAAACAAACAAAGTCTTTTGCAGTCTTTTACTTTTCAAATGTATTACTTAAATGATTACTCCACTTTCATTAAAAATCCCAATAATTTACTCACCAAGGTGAGTGTGGTTGCAATTAATTAATTTAAGCTACATTAAAATTTTTGGGGTTTAAATGTAGCTTAAATAAATTGATTGCAACCACTTACCTTAAAGGAATATTCCATTTTCTTAAAAGAAAAATCCAGATAATTTACTCACCACCATGTCATCCAAAATGTTGATGTCTTTCTTTGTTCAGTCCAGAAGAAATTATGTTTTTTGAGGAAAACATTGCAGGATTTTTCTAATTTTAATGGACTTTAATAGAGCCCAACATTTAATACTTAATTCAACACTTAACAGTTTTTTTCAACGGAGTTTCAAAGGTCTATAAACGATCCCAAACGAGGCATAAGGGTCTTATCTAGCAATACGATTGTCATTTTTGACAAGAAAAATAACAAATATGTACTTTTAAACCACAAACCACAACTAAACACTGGTGCAGTAGTTGCAAATACGTAATGTGTGACCTTTCCACGTGATCATCACGCATTATGTAAAGTCACACTGGCGCATCGCACGACTGGTGCAAGACAAGAAGTTATGGTTTAAAAGTACTTTTTTGGTGAAAATGAGGATGGGTTTTCTAGATATTATAAGACCTTTTATGCCTCGTTTGGGATCATTTAGAGTCTTTGAAGCTGCATTAAAACTGTAAACTGTTGAGGTCCACTAAAGTCCACTATATGGAGAAAAATCCTGGAATAATAAAAAAAAAAAAACGTAATTTCTTCTTTACTGAAAAAAGCGAAACATAAATGACATGGGGTGAGGAATTTATCAGGAATTTGTTATGAAAGTGGAATATTACTTTAAGATAAAGACTTTTGTTTCAGAAAACATTTCAACAACATCAGATTATCTGAGGTATGCTCAGTCTCCACATTAGTTTTCTGGAACTCTGCTCTTTCTCTTCTGTATTTAAAAGACTCATCTGAGATGATTAATGTTTGATATTTATCAGATCTTTCATCTGAGAGAAAGCCCCTTGAAATCTCAGATGTGAGTTTGTGAAGGGAATCAATGTTTTAAAATTGGCTCAGATTGGAGGACACCAAAGTAGTTAAAGATCTCAATATGAACTTTTCTCATCAGATTATCCCAAACAAACCATTGTTATCCAACAATCAATTCGTTTGTTTCTAATATTATACTAAAGGAATTTTGGCAAAAACATTCGTAATAAAGTCGATGAACTCCGTTAAAGTCTCTGAGGCATGAAAGAGCAAAATCTCAGCACCTTCCTCCGGGATATTTTTTGTATAAAGTTTTCTCTCACCGTGGTTTAGTCGGTCATGTGCGATTGGTTATCTTCAGGATGTGTCAGTCTATGATAAACAGATGGCCCGTGTGTCTGTACCTGGTTACCGTGGGGACGGCACTCGGTGACCCAGTGCAGTGTGGGTAGAGAGAGGGTGTCACCAGTCTTTCTGTACACTACGCTCTAATGAATAATAATCCCGCATGTGTGTGCGTGACAGACGGCGCGGGGGAGTTTCAGGGAAGGGGCGAAACTTGAAGGCGATGCTAATTCAGTAATTCCACAAACTCCTCGGACGGATCCGTGTTTTTGTCATTTCTGGACGGGCTCCAAATGGGAGGGTGGGGGTGATGTTCCTTTGATGAAGAGCTTCACCTTTACAGTGTGAAACGTGTGTCCGCAATGCAGAGACGTGAGGATAGCAGCTCTCATTAATAATTCTCCCGTGTGTGTGTGTGTGTGTGTTCGCACATGTCTGTGTTTATGATGGGGTCAACACAACCTCGCTTTTCTAAATATATGATATTTTGTACTTTATTATTAGTTATGTAGTGTATGCAGGACTGTGAGATCAGGTCCCTGTGCTCCACCTGCGTGTGTTTACATGCAGAATATTTAATACAGCATCTCAAAAACTACATCAAAACAAGGACGTTGTTTGTATCACAGGTAGGTCAAAAGTGTGGCGTTCTTACTAAATGACTTTTAGTGGACAGCGAGTTTGCAGAAGAATATTTTATTGCTCAGAGGTTATCGTCTCATAACCCTGGAGACTTGCCCAAAACGTGACCAGAATTTTGCATTAGTTATATAAAAACAACCTTTTAGCAAGAACATTAATCATATTTCTAATAGTAATGATTTAGGTGAAAACAGCTTCTGTTTCTCTTACATAGATTGTAAGTTTTTAATAGAACCAATAAAGTTTGTTTGTCTGAAATGTAAAAAGATAAAAATAACCACAGGTGAGTCAGTATTAGTTATTAATACTAATAGCAGATGGTCTAGAACAGGGGTTTGTTGTCAGCCGAAACCCCCTTTACTTAAATTATTTACTTGTAAGTACCCCCTGAGATTTTAAGTAAATATTTCAATAATTAAATCGTAGCACATGTGCATATTTAACGTTATTTATTTATTTTATTTTATTTATTTTAACTTATTTAATTATTAATTTATCAGGGCTGCATTCAACCCTGACAAAACGTTGCACAATGTTTTTTAAACAGAAACGGTTATTCGTTGAACACCCTGTTCTGATGACGCAAGAGTTGCAACTACGGTAGCTGAGAAGGCCATTCTTTGTGTTCTTTTTTAAATGTTTTTTGATTAAATCATTATAAATACGTGTTTAATACTGTAAAATATGCTCAATTTTATAGTCAACGCCCTTTCTGTCCAGAATAAAAGATAACATCACAACTTGAACCCATTGAGCGAGCTGTCTCTTTGGTATCGTGTGGTTTATTTACATGTTGCTGCTGATTGGACTGCAGTTCTGACACCCCCACCAAACGTATCTCAAACCCTGTTGCACATTGGTGCACACAGTTTCCAGGAAACAACGTTCAACTGTAGATAAACGTTGCGCACCATTTGGAACTTGAACATTTCCCAGGTGTTGCATTTATGTTGACCTCAAGAGAGGGTTTAGTTTGGCAGGTGCAACCAATCAGATCAATCGCAGCCCTTGCGGTCCACATATAGACCGTTTCATCAGACGCATGTGCTGTGACACGATATGCGTCTGGTCCGAACTTTACTTCCGGTTTCAGTTTTTTAATGTTCTGACTATTTGCTAAACTGAACTCTTGAACAAATCCCTTGTCGAAAATAACAAATGTTTTGGTGTCCTAGGTAATCTACGTGTTGCTACGTTTAAAGGACTTTGTTGTATTTATTATTAGCAGAGTTTACCGGAAGTTACGTGTTGACCACGGATGCCGCTTGTTTATGCTGTTGCTGCTGAAACCAGAATTTTGCATCAAAACAACTTTTTAGCAAGAAAAACATAATTAAGTAAATATTTCATTAATTTAATTGTAGTACTTTTGCATATTTAACATTATTCATTTATTTTATTTTATTTTATTTTATTTTATTTTATTTTATTAATTAATTAATGTAATATTAATTAATTACAATATAGTATTGTAGTAGTTCCTGTTATTATTACATTCATCTGGTATTTTTTTTGTAGTGTTGTGTAATGGTTACAAGACATGCAGATTAAACTTATACAGTATATAATATATCCAATTTATATGAATTCATACGAAGTTAATCATGCAAAAAAGTACGACTTTAAAAAAGCAAACCCCATAACAGAACCCCACCCCTAACCGCAGCGTCACAGGGGCAAAGGCAAATCATACAAAAATGTATGAATGTGCTCGCACAAATTAATACGAATTAATCCCCTCGTAAAATAAGTACGAATTGCCATGAGGTGACGTTGAATATATCCTTTGTTAGTAAAAATCTACTTTGTTAGTAAGAGTTTTATTTAGATAAAATAATTTATTTGCATCTTACAATTTGACTGTAAGTAATTAAACTAAATGTTTTCATCAACTCATTTCTCTCTTGAACCCCATGGGAAACCCTGGGCTGGGAGGATGAGAAATGTTTGAGTTTATTTTAAGATCTTTTGCCGACTTTTCCTTTGTAAATCTGATGATGTTTTGAGTCGTTGTTGACATTCATGAGAAGCAGCGATGACGTCTTTGCTGTATAATGTAATGTAGTCCTGATGTGACGGTGTAGTGGAGTTGTTGCTCTGTATGAGAGGTGTGTGTAGCATCAAACAAACTACAGTCATTTGCATAGCTGTCACACTCCGACTGGAGCGTTGCACTCTGGGTAAAATGTAACACATTTGACTTGTCAAAACGCACACGGCAACGATTATCAGGAAAGCAGCTTCAATGACACAAGTTTGAATGTGTGAAATCACTCCCACTTCCCTTTTTAATTCAATTCTCTTTTTCTCTTCATTTCCCACGTGTCTCGCATCTCACCGACAGCGTTTACGTGTGTTTGACATGTTTTCAGGGTAGAGTTATTATCTTATCATGTGTGTCTGAATGCTTCTGAGAATCACAAACACATTATTTGTGTGTCATCTGCTTTTACTGTTGTGTGTGTGTGTGTGTGTGTGTGTTTTATATTTCTCTTGCTCTTAATGGACACATTGAATGCAGTATTACAACTATATTTCTGCTGACATGTTCAGATAGTATTTGGGCATAACCGTGTGTAATCATCTAGTTTAAAAACTTAAATTCTCATTTATCATTCAGTTATTATGTTGTGTACAAAAAAATGTGCATATTTGAATAGGATTTCAACATTAAAGATATGTTTAATAGGTGTATGCATGTTAAAATGAATATGCAGATGCTATTAAATCTTAAGATAATATCCAAGCTATGGTCCCATTTGGAGCACACATAGTCCCAGAAATGAAAGATTTGTTCTTAAGTTGTATCCTGTCGTCATATGTGGTGCAATCGTGTGCAACCCTCAGATGAATATGAAGGTCAGAGAGTCGGCTGTGTGTGATGAGACACATCTATCATACTGTGAAGCAGCCCTGGAATATATACGCTGTAATTTCTCTTGCAGGAGTTTGGTTGTATGGGACTTTCATTGTGTTATTATCCAACGGAAAGATTCAAAGTTTCTTGCAGTATGTGATGATGAGTGCTGTACTCATCTGATGTGTTCATGAGAGATTGCATTACATCTAATCTTACCAATCACACATCAGGTGTTGGATTTATGTTGACCTGAGGGAGGGGTTTAGTCTGGCAGGTGCGACCAATCGGACCAATCACAGCGCTTGCGGTCCACGTAGTATTGATGTGTTGTCACTTTTTTGGGAGGTGTGTACCAGGCTACACTGTAGGGTAAGAGGTTGGGTACGTGTCAATGTGTAGGTTATGCCGTACACTCAATGCAAATCTATAAATTGGACTTTACAGTATATACATGCGCATGATGTCCCCATTTTCACAAATTTGCGTTTTCATAGATTACACAAAGATGACGAGGTGTCATTTTCAAAACTTTGCATTTTCAGAACCTCAAAATGCCATTGTTGTGTAATTGAAAAGTTTTCAGTTGAAAATGTTGTTGTGTAAACAGTCCCTAAATGTGTGACTTTATTTGTCATATGTGTGTCAGTGGCGTGATGTTAATTATTTTGTGTCCGTATGGATAAATTAAATGTAAAAGAGTTAAAATTTCAAAATAAATTGCAGATTACTTGAATACATTCTCTTTTTTGAGGAGTCTAAAATTTCTGGTTTTATTTCATTTTGAAAGAATATTTGGGGGATAATTGTCAAAAATGTCAATATGGTGTAACCAGTCTGTGTCAATTGGTGTAACTGGTATTTTTTAAAAACAAAAATTATATTCATAAAAAATATATATATATAATCATCTAGTTTAGTGTATTATGATTTTTTTTTACATACATTTTTACATAATTTGTCAAAGATTATTTATAAAACAGAGCTGTTTTTAGCATATGTCAGGACAAATATTACAAAAACACATTAAAATTTAGAAATAGCTAGTGAAGTGATATTTTAAAATGATATTTTTTTGATGATTACACTTACATTTAATATTTAATATTTCTCATTCTTTGGCACAATTGGCAGTTACACCATTTGACATTTTCAGGTCCATTCAGTCTTAACTTTCATAAAAATGGTGCAAATGTAATTTTTATTGCATAAAATTAACATAAATACACTGTGCATTAAAATAAACCTGAGGCATGCTTTAAAAACAAGTTAAATTTTTTTTATTTCTCATCTTGCCAAACCATTTTTGTCACTGACCTGGGCCCGGTTCCCCAAAACGTTCTTATCGCTAAGTAGTTCTTAACCTATTCCTTAACCTCTCTCTTAACTCTATGGCATGATTCCCAAAACGTTCGTACGCTAAGTATATCTTCTGTAAGTCACACTTTCGTAAGGTTGGTCTGGACCATTCGTAAGCTCTCTCTTAGCGTTGTTTGAGCGCAAAACGCTTTCGCCGCAGTCTTTAGAAATCAGCGCAGCGCAGTACAAGTCAAACTATGGTATGCTGACAATGATTTTATGTTATGGACATTTTTAAGACTTATAATAAAATATGTTTGCAATGGATACAGGACTATTTATGCAGTTGACTTTATTTGGTATCAGAACTAATGAATCAAAGACGGCGCCGGTGTTTGTTCCTCTTTGAAGTCTGTTCCCTCTATGTTTATAGCGTTTTCATCACGTTACATTTATAATTTATTTAGAAAGATTAAAGATTTCAATTGGTTATACTAAAAGGCAATAATATCATGTATTCTATTATACAATTTATTAAATATTTCATATTTGACAGTTTTATGTCTTTTAACATAGCCTGTCTTTTTCTTTTCTTTTTTTCTCTACTGTTTGTTTTAAAACTGTTATGTTTCCAAACATAATTAATATATATTATACATATAATATGATTCATACTGTAAAAATAAATGACTTAAAATCAAGAACAGTCAAGATACATTACATAAATGCACACATATACATCTCAGTAGCCATTAAAACTTTCAATGTATATAAATAATAAACATATAATGTGATAAAAATGCTATAAAAACACTACACTGAAGGGAAACATAGTGGAAACAGACTTCCACACAACACCGGCCACGTAACTGTTAAGTCCATGCCAATTTATTTATTCGTCAACCCTTAAACCTTTTGACATTTTGCCTGACGAGGCTAAATAAAAAAATCGCCTTCCAAGACAACTCATTATGGAGCTGCTAGATCTTCTCAGACCATATTCTCTACCTAGGTTGCTTTTTATTGAAAACATTAATGGTAAGCAAAACCGCATTAAACAGAAATACTGCAGCTGCTTGCCAATCAATTTTGATTGTTAAGTACCTTAACATTCGTATCAAAGTGTATTACATATTTGTTTAAAGTCAATTAGTCAAAACCCATGTCAAGAAGCCGCACAAGTGGCACAACGGGATAAGAAGGGTGGATAAATAGCGAGGGATACCCGATTCGTCTACCCGTATTACTGACAATTTGATCATTTAATTAATAGTCTATATTTTACGGATAACTTAAACTATGTTAAAAAAAATTTGACTGGAATAATTTGAGTAATGTTCCATTTGTATATAACGTGTTGTCTTTCTTAACGTCGTAATGCACCTTCGCGTGAAGTGGAAAATCGATCCCTGAGTGATCGATCGCAAATAATTCAGCACCTTCACTTGGGACAGCGCCATTGTACGTCGTACTTAGAGGCAGCGTGTTAAGAAGCTTCCTAAGAGACACTTCGGGGAACACACTTAGGAACATCAACAACTTTGGTAAGATATATCTTTTTGAGTCTTCTTAGCATGCTAAGAGTGAACGTTATCGGGGAACCGGGCCCTGTACTATATGATGTCACACGTATGATGTACTATTTAACAACACCTTTGAACACAGCTCATGTAAACAGATGTTCAGAGTCACATCAATCCTTAAAATAATGGACTTTAAAGTTTTTAAGAGGCAATGCATTGAGATTATTGTTTATTTCTGTTTGTTTGAGGATTGAATACTGAAGTTTTACAGTTTTTCCTCCAATGTCAATATGAAGGAACTTGTTATATAGTTATTTTAGGCTGTGTGTCATTTTTAAATAGTATTTATAGCGGTTTTTGAAGTTAAAATGTGTGACAGTATGACTTTGCAGAAGAGTTTGCCCAGATTGAGCGATGATGACGATGAACGGTTCTGGTTAATCAGAATTCTGCAGTGCCGTTGTGTTGTAATAGACGTTGATTTTTCCTAAACGATTCGCTCTGCGTCTGTAATTAATCTTTGAACCGTTGCTTGCGTTTAAAGCCGGGCGGCCGCTTCTGTCCGATCCTGCGAGCGCTGTTAAAATCAGACGTCCTAATTACGCTTTCGGCTGCTTTAGATTGTTGCCCTAACAGTCAGAGCGGTCAACACTAAGTGATGTATTGGCAGCCGTCTGAATTGTTTGATTCAGATGTTTATTTAGTTTTCTTTTTTAGTGGAAGGCAGGAAATTGCCTCTCTCTGTTACTGACCTCAGCGCCATCAGAAATATTCATGCACCTGCAGGGGGGTCAAGCGGACCATCGCAGTCCATTAACACACACTGTCTTTCAGTCTACCGTCCCTGTTAGTTTGTGGCTGATTCTGTAATTGTGTTGAAATGCCATTTTAGTGCGGATGAGAGCGCAAAACTCCTTACGGTTATGTAATTATACGTCTCATGCTTGTAAATGAAGCAGACTTTTATACTCCGGCCTGCGTCCAGCAGGGTTCTTATGAATGAATCATTTTGCAAGGTCTGTAAATGTTACATTTGTCCAACACTAGTTTCATATTCACTCAAAAAGTTAATCAATCCACTTAAATTTTTGACAATGACATTAACTTACTTAACTTATATTGGGAACACATGAAAGATTTTTGTTGATATTACTAACTGGGCCGTGGATCTGTATTTCCCAGCATGCTTTGCATGCAACTTTTGGAGAGTCATGTTTACAATTAAGTGTTATTTTATGCATTTTTATGTAAAAAGAAAGACTTCATATTGTTTAATGTTCATTTATCTTATTGATGTAGAAGAGTTTGTGTTATATTTATGTGTTATTATCGTGCAGAAGATCGACACTTGTGGTTAAGTTGTGGATGTGAGGTACTTCTCTCAATGAGCACAAACTGTGTGAATGTCTGTCTGGAGATCAGTCTCTTCTCACATCCAATACATCATATGTTATTATTATTATTATTATTAGCATGCTAACATGTGCACAGTGGCGGCTCCTGACTGCTCATCCGAGGGGTGCAAATTCAAAATAAGTGTCCGGAGTGTCATGTGTATTGCTTGCGTATTCAAAATATGTGTTTGTTGCGTCATTTGAACCATGTGCATCACGCGTTTTGTCAAAATAAGTGCCTGCTGCACACGCATGAAAACCCTTTATGATAAAAGAGACGTTGGCGTTTGCAAAATACACACTAGACACTTCCTTAACACTAAATAATAATAATAATAATCATAAACCCTTTAGATGCTTCTGCAATAGGCACTTATTTTGACAAAACACGTGATGCACACAGGTTCACTCAACGCGCAGAACACATATTTTGATATTATGAACCACACACATGATGGGCTACATACATGTTGTGATGAACTTGGCATCGTGCACCCTCGAAAAAATAAGTCACCGTGCTTATATTGATTAGTATGATATAGAAATTGATATTTATTAAGTTTTGTTTGAATTAAAGAGCACCAATTATGCTAATAAATGAGCACGTTAGCACCTTATTGTAATATCCCATAGTACATACATGTTATTAAAACTTGAACTAATGCACTGTGAGTCTTATAAATTGCTTACATACCTCACCGATTTCTGCATGTCTGGAAAACGCTCGGATTTAGTTCCTGTCTCCGCCTCCCAAAATGTCTAGTGTATTCGGATTGGTCAGATGACTACTCAACTGTTATTGGTCAACTGGGTTCGGCGTGTGTTCGAAAGGTTACGCCCCTGACTACGCGTGGGTTTTCCGGTTCTGACTGAGAGTCACAGGCAACGTAAACAAGCGCTATATTTCTCTATAAACGATGGTGTCTGTACTGCCTTACCACTTCGAGCTCGATCCAGAGAGTTCAGACGGCCGTTACGATATAAACGATCTCCGTCAATGAACGCGATTGGATTTAACTTTTTTAGGTGTCCTTAGCTCTGCCAGAATGCTAAACGAAGACGAAAATGTGTTGCAAAGACATCCAAAAGGTAATTATAACGTACTACATTACTTTGCAAACTATATGGAAACACCAAATGTAGCACATAGAAAGTATTTTTTGAAATGATTATAAAACTATTTCACTTATTAACATTATTTTACTATAGTAAACTTTATTATAAAAGCCTGCTTACATACTATATTACTGTGCAAACTATATGGAAACACCAAATGTAGCACATAGAAAGTATTTGTTGAAATGATTATAAAACTATTTCATTTGTTAACATTATTTTACTATAGTAAACTTTATTATAAAAGACTGCTTACATACTATATCACTGTGCAAACTATATGGAAACACCAAATGTAGCACAAAGAAAGTATTAATTGAAATGAATGTTAGTTCTACATTATTTCACTATGGTAAACCTTTTTATGAAAGACTGCTTACTTATAAGTGCTATGTTTTTACTTATTAGGTTTTAAGGAGAATGCAACATGTTCCAGGGCCTCTTACCTGCGTGATTCATCATCCAGGTTTTGCACAAATTGTCTAAATCCCTACACACAGAACAATTATTGTACCGACTATAAGCCTTTGAGGTGCAGGACTAGAGTAAGTTTTATTACATTTTTAAACCAATAACACTAAAGTATCATTATAGTAACAAAGTACCCAAAAGAACAAAAGAAGCAACTTTAAAGAAAATATAAAAGTCAGTCAAAAGTTTATTTATTACAAATATATATTTAAATGTTAAACAATATACAAATAAACATACTTTAGTAACCATATTGTGCTCTTGTTTCAAAAATTGTTCAATTCATTTCTTACAGCTATCTATTCAGATAAATGGCATATCAAAGCTTTGTCAACTGGTGCTATCTAAGACGACACTATAAGGTTATCATCCTGTCGTGTGTTGTTCTCCAGATACGCTTGGAGCTTCCTGATCAGATCGGTCACAATTTTGGCTTTCGACGACCCCTGCACTGAAGATGGCATGCAATCACGTCCTCCTTTGAAGGTCTCTAAAACTGTGATGCCAGGTCCATTGGAATCGGGGTTTCCTTCAGCTTATCTTCAAATACCTCATCAAACACAAGCCTGATCACATCCTCCACATAACTGTAGAAATATTGCAGTCAATAAATCTTTTGTCTTGATCATTTATTTCCCTGCTTCATACATTAAGTTTTTAATTATGAATGTATTTGAAATAAAACATTACTGCTTACGGTATGTCATTTGTGTGTTTTGGGAACATAGCCTTGTACTTTCCCTCTCCTGCTTTTGTTACGGCTTGGTGACATTGTAATGGATGGCTGCAAGGTACAAATACCTGTAAAATATAAACAAGCAATTAATTTATTGTAAAAGTAAATACTACTTTATTTAACACAGTTACTAAAATACTTAAATACCTGCACAGCATTCCAATAAATGAGAAAATCAATTTTTTTTTGCTGCAAATCTGAAATCTCAGGCTACGGACGGCAAAGGCATCCACTGATGATGGTGATGGAAACATTGTGAAACGATGCTACTGCCTGGGTTCCTATGATTATGCAGAGAAAAAAAACTTTGTCATCATCAGTTATACATCTAAGACTGGTAGTGGTTTCACTAGCTAAATACATAATATGTGTTAAACACCTTTGCTCCTCATATGCCAGTCTGACTCCTTGTACTGTGTGTAATGATGTTGCATGTTTGCATACAGTGTAGAAGGATGTGTCCAGCTGCGAATCTAAGATATAGACAAATAAAACAAACATGTATTCAGTCAAAAATACATATTATAACAATAGAGTACAACGACTATAACTCGTTAGACTATTCATTAAAACGTTAATGTATTACATATTACATGGCCCAACATTAGCAACAATCATTACGTGTTTACTTCGTTTCAAAATCTAAGAAAGCTTCAAGTAAATACAACAGTAAAATACATATAACTTTAAACAAATCATTGAGTTTGATCATGAGAACAAATTTTACTGGTAACAGTTTAGCTGGCATTTGTATTTGTATTTAGCTTAGCAACTTAGCAAGTTTGTAAACATGTCTAAACCAACATCGATAAAAAAAACGATAGTCTGCATAATTCAACATACACGTGTGTAAATATGGTACGTTGTTTATGAAATACAGTATTACAACACAAAACAATTAGCTTGCAAGCTTAGCTCTACACGCACATTATGTTAATCTCCGGTTACCGGTTACGTAATGTACAGTAAAAGGCAAATAATAAACGTGAATACTTACAGCCTGTGATCCAGAAGTGCACAGTAATCCAACTTTCAAGAGGAGACGTCGCGCAAATCCAGCTTCGGTTCATGAGAAGCAGTTATTGTGAAAACTCCGTGAACAACTTCTGACTGGATTTTTCCGGAACCGTATTAAACATGATGTCCTCTGTGGAAGTCCATAAAGTGCTATTTTTCCCTCGCATCTAAAGAGACAGCGTCTACTCGAGAGATTTAATCGCTTAAACGATGAAACAAGAGTTTGCAAACAGAGTCAAAGCAGGGACTCCCAACCTCCGCCATTTTAGCTCTCTTCTGACTCGGCGCTCCCTCACCCCCGTCTTTGAGGGCGTACCCAAACAAAGCAGAGAGGGCTGAACTATGATAATGTTGGTCTTATCTACGTCACTAATCCCAGGAAGTAAACTGTTGCCTACAATCCAAGTGTTTTTTGTAGTCCTCGAACGTTAGAGACGATAACTCGCGTCATCGTTTTCTTTGAGGTATGTGCTTTTTGAATATCGTTAGCATGTACTAATGCACACTTACACACAAAAGGATGTTTAAAAACGTGTATCCCATAATAGGTGCCCTTTAACTTGTTTTGTCCATGTTGAACAGACCAGAACCAATTGTGTGCAGAATGTTTCCTTAATTGAACTAAGTTAATTGAACAAGATTTTTATGACAAAAGTTTTTATTTATTAAGTTGGTGCAACAATAGATAATTTTTTAATGGGCTTATTCTATTCCTGTTGTACAAGCCTAAAATAATTTCTTGGAAAAGTTTTCCGTAATTAAATGAAGTTGATTTAAGTTGATTAAACTATTTTTTGACTGTAAAAAATTCAATATAAATTAGCCCTTCATAGGAAATTAAAAAAATCAGTGTGTGTTTTGGTACATCATTGTATGTTTAAGCTGCTGATACAAAATTATTGACTAAACCAGTGGCAATAAGAATGTTGTTTTTGTGTGTCGTGCGTGTGTGTGTGTGTGTGTGTGTGTGTGTGTGTATTTGACTGTATATGTTGTCCTCAGAAGGGGAGTTGCTGGGGTCACAGGTTTTGTAGAAGCAGCCTATTTAGGGAGCACCAGCTGGGGGATAGTTACTCATGGGTCATTACATGTGTGTGTGCGTGTTTGTGTGTTTGTATGTGTGTGTATTTGTGTGTGTGCAGGTGTGCCCTATCAAGGTGCTTATGGCACCATGGAGGGATGTAAGTGCTCAGAGACACCTCATTTCACCAGCCTCCTCCACACACACACACACACACACACACACACACACACGCACGTTCTGGTTTACATGTTTTGTGGGGACATTCCATAGACGTAATGCATTTTATTCTGTACAAACTGTATATTCTATTCCCCTTACCTGCCCCATTCCCTAACCCCAACCATCACAGGAAACTGTCTGATACCTTAGATTTTCAAGAAACATTATTCTGTTTGATTTATTAGCTTGTTTCCTCATGGGGACATCAAAATGTCCCCACAAGGTCACAAAAATACTGGTATTCCTATCTTTGTGGGGACAATTGGTCCCCCCAACGTGATAATTACCCGGCCGCACACGCGCGCACACACACACACACACACACACACACACACACACACACACACACACACACACACACACACACACGTTCTGGTTTCCATGTTTTGTGGGGACATTCCATAGACGTAATGTATTTTATACCATACAAACTGTATATTCTATTCCCCTTACCTACCCCATTCCCTAACCCCAACCATCACACAAAACTTTCTGCTACTTCACATTCTCAATAAACATCATTCTGTTTGATTTATAAGCTTGTTTCCTCATGAGAACATCAAAATGTCCCCACAAGGTCACAAAAACACTGGTATTCCTATCTTTATGGGGACAATTGGTCCCACAACGTGATAATTACCAGGTACACACACACGCACACACACACACACACACACACACACACACACACACGTGTTGTGTTTTTTTTCTCATATGTAGGAAAAACATCAGGTCTGTGAGTGTTTCTGATGTGTGGAGCTCATTGATAAAGACACTATCATAGAGAAGATATCACAATTGAGATGTTTATTTCTCCCTTTAACTATAGTGAGATTTATATGACTTTCTCTCAGTCAACTTGAGGTGTAATCTCATATTTCATGCAACACTAGATGATTTGAACTAATTCCCAAATATCTGTTTGGAGATTTTTATTAGACTCATAATTATGGCTGTGCAAAAATATAGATACAGCTAACTATCATAATCATTTTTTCCACGATAATGTATCGATATTTACAAAAAAAATCAAATCCCTCTGTGTGTGTCAAACGACCTCCTCCGCCACTGCTGTAGTTGTCACTGTTCAGTTTTCTGTCATATACAGCCATTCGGCCAATGTCTCAGAAGTAAGCGGGGGTGAGAAAATGGCAGAAAATGTAAAACCGCCTGCAGCTTTCGAAGCCGACGTGTGGAAGCACTTTGGTTTTTAAAAAAGTTTTTTTTTAGAAAATGTCAGCTTTTTTAACATTTTTGATAAAAAAGAAAAAGTATCGCAAAATATTGCAACATGCAATGTATTGTATTGCATTGTATCGCATCGAATTGTATCGTGATGTATCATATCGTAAGGGCCCTTGCCAATACCCAGCCCTACTCATAATCATGCAAATCTGTACAACCTTTATCATTCAGTCAACTCCAAAGAAATCAATTGGCAAAAATTACAGCAGTAAGATATGTGCTATAAAATCATGTTTATTGCAGAAGAGAAAAGTATCCCAGTCATTTCGCATGTGTATTTTTAAGAGTTCTAGATTTCAACAGTGTCTTAAACTGTACTTGGATTTGCTAAGATATCCAAGTGTACAAACAATAACATTACATTAAACTTGATGAATTATAAAAGCATAATTAGCTGTCGGTTACAGTGAAATAAGGACTTGATCTGTACATACCAACCTTACACACAGTAGAAACACATGCTGACCATTTAAACACCACACACACACACACACACACACACACACAAATCAAATGAAACCAAACTAATGTCTCTAGATATACTGTTGCTGAATAAAGTCCGTTTCTCAGTTTGCACAGCTGATCCATAGAGACAATGACAGTGACATGTTAAATGTCAAACTTGTGTATCTAGTGTTGTGTATAATGTTATGTAATACATTTGTAATAATAATCTAATATTAGATATGAAATCAGGTAAACAGAGATAGTTTAGATGTGTCATTGAAAAAACTCAGTAGAGACTGTGAATAAACCGAAGTGTGTTGTGTGTACCAGACTACAGTATGTGTGGTGTTGTTTGAAACATCTGTGTTTGTCAAAGATGATCTCTGTGTAAATGTTCAAAACAAAATTGATGTTTGTCAGACTTTCTCTGAACAAACTGTGAACAGTATTGTGTTTTATTACCAACATCATGACACTGCTACAATTAAAGTCATATCACAGGTTCAACAAGCTGCTTCTGTGGCGACAAAATCATTTTGACTTCTTACGCTCTTACATTTTTTGATAAGGTTTATGGAAGCTTAAAAGCATAAATCTAAAAGCATGAGTAAAACTTGTTTATTATTTAGGAGAGTGCGGGGCACAAAGTAAAAAATGTTTAAGATAGATGAATATTTTTTTACACAATCACCACACACATCTCTGCTACAAATGAACACTTAAAGTTTGTTTGTGTGATCTACCGTTATCGTACAATTACACCGAAAGTGACAGGAGCGCAAACGTTACCCCATAGGTGGGGTTCATTGTAACAAACAGAGGGTTTGTTGTAATACCTGATAGAAAATTTGTTTTAAACACAAATAATTCAATCAAAATCTCTCTACAATTACTAAAGGTGGATATTGTTTATATATCTGCCTATAATAGATAGATATCCACACATTCATCCATCCATCATCCTTCATCTAACCATGTATTAATCATCAATGCATAGAAATAGATTTAAGACACAAAATCCTAATGGTGAGAAACTATTGTTTTTACCACAGATGCGTTGTTTCTTTATGTTGTATATGGTGTAAAGCAAAATAAAAAAAGAGATGCACTTAATGAATATGAAGCCCTGAACATTTATTTACTGTTGTACCATGGATGGTTTATTCCGATTGGTTGAGAAATGTTCCAAGTGTATGCATTATTTTTCGATAAATGCACACCTGACGTCTTAAATGTCTTAAAATAAGCACGAGAGCAATGTCTGTGGTAACCGTGGTATAAGAGGAATAATTCACTCCGTTCCTTTTCAATTATTTAAAAATAATGCACACTCTGCTTTGCATCGTGCCTCATTACCACCTTGGGTGTGCATTATTTTCTAATAATTCAACGGCTCGTCGTCAATTATTCTTTACTTATTTTACTGCTGTTATATTTCGCTGTTTCTTTATAAAACATTTGCTTTAGTTTTTGTAGATTTCTGTGGATTTTTACCAACAAGTAACATACTAACATACTAAACTTACAGAATGTTGTGCAATAAACAATAGTTTCCACAGCATATGAAAGCAGCACAAAGATGTTCAGCTGCAGATCTTGACCCAGTTAGCTTTGTTCTGAGGTTCTGCTGTAGTTTTTTGGGACTTACAGTAAATATTTTGTTCAATGTACATATTTATACAGCATCTCTCTCTAGACGCTCCTCTCTAGAGTCTGTTTGATCTATGATCAGATGCACAGGTTTAACAATGATAAAGAGTCTCTCTCTCTCTCTCTCTCTCTGTGTCTCTCTCTCTCTCTCTCTCTGGATGTGTCTCTCTCTCTCTCTATCTCTCTCTCTCTCTCTCTCTCTCTCTCTCTCTCTATCTCTCTCTCTCTCTCTCTCTATCTCTCTCTCTCTCTCTCTCTCTCTCTCTCTGTGGATGTGTCTCTCTCTATCAGATGGTGTAATAAGGATTCTTTGTCTTGTGTTTTATGAGACTAACAGCAGGTCGAGGATCATAAAGCCACAGTAAAACCGACCTGAGAGCCACACCAACTACATGCTGCGACAAACGTGCACAAACTGTGAAGTTAGTGTTGTGATATTCATTGTGTCCCGTGCAACATTTTACAGTATAGCTGCGGAAATAAAATATGCTGATGAGAAGATTATTATTGAATGATTGTTGAAAACCTATTCAAGGTTTATAAGAAAGATCATTGATTGATGAAATTATTGATTTTCAACTTTTACACAAAAGAAACAGATTCTAAGAGACAAGACTCAAGAAACTGAAGTTATTGTAATCATGATTATGTTATGATTATTAGACATGCACCGATATTAAATTTTTCCAATGATACCGATAGCCAGATATTCAGGCTGATATCTGCTGATACCGATAGTTTGGTGAATATATTAACTTGCATTAACTTATTTTGAAGATTAAATTTTCTGAATGTTATTCATTCATATAATGACCATTAATATTGAACATTGAACTAGTGATGTTTCTTTATATTTTCTATACACAGAGCTCAAATTCATTGTATTTTCCTGTTCTTTTTTGATTGACATAATATATTGGCCATGACTATCACCTGTTTTTTAACGATTGGCTGATTTGAAAATGTGCTTTTATCGACCGATACCGATGATTGGCCAATATATCGGTGCATCTCTAATGATTATATTATGTATTTTGTATTAAGCTATCTGCTTTTGGGATGTTGCATAAAGCTACACAAACTATAGATTATTTAGTCTTAAATGTGTAAATGATCAATCTTGATTTTTCTCTTGTTCTGCATGTGTGCCTGTTGCTCAGATTGAAGATTTTGGGACATTTTTTATGAGATTGAAATCAGATGAGATACAGTGATGAAATATGGTGTAGAGGAAAAATTCAGTGACTAAACTAGGAAAAAAGATTTTTGTGCCTTCAAAGAAAAGGATGAGAGCTGTGTATCCTGTGATACACACACACACACACACACACACACACACACACAGAGGATTTTTTTCCCAGTTTACGCAGAAACTTGTGTATTTCTGGCAGGTTGGTCCACGCAAACTCCAGCCAAATTCAGTTTGAGCTTGTCATTTCTAATAGACTTTAAAGCAATGCCAGGGTTCGAGACAGCTTAAATTGCTTTGCTAATAGAAATATGCCAATGTGCTTTTGTGATGTTTAATTATGAATAATTGTTTTTTATGTTTATCCAAATAGATTTCCCCTTTATTTGCCCTGTCTGGATCAGAACTCATAAAGTAATCTCATCAGGACTTCTTCAGGTAAACACAGAAACAGACGTGCTGCTGTCACATGCCAATTTATTTGCGGTTTTATAATGTGCTAATAAAAGTACAAACAAAAGCTGCCCTTACAAAACATACATCAGTATAGAGCAACCTATTTCTTTAGTGATATTAAAGATGTTTTTTAATTCCTATAGGACACCAAAAAAGTGAAACTGGTTCTGGTGTTTTTACACACACGTACGCACGCACACACGCACACACACGTACGCACACACACACACACACACACACACACACGCACGCACGCACGGCCGCGCACGCACACACACACACACACACACACACACACGTGGATTACGGGGACATAGACACAATGTATTTTATACAGTGCAAACTGTTATATTGTATTGTATGGTTATAGCATAGTAAACATGTCAATATACACTATTCATGTCCCCGTAAAACACATATACCAACCCACACACACACGCGCAAACACGCACGACAGAGAAACATCTGTTACACACAAACACACACCTGTCTGTCAGCTGATTGTCATTAGTTTTTGATTTAATTGTAAAGTTCAGTTGTAGCAGCTTTGATGATCATTAAACTACATTCAGGATATTGAAAGACTTGAAATGTTTGTTTTTACAATTTGACATAAAGTCTAAAATTGAGTGAAAATAGCAATTACATTTTTGTGTTGACAATCAGTGATTTGTATTTTTTTAAGACACTTACACTGTAAAAAATTCACCTTGCGTTTTGTTAAAGAAAGTGAACTTTTCAACTTCACTGAACTATTTAAGACAGCAAACACTTTTAAAGCAATTAGTATGGCCAACTTATTATTTCATCCTGAAAGTGTGTTGTGATTGTGTAGCTGGTTTAGTGTGTTGTGATTGTGTAGCTGGTTTAGTGTGTTGTGATTGTGTAGCTGGTTTAGTGTGTTGTGACTGTGTAGCTGGTTTAGTGTGTTGTGACTGTGTAGCTGGTTTAGTGTGTTGTGATTGTGTAGCTTGTTTAGTGTGTTGTGATTGTGTAGTTTGTTTAGTGTGTTGTGATTGGGTAGCTGGAAAAAATATATCACCTGACAATGAACTTTTTAACAGCAACATTGCACACTAACTAAAGTTTGAAAAATTTGATCTGGAAAAACGTGACCTTTAATAAAATATCGAGCATTGGATTATGAGCATGCTCAGTTTGACGGTATTTAGTATGAGGCCATTTTTGGCATTTTTTGACATCAGACTTAAGGGTTGCCCCACTCTGGGATTGTTTTTTTGTATCTGGTCACATGTAAATTTTACTAAATGCAATAGATGAGAGGATTTTTTCATCTGAATGGTTTACCACAGGATCACATTTTAAATTCTGTTATTTTTGCATTTTGGACCCAAAAATCTAAACACATTTTATCATACAACATCCATACACATATTCTTTCAAGTTTACTGAACTTAAAATTCAAAGTTCAGAATGGCTTGAGCAGTGTTGCGGAAAGTTACTTTTAAAAGTAATGCATTAAAATATTAAGTTACTCCCAATAAAGTAACTAATTGTGTTACTTAGTTACTTTTCATGGAAATAAATGCTTATGTTACTTTTTAGTTACTTTTGCATTACTTTTTCTTGGCTGAGGCTTGATCTCTTTCAGGTCTTGCAAGTGTTTTTTATGACTGAAAAGTTCTGCATTCAGAAATTGCGTATTTCATCATAAAACTGTCGAGCTCTGGCCTTTCATCTCAGTTTCTGACTCAAACTGTTCCCACACAGGCGTGTACGCATAGAAGTGCGTAATGTGACTACGTTTAGTTTAATTCAGTACATTATTTTTTTAATCAAATTAATTTACTAAAAAGTAACTTGCATTACTTTTTTGAAAAAGTAACTCAAATATTAATGTATACATTTATAAAGTAATGCGTTATTTTACTTGTTACTTCAGAAAAGTAATATTATTACGTAATGCACGTTACTTGTAATACGTTACTTTCAACACTGGTCATGAGGAATACCCATAATCCCGTTTTATCAAATAATAAGAACTGATATGGCATCTAAATAGTTGTTAATTAAAAAGTTATTGTTTTTTAAGCTCTTTTTATAGCTTAATTTTGATGTAAATTATAGTTTTCTGTGAAGTTACCAATCAGTGTTTGGTTTGGTAAACATAGACCCTTTTAAAGACATTATATTTCTCTTTAAAATTATGAAGATGCATGTCAGCAATGCAGTTTCATGTATATTTTTGTGGAGAATCAAGTTTATTAAATTATTCATTGCATTCTATGATTTATAATAGTTTTTAATACACTATATGAACACCAATTTAAATTAATTTAACAATTTAAGTTCAGTCAACATAAGCACTACATTAAGTGAACTTAAATATACAAAGTATTGGTGGATCAACCTCTTGTCCTTGGAAAGTTGGGTAAACTTAAGGTTTAGTGGACTTTTATATTTGGTTTGGCAAAATTTCAACCACAAAAGTTGAATTAACTCAAAAACTCAATTTTTAAGTTTACTCAACTTTTTATGTTTTACAGTGTAGTGTAGCTTAATATCAGAATTTTTTTATTTTATCTCTTACATGTACAATTCATCATAGTTTGGCAAACATTCAGTCAAATATCAGCTGTGTTATAATGAAGGTTAAATTTGTGTGAAAGGTTGAACTGTGTTCTCATCATTTATTATATTTCTCAGTTATCACGTGTGTTAAAAATCAAAACATTTCCAAAAGCTTTTTAGGACTTTATAATTTATGCCTGTAGTTTGAATAAAAAACTGCTAAGTATTCACTGAGTGACAACTGTGTAAGCTGTGAGAAAGTTTAAAGTCATTTACATCGGTGCTAAAACCGCGACAGAAACACAAGGCCTTTAAAAAACAAAAAACAACAAATCCAGCAAAAAATATCGCTACAACGAACAAAGAGCTGCTGCCATTTTCCGCCTCGCTTTGATTAATGCTTTTTCTGCCTAATAAAAGGTTCACAAACCATCTGCTTTGCTCCCTAATGCCTCGCCCAAAGGTTCCTCTCTCTCTCCTGTGTCAGGCAGCGCGCCAAACAGCATTCCACACGCGCCCGCGCGCGCACTCATTCACTCACTCACGCGCACACGCGCTCGCTTTCGCGTCCCCTGTAAACAAGCTGCTTCTCTTTTTTAATCTGCCTCTGCCATTTTCTCCTCATCGTTATGCATATTCATCGCCAGTAAACATTTTCATCGCCTACATTTAATATCCCGCGAGCGCGCGGCCGCTGACAGCTGGCCCGCAGATGCGACTCGCGGCCAAATAAACGCGTACCAGACGCCGGCGGAATGCGTTTAAGAGCCTTTCTGTCACTATTTCTGCCTGGCTTGATTTGGACGAACTCGAGGCTGTGAGAGAATCACGTGCAGCTCTGTTGATTGACACCTGTCAATAATGAGCTGCATCACTGTTAAAAAGTCTGTAGAAATGACAGTATTACTGTCAGCTGTTTGTTATTTTAAAAACTAAAATAACAGCCTCATGCAAAGCATTCTGGGAAAAATCTGAAGGAAATAAACAGAAAAAGGCTGATGAGGATTTCCGTTTCCCAGAATGCTTTGCATGATGCTGTTATTTTATAGTTTTATTCTGTAAAGACAAAGACTTGTTAATGTTTATTTAACTTTGAACAAACTTGCCAGTTATTAACCTAAATTTAACTCTACAGTAAGTTACTGCAAACAGCTGACTAACTACAGCAATTTTTTTACAGTGATGTTATCATTGAATGCAGCGGTCATTCCTGTTTGACATGCATGACATTTGATTGATTAATGATTGGATGAGTTCATGTCCTCATCACTTGTGTCTCAATATTTTGTGTTTTAAATACTTTAAATATTATAAAAACTCTTTTAAATGTATAAACAAACGGCTAATTCAGAGTTTTTACAAGTTGTTATGCCTGTAAAATCAATGTAAACACATAATAATATTTGACTCAGGAGTCAAATACACTTTGAATCAATCAGTTATGGTCATTATGAATGATTCATTAGCAAATTTACATGATTAAAAAAACTACACAGATCCAGAAATCACAAGCAACTGGAATGGTCATGAAAATTCATTGAATAAAAAGTGTGGGAACCCTGGGTCGAGGAAAGGTTTATTTCAAGTGTCCACTACACAGGATTGACATAAAGCATAAAACATTGATGGTTTTCCCCATCGCAGGTGTGCAAACAGAGAGAGAGAGAGAGAGAGAGAGAGAGAGAGTATAATTCATCCCCAGGGGGCACTATAAGCCCTCCACTTCAACATGAACAACCTGCATCATGTGGCCCCCATACACACATGCACACGCACGCACACACACACGCACGCACGCACGCACACACACACACACACACACACAGAGGGAGAGTCCAGCTGCAGGAGGTGCTGGTGACAGACATTAATTTGGTGCTTCATATCATGACACAAAAGACATCTTCCATCAAGAGTCCACACGCCCCTCCTGTTCATCCAGAAACACAGGTGTCCCATCACGCCTGCCTACTGACACCTCATGTATAGAAGTAGCACTTAAGTATGAAAAAACTTACCGTGGTAATGTAAACCTACAGTCATGTACTATAAAATGACAGCTTTAATATCAAGAACTTTCACCAGCAACTTAAGTAAAGTTGGAAGGGAACTGTTCAGTCAGAAAATAGAAATTCTCATTTAAAAACATGAGAGTAATTACTTTAATGCTTTTGGCAGAGGTTGTTATGTATTTAAGCTATATGTTTTTTCAGCTTTGTTATTTTTCTCACCTTTTTATGTTCTTTAAAATTAAACAATCTGTTAAATGCCCAAATGTAAATGTATGTGGATTTCCTGGGAATCAAACCGATAACCTTTGTGCTTTTAAAGGGACACTCCACTTTAAGCTCCCTTAGAGTTAAACATTTGATTCTTACCGTTTTGGAATCCATTCAGCCGATCTCCGGGTCTGTCGCTAGCACTTTTAGCATAGCTTAGCACAATCCATTAAATCTGATTAGACCATTAGCATCGCGCTAAAAAATAACCAAAGAGTTTCAATATTTTTTCTATTTAAAACTTGACTCTTCTGTAGTTACAAAGACTGACAGAAAATTAAAAGTTGTGTTTTTCTAGGCAGATATGTGAAATTACGCACTGCCAGAAATAGTGGCTTTCAATGGCAGGGGACTATTTTTGGGCAGTGCGTAATATCACTACGAAAAAAATATTGAAAAAATATAAAAACTCTTTGGTTTTTGAGTGCGATGCTAATGGTCTAATCAGATTCAATGGATTGTGGTAAGCTATGCTAAAAGTGCTAGCGCCAGACCCGCAGATCGGCTAAATGGATTCCAAAACGGTAAAAATCAAGAGTTTAACTCTAGGGGAGCTGGAAAATTGAAGCTGGAGTGTCCCTTTAATGCGTTGTAAGCTACAGAAACGTTTACCAAAGATAAAATATACTTATATCCAGTGCTTTAAGTGGGCCAAAAGAGGTGCCGGTACTCTATTTTTTGTTAGTTAGTTTTTTTTTTTTTTGCTGACTCGACTCCTATATTGAAGGGGTTTTATATTCAGCAGTCAACAGACGACATTGTAAAAAATAATAAATCCTTTTATAAGTTTGTGGATTTGCTTGAGCTAGAGAGAGCTACTGAACATAAATAAAATGTGCAAAGGATTTTGAAAAAATACCCGTAGAAAGAGCTACTGTAGAAAGATTGAACAAATAAAATGTGCAAAAATTAGATATGTGAGTAACATTTTCAGCATGGTTAAATGCTAAAACTAGTTGTTCAGATAGAAAGGGCTTAAAACACTTTAAAATGACACCAAGACCATGATCTATGGGTTCAAGAATAACTAAATACTGGCCATTTGAAACTAGAAAGTTATGACTTTATTTTGTCCCATTGTTTTCCATTTTGCGGGTGGTAAAACTACTTTGCGTGTGGTTCAAATTCATTGAAATCGCGTTCACTTGTAGTTTAGCAATCAAACTAAATGTCTATTACAATTTCAAGAATGTTTTTACCCTGCACATCGCCTGAGAAAATCCGAAGTTGCGTCGAGGGGAACCAAATTGACAGCCGCGACAGCGGAGATTATCGCGTACAGTACCTACAAAAGGGTATTGGATAAAGCTTTGCGTTTGACCTGCAGTGATATCATTCTGGCTTGGTGGGATGTCAGGCAGCGAGTCCTCTGATTCTGACCTTGTTCTTTTACTACTCAGAGTCTAAAACAAGGAGGGCATATTAAGTGTTCATTGTATTTTAATTTTAACCGAGCAGCTCTGGTTGCGTGTTTCCCACACAAACACACACCTCCCCAGACCTGACTGACAGCAGCAAAAGCGGCGCATGCGCTTTTAACGTGTAAACTCAAGGGTGTATGGGTAATGTAGTCTCTGCTCTCGGTGGGACGAATTACGAAGAGTACATTGTCAGCGCAGCCAAAGGATTAAATTAAACAGATGTGCAAATGAGCGTTCCGGTACGCCAAAAGCACGTTCTGGGCGCACGGAGAGGTGGTGGTACGCTCAAGAGCTATATTTAGAAGTGGCGGTACTGAGTGCCGGCGCGTTCCGGCCCACTTAAAGCACTGCTTATATCTGAGTGAGTGTTTTAGAAAGTTAAGAATTATTGTATGTGTGTGGCTGACGTGTTTAATAAACAAAGGTTGCCACTGCTCAACATGACTTTAAAGTCACCATGAAACAGAAGTAGAGATTGTATTTATTGGTGATGTATATGAAACGGCTTATGAAATGAAAAAAGGCAGAGCAGGACTTGAGTTTGTCCATTGAGAATTGATTGGATCGTTTGAAGTTGGGTCGTGTTGTTATTTGCTATTTACATCGCTGCCATCTTTTCTCGGACTTCGCCCACCTGCCAAACCATATGACCGGACGTAAAGAGAGATCGATTCCAGGAGGGGAGGAGATTTGCATTTTTGATAAAAGATTATCAGATAAATCATTTGTAAAAAAAATACCACAATATTCCAAAACAAATGACGTTCATTTAGATTTTAAGGCAATGTTTACATGACATTAATGTTATGAAAAACTCAAAAGTTTCCTTTGCGTTTTTTGAAAATCAAGATCAGTGATTACACGGATACACGACTAAATCCGCTGTATTATATATCCCAGGTCAGTAGATGGCGATGCTACTTTTAAAGAAACAATGAAAGCCTACGCACATATGCATTCTTTTAAAGAGCCATAAATACAAACAATCAAGACCGGGACAGCATCGAGCAGTATTGTTTAGACAGATGATGTGACCTTTAACTATAAAGTGCCACAATTTTGTACATTTTGTTGGAGAAGAGTTAACAAACTCGGTATCTTGAGCAGCACAAACACAGTCCTGAAGGAAGACATTGTTGTTTTAGTTATAGATGGTTTCATCAGAAAGACGCTCGTTGTTGCATTTACACGTCTGAACCAAAGTCAAACTTCCAGTCTGTATTTATTTATTGGTCTCAATAGTGGCTCAACTGATTTCTGAAACAAGTACCTTGAGAAAAATAAAATGTTTTTTGTTTGCTAAAGACGAGCATGGATCACAAATGTGAGGAGAGGTTTGGCACCCAGGCAAGATGACAAGGACCTGTAGCTAACATTAGGCATTAATTTTACACAGGCAAGTTAGCTCAGTATAATAGTTGATAAGCGTTAGATATGATATATGAAAAAATATAATTTACTTGTGATTTATTTCCCTTGATATCAGAAATAAACTACTGTAAAAGGACGTTTAGTCCACAAAAGCCGTTTGTTTATGTTGTGCTGCTGAAACTCGTGCTATACTCGTGCATGCCTATAGACTGAATTAACACATGTGCATGACATCACCATTATCACAGATTCACGTTTACGTACTTTACACAGAGACGACGAGGCGATGTTATCAAAAATTTGCAGTTTCTTCATGCACTTTTTGACACACACAACAGATATCCCACACTCCTCGGGTCCTCGTATGAGTCACGGCTTCAAAGTCTGAGAGTGTGGTAGACTTGTGTGTTTTGATGTCCCTGTGTGTGCCAGGGAAGATCTGAACCCTGAATGTCCTGATGGTGTACAGTACCCATCTGGGCACCAGACAGTGTGTGAGCGTGACCTCTGATCATATTGTGATGGGGTGGACACACACACACATAACCCCAGGGTTTCAGTGACTCCGCCCAGATCCATGAGGTCAGCATTGTGTGTGTGTGTGTGTGTGTGTGTGTGTGTGTGTGTGTGTGTGTGTGTGTGTGTGTGTGTGTGTGTGTGTGTGTGTGTGTGTGTGTGTGTGGAGCTTGTGTAGGGTCTGATGGTGGTCACAGGTGCTGCCAAGCTGTGTGTATAGATCTAAAATTATCTTTTCAACACACCTGCCAATGATGGTGAAAAGGAAACTTTTACCGGTAATAAATATTCCCTACCAGCCATAGAGACATATTTTGTATTATATAACAGTCTGTCCAGACAAGGTTTATTCTTATGTGTTCAGTTGAATGATGGACGCTTTGGTCTTTGTGTTAGTGAGACGGTTGACCAGACGTATTCTGAAAATAAACTCTCTTGAAGATTCATCTGTTCACCTGTATGAAACACACACACACAATTTCACAACATACAGACACTGAAATATAAACCAATTCGCTTGAGTGTTTTGTGCATGCATTTTGTGTTTGTATGTTTTGTCTGGTTTCGTTTGGTCACTTTCACAACTCAAAATGATTCACAAAATATGTTTGGGAGTTTCGTTAAGGATTTGTTTGTTTTAACTACATTTTGGAAGCATAAAAAAGCATCTTTCTCCTTTGACTGCATGTCAGTTTATATTCTGAAAAAAAAAGGTATCGCAAGCAACATAAAATATTTTATTATTGACAGTGTTTCACCTTTGCATTACATTTTTGGAGTTGGCAGATTATGTAGACGGAGGCTGTGAACCAGGGAGTAAAACAGAGCTGTATGTCTTTTTTAATAGTATAGTTTTTTAATGCATGCCAGTCATGTGACTGTTGTCTGGTTTTGTTTGGGCACAGTTCAAAATGATTCACAAAATATGTTTGGGAAAAAGGCAAAGTTTCATTATTGATTTCATTGTTCTCTGTGTATGAAATACAGCAACCAGTCCTGAAAATGTAATATTTGCATCTTGCAGTTGTTAACCACAGGCGGTTTGGGTGTAAAGCACCTTAAAGGTGCAGTGTGTAAATTTTAGCGGCATCTAGTGGTGAGGTTGCAAATTGCAACCAACGGCTCGTCCACAGCTGACCCCTCGCTTTTGAAATGCATAGAGAAGCTACAGTAGATGCCGTAAAAATTTTTTTACATCAGAGGCAACTTATTAAAAAAAGTTTGTCCGTTAAGGGCTTCCGTAGAAACATGGTAACACAAAATGGTGGCTTCCATGTAAGGGGACCCGCAGTGTATGTAGATAAAAACGTATTATGCTAAGGTAATTAAAACATAATTGTTTATTATTTGAGGTCTTTATACACCCCTGATAATATAGTTACGTATATTATATTGCATTTCTGTCTAAAAGTTACACACTGCACTTTTAATTGTATGCATTATAACATGCATGCATGCGAGTGTGTGCATTATCATGTTCCTCTGGTTAGTTCTGTATGCACTTCACAGATTTCATGTCAATTTAGCTCTCAGTACTTGAATGTTTCCAGTTGATTTTAATCCCATCATGCAGTTACCTGTGTGAACAGTATTAAACCCTCAAAAGTGAAGTGACAGCCATATTTAGCCGAAGTATGCATGTGGCCAATGCATGCAGTATTTGCATTTATCTTGTGAAGTAAAAACTCCCTGCACTTAGCTTTGTTTGAAGATCCTCTTATATAGGATAAGGACACGACATGTTTGATGGCTACATCTTTACCATCCGCAAGCTTCATCACCATGGGAACTGATGATGCAACGGAGAACAGACCGCTAATTGGTTTGGTCGGTTCCAACAGCTTCTTGGACCACGGTGACTAGTTTTTAAGCTGTCTGAAGTGAGACACGATTTGGCTGAGAGTTAAATGCAAGATCTCGGAGATGCACCAGAACCACATTACCATGAAGAGTTGAATGACAGTGATGTTCATTTGTGGCAACGGAACAGAACAGATCCTGACTAATTATGTACTATTAAGAAAACTCATAAGCAAAGTAAAAATAGTGTAATATGTGAAGGCAGCCATAATTATTGGTGTTTGCCAAGCCTATGCATCACTTTTATTGCTTGCACTTAAGGTTAGTCATTAGAACAAACCCCTGTGCCAAATTAATAAACTCATAATAACTCGCACAATCAATCACCTGCTACTTTTGTGTTTAGTCTATATGTTGAAGAGTTGCAGTACTCCACCCTACCACAGAGAGGCACTAGAGAGAGAGAGAGAGTGTGTGTGTCAAAGTTTGGGTAAGTTAGCAGGGTCTAGTTATCTCCTGCTTGCAGATGTTTCAACTACACTCAAAAAAAAAAAAGTTGGATTTACTTAAAAAACCTTCGTCAAGTGGGTTCCACATAGCTTTGTTAAGTAATGTCAACAAATAAAATGTAAGTTGTATTTACTAAAAAAGTTTGTGTAAAATTGACAAAATTTAAATGTTACATGGACTAAAGAAATCCTAGTAAAGTCACTATTAAGAAGAAAAATTTAATTGATGAAAAAAAATAATGATTTAATAACTCCATAACAACGAATCAATCAATCAAAGTGCAGCCGCTCAGTACAACCTTTATTTAATTACAGTTTATCAAACATATCACAAACATATTTGAAATGCAATGTAACATTTCAAACCGTTTGTTTTGTTCTAAAATATATCAGAACAAGTTAATTAACTAATACTTGGCCACTTATTACTCAGGTACCTATCTAATCGTGCTACACTTTTGCAAGAGGGTACAACAATTCTGCCAGAACAACAATTTACCCATAATACACTGCAGCATCATCAGCCAATGAGATGCAAGTCTGTATTGGTTTTATTAATCTGTTACTTTTACGCAACAATGTTTTATTGGCTGAACAAATAATTTTGAAGAAAAGCTGACAAGACACAGTCTTTTGTTGAAATTACTAAGTTAAATTAATCATATGCCGTTACTTGTGTTTGTTAAGTAAAGTGAACAAGAAATTATTTAGTAAAACTGACTCCAACCAAGTTCATTTTTTTGAGTGGAAGCATAAAGCATCTTTCTCCTTTGACTGCATGCCAGTTTATATTATGATAAAATACATATTGCAATATTTTATTATTGACAGACAGTGTTTCACCTTAGCAACAAATTTTTGGAGGTGGCAGATTATGTAGCGGAGGCTGTGAACCAGGAAGTGAAACCGAGCTGTATGTCTTATTTAATTGTATAGTTTTAATGTATGCCAGTCTTTTTGATAAAGAAAGGTTTTGATTAAGGACAGATGTGAAGGTTGACAGTCTGACATATGAGACGGATGTGAGTCTCTCTCTCTAAAGTTAAAAGAGTTGCAAAAGAAGTGTGTGTCCCTCATGTGCCTCCGTAGTTGGAGAACCGAGACACAATACATGAGTGTTAATGTGTCTCCCATTTTTTTAATCTGTTAAAGTGAGAATTTAAATGTGTTTGTCCAAAGGTCCAGTATTACACAGCTGAGCATCTCTGTAGGACGGCAGCAGTCCTGTTCAGTGTGTCGAGCTGTTTCACTGTGACGTGGTTAAAGATGGCGGATGGGTTGGCATTGGTTGGCACAGAAATGCTGCCTGGCATCACTGCAGGCCATGACAATCAGCTCCAGGCACTGACAAGCCTGTTGCTTAGCAACCACATTGAACTTTGGCCTGCTTTAGCATCTTTCCAACACTCCTAGAGAGAGTGAAAAAGAGAGACAGAGAGACGGTCGTCCTGAATTGTGTGGTTCTATAATATGGCGCCACTTTATGTTAAAAAAATCCTCCTCAATCATGTTTAATTCATCATCATGTTAAACCTCTTAAACGACTACAAGTTTCCTTTTTTAACTGCTGTAAAAAAAATATATGGAGTTAAAACTCATGTTTCTGGCAGACTGTTGACAGAAGCGTTAATTCTGCTGCGATCCCAAACTTTCTCCTTGACACATCAGGTCTCTCACGCCCGCTCACGTCAGAGAATCTCCTCTCTTTGTCTGTTTTAAAACACAAGAATGGAAACCTGCACGTCAAGCCTTTAAATTAACCTTTAGGATTATTAGTTCAAACTAACATCCGCTTTTGATTAGTTCTGTTTGAGAGCTGTGTGCGTAGAGAGCGGCCTAATGGTTTTAATAACGTTTACGAGAGCGCTGGTATTTCCCCTACAGCTGCATTCATTCTCTGCATAGTCGCAAACGCTTTCTGGACACGCAGAGAAGAAAGACTTTAAACAAAACAGATGTGAATGTGCAGCAGGTTACACTGTGTGTGTGTGGACGACTATTCCTATAACACAAATACAACACATCATACACACACACACACACACAGATGAACGCATGCAGAAACGCACACAGGCCTTGCTAGAAACAAGAAAAGATGAATTTTACCGCCTGCAGCCTCACCAGCGCAGATCTAAGAGATGGTCGCATGTGTACACACCTGTGTTGCCACGGCAATGACTGACAGCTAGCAGGATGGCACTGACAGAGACATAAGGACGTGTGTGTGTGTGTGTGTGTGTGTGTGTGTGTGTGTGTGTAGAGAGAGAGAGAGGTGCAGTGTGTATGTCAGTGCAACACACACACATACATGTTGTGTAGACAGCTGCAGACTTTGCATTTAAGTTTGCGCCCTTTGTGCATTGCAGGATCGACTCTCTTACCGTAAACGTACAGTAACGTACAGGATGCTATGTGAGTCTGGCTTACATTGAAGGAATGGCGCTCATTTGGTTTGATGTCTTGAGCAATGAATCATGGGTAGAAATGAGGAGCTGGGGGGTCTTGTGGAAATAATTCTCCTTTAATGCATTTTCTCCAGTCTTTCATCTGCGTTGATAAAAGAAATACTTCAAAAACGTTATTTACGCTCAAAGCACGACAGACGTAACCACAACCAGAGATCTTTATTGATGGCATATGACGTATGAGCGCTAAGTAAAATTATATTTTTGCAAATGATGAAATCCTATGAATATTTACAAATACTTTTCCATACGTATTACATTTATTTGCAGAATTTACTTTAGCAATTCGTCAGAATGCATTAATATTAAATGAAGTGTTCATCTGCATTAGTTTGTTTGGCATTTATGCATGTGGTAAGGGCAGAAAAGTTCAGTGAATTTGCAGTGTTGTCATTACTGTAGAAACACAATTATTATATCTCAAAAGCACACTGAGCATTCTTCAAAAGTGAGTTTTTCTCATTTGTTAATTGTTTCTGTCCGGTCGCTAAATATTTAGACGTGCTTTTTGATTTACTGTGGCTGTTTTCACAGTCTTTTACTTTTGTTTTCTTTACACAAAGACAAACAATCAGTTCGACTCGAGATCAGAGCGTCTAAATTCAGTGTGTAGTGTAAGTCATTAATGTCCTGCTGAGGACACCGAGCGGATCCTCATACGTCTGATGGACACCAAATCTCTCTTACACACTAGAAAAAGAAATGCAGCATTTTTGTCAAATCAACATTTTTTTTTTTTGTTACTTTAACTTAACAAATTAAGTGAAACAATTTCAACTTGTTTTAATATAGCAACTTTTCACAGATCAAATCCTAAAAGAATTGATTTGTAAAACTATGTTGGCTTTACTTCATGCTGAATTTTTTTACAGTGCAAATCAGATCGCAATTATGCTCATTTCACACCGAACATTCAGTTTTGTAATCTGATATAATTCTGTTCAAACAGGGTATTATTCACAGAGATAAAGCAATACTTTTTTATATTCATAAGCTAATAATTGAGTTTTGTTTTAAATCTGTGTCACCTGATGCAATGCAGTTTAAATGATTTTGTGTTTTATTAATACTTCTGGTACTTTAATGCTGATGTGAGAATCATTCTGCTGAACTTTTGTTTTGTGCTCCCAAGCTCAAACTCATGCAAGTTTGGACACGAGGAGTAAATGAAGACGTTAGGTTTTGGGTGAAGTATTTCTTTAAATAACACACTTCAGGAAAAAATGTACCCAATCATTCCTTCAGCTCTTCAGTAAAATGAACTCTTGTCTATTATCAGTAAGAATGAGTTTGTTCAGGGTTTTTATTGTAATAGTCCTATAATAAATCTTCATTTATGTTTTTGTTGAAGAGTTCTCCTGCTTTAATGTCTTGTGTTTAGTCAAGAGTTTGTGCTCCTGTTGAGTTCCTAATAGATGTTCAGGATCGAACATCTGCAGGAGAGTCTGGAAACAATGAAGCACAGAATTCCTCCTTAGATTTCCTGAGGAACATGAGTGTTAATGCGTAGTTTCGGTCTGTTGCTAAGGTGTTGCTAGACAGTTCTGGTTGGTTGCTCAGATGTTTCTACTAAAGTCACCACGTATTAGACACAAAAGTTTAATACATGGGAATGTTTAGTAACCAAAAAGTGTATTTCTCTAATGCATGTTCTTTACCGTAGTAAATGTGCATAACTGTAAGTCAACATACTACAGTAAAAGCTCTCTCTCATATTTTGGTCTGTTTGTCGTTCACTCACACCTGCATCAGCGGCGCTGCGCAGTAAAACACATTCCCAGTTTCACATGGCATTTTTCCACAGATGTGACGGCCCTAAGAGGATGTAATTGTGTGTGTGTGTGTGTGTGTGTGTGTACTACACATTCCTGCACCTGTGTGCTGGTGTGTGTTTATTGTAAGGCAGGGAAAGGCGGGAGAGATATAATTGGAAGTGTTTGGCGCTCTGGCTGTTCCCTGCGGCTTAAACCCTCAGAGGGGTAAAGGGGGGCTGTGGATGAAGCAGGGGGGGTTTAGGGTTCTGTTCGGGGGGGTTAGAGGGACAGGAGGGGTGTGGGGGGAGAAATTGGTCCCAGCTGTCAAGTCAAAGCTCAAAGAACTGACTGTCAAACTGTGTGCTGTCTTGAGCTTCACCTCACAGGGAGAGATGAGAATCATACAGAAGTGTCATTTTAAATGTTTAAATGCATTCTCACTTTTAAATTTTAATATCATCTATAAATCAATCATTAGTGGTTTACTTAATCTGGACGCAGTAACCAGCCGTCTAAGTTTAGGATTAATGTTATCCTGTATAAAAAGTTTTGCAGTAGTTTTTAGTATGGTGAGTGATATATATATGTGTAAATGACACACTTAAACAATTTAACAAATGCTTCCAGTTTTTTTAACTACACTATTCCGCTTTTGGTTGTTTTATGTTTTATGTTTTTTTTTTGTGGTTGCCAGTCTTTCTCATATAACATAAAAACTCACAGCTCAGATTAAACATCATTAATGTCATTTTACTGTTATCATCCGAATCTGATCTGAAATATACAGGCAACATTGTCAGCTGATAATAATGATCTCATATAATAACCCTTAACTGGCACTGTCTCGTGAGCGGGACACTGAGTTTAATCTTTTGCACGTACATTTTTATTTTCACTATATCGTTGAAAAGGTCTAAAAATGTAGTTTGCATGTTTCAAAACATTTTAGCAGTAATAATAATGCAGCGACAGTAATTCATTAATTATTGATGTAATTTGTGAGTATGCAGCACACCGTTGACACCTAGTGGCTGTTGTTGGTAAAACCACTAAAAGTGTAACACAAACCTCATGTTCTTGTGATAATTTTATGTAGGCTATAAAATATACACTGCATAAAATTAACTGTAATTATGCAGCTGGTTGCCAGTAACTTACTGTAAAAGATAAAGACTGAAAATGTTTCATGTTCATTTAACTTTAAACAAACTGTTGCCAGTAAATAACATTAATGTAAAATCTACAGTAAGTTACTTGCAGCTAGTTGCCAGTAATATCCAGTAATACTGTAATTTCTACAGAATTTTTTTACAGTGTATACTTGATTGCATTATTTTTATTTATTACAATAAATGTAAACAGCTGTAAGAATGTTTTATTTAACTCTTTCCCCGCCATTGACAAGTTATCTTGTCAATTAGCAGAAAACATTTCCCTGCCAATAACGCTTTTCTGACGAGTTTTAATGGCAATCTGTAATCCCGCTATCATCCACTAGATGGCGATCTTACCTTTATACAAAACTGAAGCAAAAACTAATTCAACAACATTTAAAACTCCGTGTATTTTTTGATAATCATTCTGAATCTGATCTCTAACAAAAGTTATTTACAAAAAAGCAATTATTTCAGCTTTTTATTCAAGATTGTATTTTTGAAGAAACCTACCCATATTTAAGAGGTGATAAAAAGAGAACAAATGAAGTTTTTTTTTCCCGTTTTGTTTGTTTGTTTGAAAGCAGATGGTCTGTTCTTTCATTTGATATATTTGTATGTTTATATATTTATAGAAGAACATTTTCCTGAAAGACATTTTGTGAAACTTTTGTGAAAATCAAAAAAGAATGCGGGCGGCAACTTTAAAAAAAAAAATAGGCTGGCGGAGAATAAGTTAATATTTTTACCTCCAGACACTTCCATAAAAACTTTAAAGTATTTTCTTTAAAACAAGACCAAGATTAGGCTTCTAGACCTAAAAAAAAAAAAATGCCAGAGTTCTATTAATTTGAAGGTGTACATCGCTGTGCTAGTTAAAGGAATAGTCTACCCTTTTGCCATATTAGACTATGTTATTACCTCAACCTAGACGAATTAATACATACCTATCTTTTTCAATGCGTGCACTGTACAGCGTGTTGTGAATGTGTTAGCATTTAGCCTAGCCCCATTCATTCCTATGGTACCAAAAAAAAGTTTTATTTTGTGGCACCATACTTACTGGTATAACTCCTCATGTAACAATCTTTAAATAGGGAAAACACGGAAGTGTTTGGTGGCTTCCCTGTTTGGTACCATAGGAATGAATGGGGCTAGGCTAAATGCTAACACATTCACGACGCGCTGTACAGTGCACGCATTGAAAAAAATGTATATGTATTAATTCACCTAAGTTGAGGTAATAACATAGTTTAATATGGCAAAAGGGTAGACTATTCCTTTAAGGGGCGTTAATATTGTGTCACATGTTCCTGTTGCTCAACTGGTCGAGCATTGCATTAGCAACACAAAGGTCATGGGTTTGATGCCGAACACACATACAGTATTAGTAGCTTGGACTGTAAGTCACTTTGGATAAAATTGTTTGCAAAATGCATCATAGTTGATTGACAGGTGAACAGTTTTGATGTAATGTGACATCACTTCCTCTTTGGTTTCACCTTCAGCCATAGATTTGTGTGTTTCAGAGGTGAGTTACTGGGAATGGCAGGGTGCCACAGCGCTGTGTCCATGGTGATGTGGGATTATTGTCATTATTATGATTATTATGGGCTTCGGACATGCCAGCGCAGTTCAATGAGGCTTTACCACACCTTCTCACATCCATTCGCATTCATTTCCCTTCTGCAAATAAATATTTATCAGCGCCAGTGGCCGAACGCTTCGTTAGCTGTGATAATTCTGCCGCTTTGGGCAGAGAGTCGGGACAGGGGGGGTTTTGTCCTTCAGGGGTCAATGGATCTGAACATGCATACAATCCGAAACTCATCCTGGAGTTTGTGGAGTTTGATGTTTTTACAGTTGGTTCTTCTAGACAGCAGTGAGATTAAATGAGAAGCAAAGGAAGACCAAATGTAAATCTTTTTACCAAATGTTTTTCTTCTGACTAAACACCCCAGTAATCTCATATCTGTCTCCTGAAAGGCTTTAAGAGGTGTGGACATTTCTTCCATATTCTTCCAAGTGATCTTGGTCTGTGCACATTTGCTTTATATTCTTATATCAACAATTATAAGGCGGTTTGGATAAAAGCATCTGCCAAATGCATAAATATTTTTGTTTTTTTGTGTCTGAGACGTGAAAAAGTTAAGTATCTGATAACTCCATGAAGTCCAATAAGGTTTAAAAGAGCAATAAGGTTTTCCTCAGGTGTGCTCTTAACCAGATTACCTGAGACATTAATAAGGTCCATTTTGATATGAAGTTGCATACAGGACCCAAGATGAGTTTGCTTTGTATTTTAGGTTTCGAAGATCTTGAAAACCCCTCATTTACATAACTAACAGTCTGTAGTACTGTAGATTAAACTCTTAACCTACTTGAAATGCTTGTTTGGAGAAGTGTTACATGCCGTATGGAGTTTTGGGTTCGAGTCGGCACGCGTACAGATGTGTGATGATGTGTAGGTGGATTAACCCACATCTTCTGCTTTAACCCCAGCACCTAATTTCTGATGCCCCTCTGCTTTATTCTCTCTCCACAGCAAATAAACTTTCATCTTACCCAAAGCAGATGCCGGTCCGACTTCCCGACCGCCGAGCGCTTTTTATCTGCGAGAGTCTTTTAATATATCTGCCGTCACAGAGAGACTCGGGCCGAGGCTTCTGTGGTCGCCCCGCCTGCCGGAGTCAAATGAAGTGAAGCCTTTGAGGCCGCGGCCCACACGAGTACTCATTTATTTCCACGTCCAAAGAGAGGTCCGCGGGTAGAGGAGCGCACCGCTCTCCCGTTCCTCCTAAAGGAAGATTATTTAAAAAAGCAGCCCATCTGCTGAGCCTGCAGTTTTCCTGTATCGAACCCGCCTTTCAACAAGCGCTCCTGCTTTTAACATGCACTTTATCACCAGCTTTAGGCCTCTGAGATGCAAATACACCGATGAGAAGAAGCAGAGCGGCGCTGAGCTGTAGGGTTCAGGATTATCATGACTGACGTCTGTGACCTGTGCTAACATTAATGCTGGTCAATGTGTCACATATTTTCATTTATGTTCCATGATTGGGCTGGAGATATACAATTAAAGCAATGCTTTTTATTTGGTTTTTAGATTTCCTGTTTCCTATCTAGACAGAGATGTTTAACAGACATTTTCCCAGACAATTATTAACCCATTTTTTTTTTAAAGATATTAACTGTAAATGACATTCAGCCACCTCTCATGATTTTGTCATTGTGGAGATAATAGTAATGAAAAAACTATATTTTCTGTCTTTCCACTTTATACGCTATAATAGTTTACTTACAAACCTGGAAATATGAAAACAGGTCAGTAGCGTCTCTAATTTAACCCTTCAGTAGCTTCAGAGTTTAAAAATGTTCATGGCATTACTCTTAAAGATATTTTCCTTGTATTTTCAAGTACATTGTTGCTTCAAGTACATTTAATTGCATTAAACATTTTAGATAATCTTGACAACAAAAGCAGTGAAGATTCTTCTTCTGGAAAATGCTTTTTTATAACTTTATTAAGTTTTTTATTTAACAGTGGGTTGGCTATAAATTTTAATCCCTTAACTGGTGCAGCCATTTTGAAAATGTGATGTACACCTTCAAATTAATATAACTCTGTCTGGTATCAAGTCTAATCTTGGTCTTGTTTTAAAGTTTTTCATGGAAGTCTCTGGAAATATAAATATTAAATAAAAAATTGTTATAGCAGTTTACATTTATTGTGATAAAATACAAATAATGCAATAAATAATGAATGCAAATAAAAATGCAAAGTATATATTTTATACATGAAATTATCACAAGAAAATTAGGTCTGTGTCACACTTTTAGTGGTTTTACCAACAACAGCCACTGGTGTCAACATTTACTGCATACTCTTGTCACAAATTAATAAATTACTGACCCAGAAAATGTTTATATTTGACCTAGTAATGAGTTCAAACAACCCAGCATTTTGCAAAAAAACAACCCAGCCCCTAGTGTAGGATAAATTACAATGGGTTGGGTTTGTCCCTTTCTGAACCCGAGATAAGGTATTAGGATAGATAGTGCTCAACAAAACAAAACTGCATGCAGATTTGTTGTGGTTTGTTGTGCTTAGGTTCTGATGTTGATGTACCAACAGTCCCAGTTCTTCTGATGACTTCAAAAATTGTTATAGCAGTTTACATTTATTGTAATAAATAAAAATAATGCAATTAATAATAAATGTAAATAATAATGCAAAGTATATATTTTATCCATGAAATTATAACAAGATAATTAGGTCTGTGTCACACTTTTAGTGGTTTTACCAACAACAGCCACTAGGTGTCAACGTTTACTGCATACTCTTGTCACAAATTAATAAATTACTGTCACTGCATTATTATTACTTATAAAATGTTTTGAAAACTACATTCTTATGTTGCATTCACACCAGCCCCGGTAGAGGCGGCAAAAACACGCTATTCGCGGGTAGTTGGGCGCTTGAACATTTGAGTTTACTCGCTTCATTCTCGCGTGAAATTTTTGTCATTCGAGACATTCACGTGGAAATTCGTGTCATGGAAGGTGCTTCTGCGACTCTGCTGATACTCCGCTCACTTCCTGTAATCACGTCACTACTACAGCAAGGTCCTGATTGGTTAACACGGCACAGAAATCCTCAGAAGTTTTTTTGAAGAATTTTTCAACTTGCGCGTTTCCCGCGGCAAATAAGCGTTCTGCGCCATTCACGCGTACCGTGCCGCAGGATGCCTAATCGCGTCTTTGCATTGACTTTGCACTTGCGCCTCTACCGCATCTGGTGTGAACCCTGCATTAGACCTTCCCTATGATATATAGTTTGTCATGATGGATTAACATTTACGTGCAAAATATTAAAGTGAATTCAGGTGTCCTGCTCACGGGACAGCGCAGTTAAGAGGTTCATATTTTAGCGAAGGCAACCGGCTATGAACCAAATCAAAGATTATTTGCATTTTGCAGAGGTAATTTTTAGTTTTTAGAGATGCATTATTATTGCAGCGTACGGTGAAATAACCCACAATCAACTTGAACAGGATTTCATTTGACGTACAGAATAAAATCCAATTCTTATATTTTAGTTGCATACAGTAAGATGTGAAATTTAAGAAGGGAGCTTTATATCCATCATCTTTGATTCCCAAATGAAGCATTAGATTCATTTCTGTCTAAAAGCCTTCACCAACCTTTTTATTTAGACAAACCTGCATCGCTTTGCCTCCAAAGTATTTGTGGGAAGGAAATGCCCCGGACTTGAACTCGGGCACATTTTTTTATTTCAAAGCCTGTGGCACCTGTACCAACCGCAGGACCATCTGCTTGGCATTCAGCTTCCAATAACACATTTCTGGGATAAACTCTCTGTGACACACACACATGCACGCAGAGGTTGGTGGGTGGTGGAAAGGTTGTGGGCCGACCGCTGCTTCAGAATGACAGAGGTCTGTTAGACACATTGTTTTAATTGCAGATACTGAAGATGCCCCAGCTGGGGTCGAGAGGGGCAGGACAGTGATCCGGGGAGGTCGGAATGGGATTTTTGTGTGCTGTAACTCAATCTGTACAAGAAGAGTTTGGTTCGGTCTCATGGCCGGGGTATTGGAGAGAATATTAAAGCACTTTACTGCCCCTCGGTGCCCCTCGAGTTCCCCTCCCTCCCGGCCTGCGGAGGCCACAGGTGTTTGGCAAATCTTGTGTTTTGTGAAGGAAAGCTGGAGGCTGTGTTTATGTCATCATTCCTGTCCACGAGTCCTCCTCTCCACTTCAGCTGGAATTCCACAGAATCCACTGCTTGATCAAACTCCTTCATGTGTGTTTGTCTCTCGCTTTTAGTTTTCTTCAGACTGAAACACTCACACAGCGCTTTACTTCTTTTCTTCCTTCTGCATGCTAAGGAAAAGTTCTCTATGTTTAACACTGAAGGAGCGAAGCTTTATGGAGACGTGCGGGTGGATGCTTGACCTGTGCTTGTAAGAAGCCACCTGGAACACAGCAACTACGTACTGCATATTTTCAAGTAGTTTAAGGAGACAGAAATTTGATACTTTCATTTAACATACAATTTTTCTCTTGTTGTTCAGTAAGAATAGCTAAGCATATGCACCAAACTTACTTAAAATGCTGGGTTATTTTTATTAACCCAAAAAAGGACAAACCCAGAAAATGTTTATATTTGACCCAGTAATGAGTTAAAACAACCCAGCATTTTGCAAAAAACAACCCAGCCCCTAGTGTAGGATAAATTACAATGGATTGGGTTTGTCCCTTTATGATCCAGAGATAAGATTAGGATAAATAGTGCTCAACAAAACAAAACTGCAAGCAGATTTGTTGTGGTTTGCTGTGCTTTTTAGGTTCTGATGTTGATGTACCAACAGTCCCAGTTCTTCTGACACTTTAAAAACATGCTGGGTTATCAAATAGGGACAAACCCAAGCTCGTTGTTTTTATTCATTGTTGGGTCAAAAATAAAAAAAATTCTGGATTAAAGGGGCCATGTCTCAAGACTTTTTTAAGATGTCAAATAAATCTTTGGTGTCCCCAGAGCACATATGTCAAGTTTTAGCTTAAAATATCATACAGATAATTTATTATAGCATGTTAAAATTGACACTTTGTAGGTGTGTGCAAAAATTTACCATTTTGGGTGTGTCCTTTTAAATGCAAATGAGCTGATTATAAAGCAAACACTGATCACCATAATGGTGGTTTGTTGAAATTAAAACTCAATTGTGCTGTCAATTATTTTCTCTCTCTCTCTTTTTCTCTGCGCTAAATGGCAGTGCTGTGGTTGGATAGTGCAGATTAAGGGGCGGTATTATTATAATAAGAGCTCCTTATGACATCATAAGGAGAGCCAAATTTCAACAACCTATTTTTTCACATGCTTGCAGAGGATGGTTTACCAAAACTAAGTTACTGGGTTAATCTTTTCACATTTTCTAGGTTGAAAGAAGCACTGGGTACTAGGGTTGTGCCGATAGACGATAGTATCGTGTATCGACGATCTTCAGACATATCGCCAATGGCAGGCTTTCATGGCGATAGTCATGACGATAGTTGGCGAATGGTTAATATTATTATCATCATAGTTTTACATTAACATCCACATTGCATGCTTTTCCTCGCATGAGGGTTTGTGGGCTTCACTTTACCCAGAGAGCTTGTAAAGAGAGAATTCCTTCTTGCACGTACCTGCACTTAATGCGCGCGTCTTGGACTCCTTCTAGCACTAAATCCAGCGCGCCGCGTCATGAGCAGCTGCGGTTCTCTCTGTCTCACAGGCACGCGCTCTCGCGTCTATCCGAAGTCTAAACATAAACTAAAGTATTAATCCTTAATTAATGCATTTGTTCAGTTTAATGCGTTTCATGCGAGCTGAGGCAAACGTACTTTTTGTTTAAAATATGACCCGCTGCGTATTGGCGCCTCTCTCACTCTCGCGTACGTGCAGACTGCAGAGAGCTGCGCTCTGTCCGAAGTCAGATCACTAGGTATTAATCCTCTTTATGATATGCGTTTCAATAAGTTGTAGCAACACGTCCCTCGTGTTCAATATATGATTGTGTTTTAAATATGATTGCGTTCCGCAGGACCGATGAGTTTAAAAAGGCACCTCTGAAAGCACCACTGCTTGACACGTGTAGCCCTCTGCAACAGCACCTAACAAATGAATGCATTGAATTGTTTGTATGTGCGCGCACGTGTGTGTGCGTGCGCAGATGCATGTTTTTACAGTTACTAAGTAATCATGGTTAGGGTTTTAATGACGCGCTCGCATTAATGGCATCAGTTTTAAGAAGGTTGCGGTCATGACGGTGCTGCTCTTTTGTCCACCCATCAAGTGACTTGTTATAATGAGTAAAAAATTAACAAATAAAAAAATGAGTAAACTACTGCCCCGCCCCCCGATACTATCGTGTATCGCCGATCTCACAGGCTGACGATAGGACGATCTCAAAATGGGGCATATTGCCCAACACTACTGAGTACCCAATTATAGCACTTAAACATGAAAAAATCTGATTTTCATGCCATGGCCCCTTTAAATTACACACTGTTAACCCTTATTTTGTTTTAACCCAAATAAATAAGTACACTTAACCTAAACCCTGAAAAATTTCCTCCACCTGCTCAAATGTTTTAGTGCACAAGTTGCATGATTTCTCTCATTTAACAAGAAATGTTAAGATTTATTTTAGCATATTTAAATCTCTGAATTTGAAAATTTTACTCATCATGCATTGCAGCTTGCATAAATGAACTGCTTTTGTTATCTAGGTGATGTTTTGCTGTTTGTTGTCATTATTTCTACTACCACTTTTTGTTATCATTGTTGCTTATTATTTTTGTGGTGAAGTTAAGAGCTCATCGTGAGATTTTATTCCTGTCACCATTATTGAGATTTGTCTGTTGAGGTCTCTGTGTGAAGTTTTGATGTTAGCTTTGCTTTGCAAGGTGTCCTCTTTTTTAAAAGAGTTCTCTTAACATTACAAGTTTTATAAAACTATCTAAAATAAGATGTGTGAAATAAAGTTTCTCATTGTGAACTGACCGTTTGTAGAACAGGAAATGTTTTGTTAATCTAACAAGAATTTATTGCTGGAACGAGACATTTTACTTTCAGTGAATCAAACATTTAAATTGTCTGTTTAGCAATTTTGAGTAGATTTAACTTAAAGTTACTTGTTTGTTTAACATGGCAGTGAGTTACCCTATATTTTTTTAAGTTGAATCAACTTGTCTGTGCGTGCAGTGGGTTTGCCCCAGTGTTTTTAAAAGTGTATTTGGTTTATGATCTACACCGGTCTAATGTCTCTGCATTGAGCAAACGAAACCACAGTAAATTTCATTTCAATTTTCTTGTTTTGCTACGTCATGTGACCTCTAATGCTTTACAGAATCCTCTGACGTTTATTTCCAATCTCTTCCCGATCTAATCACTAATTGCAGTATGATATCCAAACACTTGACTGTGTAATACCACTGACCCAGTTAAAGCCACACGCCGAAAGATTTGTTTCATCTCTTGATTAATTCTGTGGTCTGTGCAGATCAGCGCTGTGTGTGTGTGTGTGTGTGTGTGTGTGTGTGTGTGTGTGTGTGTGTGTGTGTGAAGATGTCATCGGTCATAATCACCCCCAACATTACATACATGTGCTATCAAAGTCTATCTCATGATATGTAGATCTTCTAGTTCTTTATATGTCACAGATAATGAAATCGTCTTTACCGTGTGTTCCTGCTCGTCTTGAGACTTTGTGCATCACAGGCTTAAAAGCTTAGTGTGATCTTTATCGCTTAAGACACCGAAAGATTTTGCTTTTGAGCATTGTGTGCATTAACCTGTACTGTATATGCATCTTATCTCTGCTTGTGCTATAAAACACAGGACACCCCCAAATAAAACAATAGTTGTCTGAAGTTGTCAGTATTGATTACTGTGATATGTTCACATGATGTTGGTAAAGTTTCACAATCACAGCATCCACAAGACTCTTTGTTTCCACAGCTGTAACCTGTTTCATCCAATCACATGTATGCGTTGTACTTCTCTTCCCTGTGGCTTTACCCTTTCATTAGCTTTTGTTTTATTGCTGCACTGTTGTTATGGTTTGGTTATAATAAGGCAATAATGTTATCTGCTGTATGACCTGTTCTGATATCGGAGCATTTAGATGTCCAAACACAAGTTGTTGATTTTTCTATTGTAGTTAATCTGCCTAAAATATCTTTCTTTTTGCACTATGATACGATGAGGTCTGAATCAATGAGGTTTCTAAGGGTGCACTCCCAGCAAGCAAAAACCGAGACGTTGAAATGACGGCTAACTATAGACCCAGTATATGAGTAACCCAATTCTACCCTAAATAACCTTAAAATTTGATTACATGCAAAATAACTTGAAGATGTATGATATTCCAACATGTAAGCAAAGTCAACAGGTGTTTGCTTTCATTTCTTTTACATGTTCTAAAAGTATATGCATCGTCTAATCTTGGGCTATGGTTAGACTTCTATTAGACTTTCACTGGCAGCCCAAATTTAGCCTTGTTTCAGCCAAATACCAAACCCTAAGCGTGATTGTCCCCCCTCTTTACTCCCCCAGAAGCACTCACACTGTACTTTGACCGATCCGAGCACACTTTCGTCAATAGGATGCGTTTGTTTTAAAGAAAACAGGTAACACTAGTGCCCATCGTGATGACACACAGCCCTCTCACATGTCTATCATATTGCTTAGTTGATCTGACGCGTGTGATGCTGAGGCGTTCATGTAACCCCGCTGCACGCATCGGAAGGTTTTTATAAGGCTAATGAAGCTTTAGGTCGCGCAATCTCTCCTTCTGAACCTCTGCAAGCCGGCCGGGGCGGGATTAACCAAACAATGCTCTGGCAGGGTACAGAGCGATCACACTAGTCAAACAAACCAGGCTTTGGGGGTCAAATGCGCTTAGGTGCGCTTTGGTTGGGACAATGTGAGCGTGCCGTAACATACTTGGAGAGTTAAAGTATCTGTTATTGTCACTTTTAATTTTAATGGATGTTACTCTGCAGGTGCACAACTTCATAAACAACACTCTGAATGCTGATTGGTGCACAGGTGAAACATCTACTGTAATATAATGTAACATTTCTGATTAATATGAGATGAAGCTAACCAGCCAAAATATAAGGTTTAAAACTCTAAACAGGTCAGATTTTCAGATTTCTTTAAATTGTTTGGTTAAGAAACATAAAGTAACTCAATAATTGTTTTTCTTGCAGTAATCTGTTGTTATTCTTGTTTAATTTGGGTCATATACTATTATCATAGTCAAAGAATTTTATTTAAATCTTCCTACACATTTGGGTCATGTCATCTGGAGGACATGCTGCATACAATTGGCTAAATGAATTATTTAGTTCATGAAGACCATTCATCAGTTTTTAGCATTTTTATTGGCTGAATTTAAAGATGTTGAAGATGTATTGAAACAAATGGTGGTGTGTTTTTGGTACACTGAGCTTCACACATCTATAGAGAATCATCAGCATAATTGTACTTCATTCTTTTGATTTCCAAAACCACCAGGGGGCGTTGCCACCAAAAAGGAAGTGATGCCATATCTCACATCATTGTGGTCTATGGTCTCTTCATAACTGCACTGTATTTAGTAATGTTGTCTTGGGTCTGAACATAATCCTTACTATCTTTTATTTAGGGGTGCACACAGATTTACAAAGAGAAACCTTCTGCTGCTTCTGCAGAATTATATTAACAAATATTCAAAACTAATCTTGTAAGACCTAAAATACTCAAAATGAAATAATTATAAAAGAATGATGAAATATTAACCCAACTATAAACAGCACTCAAATTGTGGATTACACACCCAAAATTCACTTTTGATGTTGCAATGGAATCACACAAGACTCAAGTTGACCAAAGTCATGAATGAGTGAACTTTAAATAATAGACCAAAGAATTTAAAGAGACACTACTGCAGGAAGTGTTTGAGATCCATGAGACATCATCAAGAGTCAGATTCAGAGACTGAGTGTTATGATATGAATGATTAATATGATGTGTTTTTAACCCTTTCATTGATCTAAAATACAGTCCACACCTTAAAATCTCTAAAGTTTAACTTGCATTAAACATCTCATAAAATCATTAATAGGGATTATGGTCGGAGATAAAATGGGGAAAATAGATTTTTTCTCATCATAAAAAACAATAAAGTAACACACAGTGGGATACCATTCACTTAACAGGACACTTTCAGCAGAGCATCATTTTATTTTAAATAATTTTTTCACAAATATTTAATAATATCTATATTGTGATTTTATAAATAAATAGAAGCTTCAAGAGAAATAGCCTACAAGTGGATTTTACAGATCACACTGCACTTTGACTGTGCCCAACTGTGCCATCCTAAAAGTCCCCCCACCCCTCAGGAAAATAATCTTATACTGTACCACAGGTACTGTCGTGCACTGTAGAGGCCTTTTATTCTGCATGGCGTTATTCCCTATCAAAATGTAAGCATTTTTTATGTAAAATATTTTAAAATGATGATATGTTTATGATAGGTTATGTCTATGTTTATTATGAATGGTTTCTTTTTAGATGCTGTTGACAATTTGTAACACTCAAAAACTTGACATTGTGAAGTGTAAAACTGAAGGGTAAACATCTCTTGACTTTGGGAACTGTGGTTTGTTCTGTAGGACACGAACACGGAACAGACGAATTATTACCCAGTAGAACTTTACGCGTAATTTTTAACAAAAGTGCGCTTGTATATTACAGTCTGACAGTTCGTGTGGATGTATGTACAGTAAAGTATGTATGAATGGATGTACAGTATGGATAGATGTATGTACTGTAATGTATGGAGAGCTCTACAGTAGGTGGCTGTACGCGCACACTGATCCGCCGCGCAAAAGGAAGCTGCGCGTTATTTCACTCACCGTCCCGTCAATAAAAACACTGAAACGCATCCAGTCGGTCGTTTCCTAAACATTTCCTGCTATTTTTCAGTTAGTTTCTTGATATGGACTTTTGGGCATCCCGTGGAAAACTTGGAGAGACTTTATTCACCTGATCCGGGGAGCCTTGCTTGAATTCACCTCGTGTTTCTCAATGTTCCTCTGATCCGAGTCGCGTTTTCCTCGTGAAGTGGATCTCTTGCGCTCGATCGTTCCGTGGGTCCGTCCGCGTGCGCGCGCGCGTGTGAGTGAGTGAGCGCTCGTGTGTTTCTCAGACTCGCTCCTCCTGGATCCCGGCGTGTTTTCTCACTGAGATCTGTTTGCGTGTTTTTAGGTTTATGTGATATTTCTAAAATGCATCATCATCATCATCACCATCATCAGAGAATGGCCGCGTTAGGGACGGATAAGGAACTCAGCGATTTACTGGATTTCAGCGCGGTAAGACACTTTATATCTGTCTGCCTGTCTCTCTCTCTCTCATGTGCTGTACGTCAATGTTCACACTTTCTTTTTTGCTTTTGATTTCCTTGTGTTTTGTTCGCGCACATGTTTTATTTTCTACACAAGTGTTTTAAAGATGGACTGTGCCGCGTAAAAATGCATTTGACTGAAAGAAAGTTTACGCTTTTTGTGAGAGATGTGATGTTGCAGTAATTCTGTTGTCTTGTAGATGCGAAACAGCGATTTGAAAATGTTCCCAACATCAATGGTAGTATATCCCACTTTATTCAGTCTTTTCTTGTGTTTCTTTTATTTCTTTACTAGATTCATACAGTATCAATGTTGTGTAGTCAGTCCCTCCTGAAATCCAAACGCGATGCCAATGGAAATTAAAGCATCATTTGAAACCAATCCTAACGATCCTAAGATTCTAATTCAATTCTGATGGATAAACTGTCTTAAAAAATTCAGTTTATTCAGTAGGATTTTATTTAATTTTTAGAGAAATTATTAATGGGACAGTTTCCAAATTATCATACAAAATTCCCTTGGCATTCCTTTAGGATTCTTGGACAAGGGACATGAGATTAGTGTAGATTATAAGACTGATGCCTTTCATCAAAAAAGCAAAGAGTCTAATCCAAATGTGTGTGAAATGCTTTTGAGAAGTTTTTTAAGAAATGTGTTTTTATGAAGCCACAGTTCCAAAAATATTTCAGCTGTCTGTGTTTGCTGTGGACACTTCAGACAGGCAGTGGAGTTTATTTGTCCAGGACAGGTGTTACGTCATTATTGAGTTTGATCTATTAATGCACAGTGTCAGATTTTCTTTGCCTTTTTCTCTGCAAGTGCACGAGAAGACAATGTAAAGAAAATACATATTTATATCTGCTTTTAAAATTGATCAAAATACAATCTAGATTATAAAATGTTGTGAAGAGAAGAAAGGATGTATAAGATGCTCCTAACTGTACATGATTTATATTTCTGTTATTCAGGGTGGAAGTTATTAATTTATTGTCCTGATTGTCTTGTAGATGTTTTCACCTCCTGTCAGCAGTGGGAAGAACGGACCGACGTCTCTGGGCAGTGGACATTTCTCAAGTATGTCAAATGAAACTCAAGTGTGTGGGTCTGTTATTGCACGTATTGTGTTGGATTGCTGTGTGTTTTTAGCTAGAAATATTGCGTACTGGGCCTCTGTTACTGATGCAAAGTAATTATACGCTTGGTCTGTATTGCTTTAAAATATACGCACCCTGACCGGGTGTCTTTTAAAATGAGTCCTGGCAAACTTTACGTGTCCGACGGTGTGTGTGCATGTGTGTGTGACACGTTATCATGTGACAGAGTCACAGTTCACGGGTGTGAGAATTCAGCATCTTTTGATGTGAGTTTGATTGTTGTGGCAGATGTTGATGTTTGAAATGTTGTTGTGAATTCACTCGCTGCTGTTTTCTGCACAAACACACTCGTGCATAATTTCTGCAATACGGATGCCGCACCTGCTGGCTTTCCACGGCCACAGGACTGCAGAGATTTGTATTGTTAAAATGTATTTTTATAATGCGTGACGTTTTATTGCATTGGAGGTTATAATGTCATTTGTTACGATGCAGGGAAATCTGGTTTAGTTTGGAACAACATTTTTTTTTTTTTCGTGCTGCGTGTGAGAAAGCCAAATTAAATTTAGCCTCTGATGAATGTTTCCTGCGTAAAACAAATAAATAATCACAACGACAAATAAAAATGACCTTGACCTCAGGGCCGGCTCTCCCTCAAGATTGCAGGATTCAGGAAGCAGACCGACGGAAAGCTGTTAAACATATGGAATACAGCATTCCTTCCTGTGCACGCTTCTCGCTGCACGCTGGTCTCTCCGTGTGTGTTTTTTAAGATACACTGATATGATAATCTTATATTGCACAGATGGAGGGCAGAAAGTGTTTCCCGCTGTAGACGGTGTCGGGCGGCCCGGCCTGTCCTCACATATTCAATGGCTGCTATTGTTTTCATCAGTTGAGTGTTGTTTAGGGTTTGATCATTTGCATGCCCCCACCTCCCCCTGCCTTTGCCCCTCGGTTCTTGCGCTTTTAACTGAATTGTGTCGCAGTTTTATGCTGTTGGAAAGTCGTGTGGGGTGGGGGGGTCTCAAAACTACAGCCAGTCTGTTGCCACGCAACTTGCAGTTGGCTACGAAACGCAAGGAAACGGTTTCTAAAGTGGGAACGATTGAGGAATAAACAGGGGGAGAGGAGACGATGCTAGAAAAGCATATAAATAAATAACGTGTGGGCTAAATTTACGGTTTATTTATCTGTTCGAAAGCTTACGACTCTGCTCGACAGCGAATTTGCTAAAGCCCATATCTGGCACTTCTTCGTCTTTGTGTGTGGGGTGGCATCGCGGCTAGCGTGCCCGTTTCCTGTGCCAGTCTGTGGCATTTGAGAGAATTCGGCTAATGGGAGATAGGCCCGGGTGGTGCGGCGTACGTTTGTTTGCCGGTAATGAGCGTAGCTTATTAAGCCATGTTGAAAAGTGGGGTTATTTTAATAATGCGACGCTCCTCTTTAAAGCGTTTGTACGCTGGGCGGATAAAGTGTTGGGCGAAAAGCCTGACTGCTTCATGCTGCTATTTACATCGCTCTGTTTTGGTTATGCTTGTCAATCAAAAAGCAGAGATTGCATTAAGTGCACAGATGAAGAGAGAGAGAGAGACAGAGAGATTCCTCCTCCCACAGTCCAGCACCTCTGAGAAGCTCTTTGTCTTACTGTGTCGCAAGAAGAACGACAGAAGAAAAGAAGAAACGTCAGTGAGATTCAGAGAATATCAAACCCTTTAATTGTGCTTAAGATTAGGAAGTAATGAGCGTTTTAGCTTTTAATAGCAATATTATTGCTACAATTTGCCGGCTAATGCTAATAATTTGCCTGCTTAAAAAAATTCCGGTTTTCATTTGGTTTGGATAATCTCACATTTGTCTTTGTAAATCTAAGTAGTTGTTGTTTGTTTATTTGTCTCTTTGGAGAGCTGAAAACATCTCAAGCTACATCAGAAGTTTGTGTCAGATGAACAATATTGATTGCAATATCAAAACTTTGTTAAATGATAAAGTGTGTAGTTTCTGATGCTGTTATCATTTCCATTTATTTCATCAAAGTTCAGCTGGTGCGCCCCGCCCGTTATGGCAAATCTGATTGGCTGTTGGCACCAGAAGAACACGCCCAATTCTTTACTCTTTTCTTTAATAGTATTAGATATTTGTGATTATGATTTGATTTATGAAGTATTCCTTGAGTTTTTACACTTGTGTCAATGGACAAAGACACTTTTAGTACCAGTACAATGATCCACTTACAGTTTCTATCATGAGCGACTAACACGCTGTCAGCCAAACCTTAAGGCCTTAACAGTTATTATCTTTTGAGCTTTCATCTGTGCAAATCATTTTCTTTGTAACTATTGTTCATCCTATAAATCCACGCACAGTTTATTAAATAATGTTATGCCAAAATTATAAAAGTTCAAAAGGTTCCAAACATAATTGTTGTGGATTTTAGTGACATTTAATTGAATTATTAGACTATTAATAAAAGTGCAAAACAATTATTTACATTCATTTATTTATTCAGAGATACGTTTCGGAGAATTAGCTAAGGATGCTGCTCTTCTGCTAGAGACAAAAGCTTTGTTTATATCCTCTGCACCACGAGCCTCAGCTGATCGCACTCGCATGCATGAGGCATTTATAGTTGACACGCTTGCTGTTGCACTATTCCTTGAAACGATAGGGGGCGAAGCGAGCAATCGAGTCCAAAACAAACACAAAGTAAAGGACAGAAGTCGTCGTTCACTGGAACAACCCTGGTGTTCATCATATGTAACATCATAGCTTGATATATAAATATGAGAACATAAAACAACAATCTGTTAAATATGTCTTTATTAAACATTATCATTTCAACGTTTTTTACTAAACAAACAATACAGAAATCTTAAGATTTGTATTTTATTCCTCATCCAGTGGTGCATTCAATACAAATATAAACCAATAATTTTGAATCATGTGTAAAAGAAATGGTGTTTTAAATGGCAAAGTTTCCATACTTAACTTTAAGAGTTTCAGATAAATCGTATATGCATTGTTATGCATGGATTGATCAAAGAGAAACGTCACAGAATTGCACGCTCAGACAGAATCGCCCCAAGGTCAGTCATTTTCGCAAAGATTTTTGTGCACACTTCCACGCGAAATGAGGTCTCGCGCACCCAACACGCGCGACGTCCCAATCCGCATTGACGTCATTTTAGTCACGTGCACCAATGCGCTTATGTGAGCGTGTCGAGTATAAACAAGGCTTAAAAGGAAAGTAATTACCCATAATGTATTGCAATATGAGCAGCCAATAAAGAGCCGTATACCGAGCTACTATTGTTTCTGTGTAGATTAGCACAACCCGAGATACGTTAAACCAAAGTCAGTAACAGCTACAATTCTTCAGTCTTCATGCATTTTCCTGATGCTTGACGTCAGTAAAAAGACAAAACATGATAGTGCTGTTTCAAGGTGAAGCACCTGCTGTTGATGTGAATTCATTCCATCATTAAACAAGACTGATAGCAGAGGACTCGTATCACATTATACACACATCCATAAGCAGAAAATTACTCTCTCTTCTGTTTTTTTTTTATGTTTTTTTTGTGGTCTGTACTAAATTCTTGCTAAGTGTTTTGCTGGCTCCACCAAAGAGCAGAAAGTTATCTACCGGTATATTAATTCCTGTATGTTTATTAAAAATAAATGCCAAATATTTTCAGAGACCGCCGCAGACCTCAAACTAATAATAAAGCCGGAGAGCTGGATTACTGCCGGCCTGTGGTTCTGTACAATAGCTGGTCTTGTAATTGAACTTGTTTGTGTCTTGTTTGGGATCTCCGTCGAGCTGGTCTCGTCCTGTGTGTCCTCTAAGTTACGTCAGCAGAGTTTTTCCCATCGTGACTTTGGCTGGATTCTGGTGTCGTTGACGTTGTTTTGTCCTGTAGTGAACTTCTTTTCTGATTAAACCTCTCTCTCTGTGAATGCTTTCTTTTATCTCTGCATTGCTTTGATAAGAGCGCTCTGGACTCTCACACACTGTTTGTTTGACCTGGAAATGAGGCTTTTAAAGCTATTTGTGCGTTCAGAAGGTGCAGACGCAACATTTACTGCATGTTGATCAGCGTTTATGTCGTTTGGGCTTCCTGTGGTGTGAAGACAACTTTAAATTCACCCTGGTGTTATTGTACACCATTATCAAGGGGAATATATTTCAAAAAGTTATTTAGATCATATTATTTTTGTTGTTAAACTGTATTGTTTTTATGTGTTTGAAGAAAGCATCTAATAGATGAGATATAAATAGATGTGTAGTGTCTGATATAAAGGGGGGCGAGTGTTGTTTTTGGAGAGAGGCTGTGTCATCTGTGAGGAAGTGAAGGTAAAGTAACTTCCTGTTTTTCGTTCGCTGATCTCCAGAGGGGAACGTCGCCCGGCACTAAGGCTACTTGACGTTAGATTTAGTCATTTTAGTTTATCCGAGAGCTTTTCTGTTAGAGTCTTGTTTGGTCCTGGTAGTCGAGTCAAGTTTAATCTAATGTAGGTGTGATGGGTAATCTAGTCTGCTCTCTATCTGTCAGCTTTGCTTAGGGCGCTCCGTTCAGTGTAATTTAATTGTATTGTTTTATTTGTATTGCACAAAGACGCTCCGGCTGAACTGAACTCGCTGTCATTGCCGACCGACCCGTCCACAGACTAAATGAATGACGAAAAATACAGCCTGGGAAAGTGTACAAACTAAAGACGCTACTGTCCATCGGTGATTCAACAGTCTCGTGAGGCAACAATGGGACCACGGTGCATTGTGGGTAATGACATCTTTGGGAAACGCCCACCGTGCAGTGCTGATATAACATTGTTGTACACAATGACCTTTGGAAATTTCGCCCTGCCCTTTTCAAACAGGTTCCTGTAAGTTCCCATGAGGAGAGAGATGTGGAAATGCAATCTGAAATCAGCCACAATCATGGAAAAATTTTCAGTGAAGTTTTGTCTTTATCAGATATTTCTGCTGAGAGAAGATCACAGGATTATTTCAATAAATATGTGTCTGATGTAGAGACAGCTTGAAATAAAAAGTCAGAGATTTCAGTATATTTCTAGATTTGTTTTGCTCACAGTTTGCTCTTTCATAGCTTAGAAGAACTGAGTTGAGTTTGCGTGATGTCTTCTGAAACTCTAGTGTGAGACGTGCAATCTTTTTCTCAGCAGAAACATCTTAGATGCAAGAGACTTAAGGCCGAAATCTAGTCCATTATTTACGTGTACATTAAGGTCCGCGTACAGTGCACGTGATGCAATTTTCCTTTTTGCATGGAATATAAAATTTTAGAAATGATATCTGACTTATGCTGTTGTCTCATTTGTGTCTAATTAACCGTCATTCATCATCAGAAAAGAATTTAGGAGAAACATCTGAGGCAAAGTTGATATTTAAATGGGACCTAACTGAGAAGCCGGTGCCGTCTCTCATGAGCTATGAATGAGCAGTAAGAGTTTCCTCAGGATTAACAAGCGCTCTTTTCCTCGGTGAAACGGTGTGATTTTCCGTGCAGGGGTGGGAACAGCACACCTTGTTTTCTCGTTTTTGTGTCTCACACCTGCTCATAGCATCAAAGGTGAAGGAATTTTAAAAAAGTGTAATTATCCTTCAGAAAATAAAGGCAGGAGAACAGCAGCAGTGTGTGTAATTAACACGGCAGGTGAGATGAGCGCTGAAACACACAACTTTTAATTAAAACGCCTGACTTGTTTGGAGATTGTCAAGTATTCTGATGTAAGATGTGACACAGTAATGGCTGCGGTAATTGAGCAGTGACAGAGGCTAATGCTAACATGTCACATGTCACGTGTGTGTGTGTGCATATGTGTTTTTCTTTGTGTGTGTTTGGTGTGTTTTTGCTTTACCATGGTACAGTAATTATTATTTATATAAAGTATTTCTTCAGTAGTCATCTGTTGGCTGTATGTCATTGTGTTGTGTTCAGAGTTCATGACCTCAGGAAAAGAAACAGGAAGTTAAATCATTGAGCCGTGACAGTTTGACATCCATGTTGATATTTAGCATTTTTTTTTTAGATCTTTTAGAAAAATACTGTGGTGATACTATGGTACAGTGATGATGTCAGATGATATTTAAAGGTGCCAAAGAAAGCATTGTAATAATCTGTTAAATTGTTCTCTGATATCTACATAGAAGGTTTGTGATCCAGAGTTAATTTTACATGTCCATTTACAATCCTAGGATTTGCCTTTATAATGAAACAATCTATTATTACCTTATTTGAAAGAGTCATGAATAATAATGTTGAGCTCTGCTCTGATTGGCTGTTTTTCCTTCAGTAGCTCTGTGTGTGTGTAAACAGATCTTATGTTTGAGTCTGGATCAGATGAAGATACAGAATAATCAATTGTTTTAAATTTGAGGTCAGTGGTGTTTGAGTTTACACAGAAGGCACTTAGAAATTCTTTGGCAATTAGCAATTTCCGAGGATCAATGCTCTTTGTTGTGGTTCTGGTGACCTTATCAAGACCTAATATCCATATTATATAGTTTGTCAGCCTCTCCAGATATGGTTGCTAAGGTGTTTTACATTCTTAAGTTGTTCTGAACGGTTGTTAAGATGCTATGAGCAGTTGCTAAGGTGTACAGATTTGTAAAGGTGTTCTGAGCAGTTGTTAAGATGCTTTGAATTGTTGCTAAGGTGTTTTTAATTGTTAAGGTGTTCTGAGTGGTTGCTAAGATGCTATGAGCAGTTGCTAAGGTGTACAGATTTGTAAAGGTGTTCTAAGTGGTTGCTAAGATGCTATGAGCAGTTGCTATGGTGTTTTTAGTTGTTAAGGTGTTCTGATCAGTTGTTAAGATGCTCTGAATGGTTGCTAAGATGTTCAGATTTGTTAAGGTGTTTTGATCAGTTGTTAAGATGCTCTGAATGGTTCCTAAGGAGTTTTTAGTTGTTAAGGTGTTCTGAGCAGTTGTTAAGATGCTCTGAATGGTTGCTAAGGTGTTTAGATTTGTAAAGGTGTTCTGAGCAGTTGTTAAGATGCTCTGAATGGTTTCTAAGGTGTTTAGATTTGTAAAGGTGTTCTGAGCAGTTGTTAAGATGCTCTGAATGGTTGCTAAGGAGTTCAGATTTTTAAAGGTGTTTTGATCAGTTGTTAAGATGCTTTGAATGGTTGCTAAGGTGTTTTACATTGTTAAGGTTTTCTGATCAGTTGTAAAGATGCTCTGAATGGTTGCTAAGGTGTTCAGAATTGTTAAGGTGTTCTGAGCAATTGTTAAGCTCCTCTAAATGTTCCTAAGGTGTTTTTAATTGTTAAGGTGTTCTGAGTGGTTGTTAAGATGCTCTGAATGGTTGCTAAGCTGTTTTTAATTGCTAAGGTATCATGAGTGGTTGCTAAGATGCTCTGAATGGTTGCTAAGCTGTTTTTAATTGCTAAGGTATCATGAGTGGTTGCTAAGATGCTATGAGCAGTTGCTAAGGTGTTTTAATTTGTCAAGGTGTTTTAAACGGTTGTTAAGATGCTCTGAATGATTGCTAGGGCGTTTTACATTGTTAAGTTGTTGTGAACAGTTGTTAAGATGCTATGAGCAGTTGCTAAGGTGTACAGATTTGTAAAGGTGTTCTGAGCAGTTGTTAAGATGCTCTGAATGGTTGCTAAGCTGTTTTTAATTGCTAAGGTATCATGAGTGGTTGCTAAGATGCTCTGAATGGTTGCTAAGCTGTTTTTAATTGCTAAGGTATCATGAGTGGTTGCTAAGATGCTATGAGCAGTTGCTAAGGTGTTTTAATTTGTCAAGGTGTTTTAAACGGTTGTTAAGATGCTCTGAATGATTGCTAGAGCGTTTTACATTGTTAAGTTGTTGTGAACAGTTGTTAAGATGCTATGAGCAGTTGCTAAGGTGTACAGATTTGTAAAGGTGTTCTGAACAGTTGTTAAGATGCTCTGAATGGTTGCTAAGCTGTTTTTAATTGCTAAGGTATCATGAGTGGTTGCTAAGATGCTCTGAATGGTTGCTAAGCTGTTTTTAATTGCTAAGGTATCATGAGTGGTTGCTAAGATGCTATGAGCAGTTGCTAAGGTGTTTTAATTTGTCAAGGTGTTTTAAACGGTTGTTAAGATGCTCTGAATGATTGCTAGGGCGTTTTACATTGTTAAGTTGTTGTGAACAGTTGTTAAGATGCTATGAGCAGTTGCTAAGGTGTACAGATTTGTTAAGGTGTTTTGATCAGTTGTTAAGATGCTCTGAATGGTTGCTAAGGTGTACAGATTTGTAAAGGTGTTCTGAGCAGTTGTTAAGATGCTCTGAATGGTTGCTTATGTGTTTTTAATTGTTAAGTTGTTCTGATCAGTTGTAGAGGGTGCTCTAAATGGTTGCTAAGATGTTCAGATTTGTTAAGGTGTTCTGATCAGTTGTTAAGATGCTCTGAATGGTTGCTAAGATGTTCAGATTTGTCAAGGTGTTTTGATCAGTTGTTAAGATGCTCTGAATGGTTCCTAAGGAGTTTTTAGTTGTTAAGGTGTTCTGAGCAGTTGTTAAGATGCTCTGAATGGTTGCTAAGGAGTTTTTAGTTGTTAAGGTGTTCTGAGCAGTTGTTAAGATGCTCTGAATGGTTGCTAAGGAGTTCAGATTTTTAAAGGTGTTTTGATCAGTTGTTAAGATGCTTTGAATGGTTGCTAAGGTGTTTTACATTGTTAAGGTTTTCTGATCAGTTGTAAAGATGCTCTGAATGGTTGCTAAGGTGTTCAGAATTGTTAAGGTGTTCTGAGCAATTGTTAAGCTCCTCTAAATGTTCCTAAGGTGTTTTTAATTGTTAAGGTGTTCTGAGTGGTTGTTAAGATGCTCTGAATGGTTGCTAAGCTGTTTTTAATTGCTAAGGTATCATGAGTGGTTGCTAAGATGCTCTGAATGGTTGCTAAGCTGTTTTTAATTGCTAAGGTATCATGAGTGGTTGCTAAGATGCTATGAGCAGTTGCTAAGGTGTTTTAATTTGTCAAGGTGTTTTAAACGGTTGTTAAGATGCTCTGAATGATTGCTAGGGCGTTTTACATTGTTAAGTTGTTGTGAACAGTTGTTAAGATGCTATGAGCAGTTGCTAAGGTGTACAGATTTGTTAAGGTGTTTTGATCAGTTGTTAAGATGCTCTGAATGGTTGCTAAGGTGTACAGATTTGTAAAGGTGTTCTGAGCAGTTGTTAAGATGCTCTGAATGGTTGCTTATGTGTTTTTAATTGTTAAGTTGTTCTGATCAGTTGTAGAGGGTGCTCTAAATGGTTGCTAAGATGTTCAGATTTGTTAAGGTGTTCTGATCAGTTGTTAAGATGCTCTGAATGGTTGCTAAGATGTTCAGATTTGTCAAGGTGTTTTGATCAGTTGTTAAGATGCTCTGAATGGTTGCTAAGGTGTTCAGATTTGTTAAGGTGTTTTGATCAGTTGTTAAGATGCTCTGAATGGTTCCTAAGGAGTTTTTAGTTGTTAAGGTGTTCTGAGCAGTTGTTAAGATGCTCTGAATGGTTGCTAAGGTGTTTAGATTTGTAAAGGTGTTCTGAGCAGTTGTTAAGATGCTCTGAATGGTTGCTAAGGTGTTTAGATTTGTAAAGGTGTTCTGAGCAGTTGTTAAGATGCTCTGAATGGTTTCTAAGGTGTTTAGATTTGTCAAGGTGTTTTGATCAGTTGTTAAGATGCTCTGAATGGTTGCTAAGGTGTTCAGATTTGTTAAGGTGTTTTGATCAGTTGTTAAGATGCTCTGAATGGTTCCTAAGGAGTTTTTAGTTGTTAAGGTGTTCTGAGCAGTTGTTAAGATGCTCTGAATGGTTGCTAAGGTGTTTAGATTTGTAAAGGTGTTCTGAGCAGTTGTTAAGATGCTCTGAATGGTTGCTAAGGAGTTCAGATTTTTAAAGGTGTTTTGATCAGTTGTTAAGATGCTTTGAATGGTTGCTAAGGTGTTTTACATTGTTAAGGTTTTCTGATCAGTTGTAAAGATGCTCTGAATGGTTGCTAAGGTGTTCAGATTTGTTAAGGTGTTTTGATCAGTTGTTAAGATGCTCTGAATGGTTGCTAAGGTGTTCAGATTTGTTAAGGTGTTTTGATCAGTTGTTAAGATGCTCTGAATGGTTCCTAAGGAGTTTTTAGTTGTTAAGGTGTTCTGAGCAGTTGTTAAGATGCTCTGAATGGTTGCTAAGGAGTTTTTAGTTGTTAAGGTGTTCTGAGCAGTTGTTAAGATGCTCTGAATGGTTGCTAAGGAGTTCAGATTTTTAAATGTGTTTTGATCAGTTGTTAAGATGCTTTGAATGGTTGCTAAGGTGTTTTACATTGTTAAGGTTTTCTGATCAGTTGTAAAGATGCTCTGAATGGTTGCTAAGGTGTTCAGAATTGTTAAGGTGTTCTGAGCAATTGTTAAGCTCCTCTAAATGTTCCTAAGGTGTTTTTAATTGTTAAGGTGTTCTGAGTGGTTGTTAAGATGCTCTGAATGGTTGCTAAGCTGTTTTTAATTGCTAAGGTATCATGAGTGGTTGTTAAGATGCTATATGCAGTTGCTAAGGTGTTCAGATTTGTTAAGGTGTTCTGAGTGGTTACTTGACAGGACAGTGCTCTAAGAACTGTATCTTGTTTTCACTAATCACTGATCTGTGCAACTAAAATATGTTTATAATTGATCACTGAGATGAAATTCAGTGAATTATAAGTAAAGTGGCACAAAAGTTTGATTCTCTGATGCCTGTGACAAACAGATTACAGACAGACAAACAAGCTGAATTCCTGAAGTTATTCACATGCTGTGGTGCATGATGGGAATTTCAGGATGTGTCAGGTTGAAGTGTTTGGATTTTCCAGCGTGTGTGTGTGTGTGTGTGTGTGTGTGTGTGTGTGTGTGTGTGTGTGTGTGTGTGAAAAGCTCTTGTCTTGATTCTCCTAAGAGGCAGTTGAACATCTGGCAGACTTTGTGTGTAGTTGTGTGATTACTCTACTTGTGTGTGTGTGTGTGACCGAAGCCACATTGACATTCAGTTTCCTCAATTCCTTCGGTGTGTGTTTGTGTAGTCATTTGCAGATATCTTTGTTTGTGTGTGCGCGTGTTTGTTTATGTGTTTGTGTTCACTCTCTCGTTGTATGTTGTACTGTTTTTCTAGCTGGTAATTTTTGCTGGTTTGGTGTCCATCTTCTTTCAGCTGAACCAATAACAGCTGTAATTATACAGTAAATATGGATTTCAGAAGCAGTTTGCTCCACATGTGTGTTGTAGTGACATGAAGAACAGAAATCCACATACGGAAACAAAACTGAGCATGACTAAAGTCAAATGTTCACAAACACAAATATTAAATGTTTTTTTAGTTCTTGTTTTTTGGTGTGTGTGTATATATACGCTACAGATTGAAGTACAGATCTGTCAGTCAAGCACAATTATCATAAACATCTCTCAGTGCAAAAACAAATAATCATGGACTTAAATTTAGGTTTAATACAACATGTTCTTATTATTTTATTTAAAGGTGAAATAGGAGGCAGACATTTTTAGTGTTGAGAGAGAGAGAGAAGCAGGAATGTAAGCAGAAACTATAGGTCTCTCTCTCTCTCTCTCTCTCTCTCTCTCTCTCTCTCTCTCTCTCTCTCTCTCTTTTTATGAAAGGCTTTTGTTTGGCTGCAGTGTTCAAACATACTCGTTTCTCACTCACTCGCTATTTTTTCCCTCTGAAAGTTTTGCAGGTGTGCAGTAATGAAACGGCCTCTGTTATTTAGTGTATGCGCCGCAGGGGTGGAGCTTCGTGGCCTCTTTCTCCTCTCTTAGTAATGGAGGACTGTGATTGGCTGAGGGAGTGGAGAGGGGAGGGACTAACATGTAATGTGAAAAGCAGGAACAGAGAGATGTGCTCAGTGTAAACACAGAGTTCACTGTTATAGACACACACACACACACACACACACACATGGGTCACTGATGGGATCTTATTATTACCGATGTCACCCATCCAACATTTCACTACAGGAGCGTGACGAGACCTGGACTGATAGACCTGAATATATTTTTTTAGCAACTTTTGCTGTTTCTTTTAAACGTCTGGATCTTTTTCCTCAAGTCACGTGAACAATAAAAAACTACAGCAGGCCATATAAACTCTTAATATAACTCAGATCTGACAGCGGTAGCAGCGGGTCTGTAATTACAGTAAGCTGTACACTTTCTCTCTCTGTACAGATTAGAAAGTATTTATATTTGGAAAATGACATGGTACATCAGAGCTTCTGGTTTTTAAAAAAATGATTTGAATAAACAATCTGTAATGAAGAACATACACAGAGTTTTAAGAGCAGTGAGCGTCACAAACACACATTTGTTTATTCGTCTCCATCCTCACATCGGCTGTTTCAGGATCTTACGGAATTCCCTGTCTGGTGCCCACCTCGTTTCCACGGTAACAGGTGCAGAGTTCATCCTGACATCCAGGCAGGTGTGTGTGTGTGTGTATGTGTGTGTGTGTGTGTGTGTGTGTGTGTGTGTGTGTGTGTGTGTGTGTGTGTGTGTGTGGACTTAATTACACAGAGAATTCCACTGCTACCCTGACACACACATGCAGACACACACAGACACGCACACACACGCACGCACACAGCCACATGTTCTGGAACAACTGTTTCCATCCTGGGCCATCCAAGTGTGAGCTATTCGGGATTATCTGAAGAGCAGACACACAGTACCCTGATGTTCTCGTGAAGATCCCACAGAACCTGAAAATGAGAGAGAAAGCGGAACCGGCGCTTGACAGATAAACGCTTCAGCCTCCTTAGCGCATTTGAAAGCGACGTGTGAATGAAACATATCGGCTCTTTAAGAAAATATTTCAAGCTTCATTTGCAGAGGGTTTTTCAGACGGCACAAATTGTTTTCACTGTGCTAAAGCTCTTGCAAATGAGCCGAGTGGAGATGTTTACCTGTTTACACACACAACTACTTTCACACGTACAGTTTGTTGTGATATTCTCTAAAGAAGAGAGAGAGAGAGAGAGAGAGAGAGAGAGAAAGAGAGAGAAAGAGAGAGAGAGAGAGAAGACGACAGAAATGTGACGCTGTTAATTAAACAACCTTGATTTTTTTTTAAATGTCAATATGATGAAAATGCAAAGCTGTGGAAACACAGGGACACAACACTTTTATTGTCTTCTGCTGTCATTTCATCCTTTAAATGTAGAAATGCAAATAAAAGATTGTTTTTAAAGAGGCCTTAGAATGTAAAACTGTATTTACGTAGTCATAGATGAATAATAAGAGTTGTGTACATGGTAATGACATATCGTGGGCTTTAAACACGATTGTTTTCTCCTTCTTATGTAAACCTCGTGCATGCAAAAGACCGCTGGAAAACAGACCAATATCAATATAACACCAACTGTGACGTTACAGTCCAGATGAACGCCCCAACATTAAATTAAAGGTAGGGTAACACATTTTGAAAAATGCTAACGGTAGCCGCCTAGCAATGAAATCCCGATCCCACCCTCAAGTCAAATCGCCATCCAAAGTCACGCCTCTTTCCAAACACATGAACACACACATATCAGACGGTCACGTCTCATGTCTCATTCACCAGTGAGAAAACTTTGCAGTACAAAGTGAATAACACTTCCAAAATAACCAACATAAACAACTGGTTTACATCAGAATTAGTTTAAGCACACGTTCGATTGTGTAGACGTAGTAACTATATCGTTATGCTAATCCGGAAAACGAACACAAATTTCATAAGCAACACAACGTTTCATCAAAGTAGAATATCTGAATCCATCTCAATACAAACATATCGCGTACCTACCTTACCAAAATAAACAGTGCAACGACCCTTTCAGACCCTTTGCCTCCTGTAGCTGTTTGCATCTCGTGGTAAAGCAGTAAATTTACCGATGTTAATTTGGGTTTTTGCTTTTGCTGATCCAGGCAGTTTTTGCTGTTGTTGTTATAAAAGATGCATTTAGTTTTGTTGCTCCTGTGTAGGTTGTCAATTCAGCAGAAAAGTTTGCTGTTCTCGCTGTTTACAGACAGAGCGCACGTGAACGCGCCGATGATGTATGGTATCTGCGTGGACTCGCTGCGCGGTGGGAATTCAAATTACGCTTACGTATGAGGGACATAAAAGGAAACGTCCGTTCGGACCGAAATCTATGATTTGTTGAACATTTTTTGGTCCTACGCATTTCACAGATGACATAAATTTTTACAAATACATTTAAACAACTTAACACAGTGATTGCTATCAGAATGTGAGGAGACTTTTAACCAGCATAACTAAAAATGATTCAGGATCAAATCTGTTACCCTACCTTTAAGTACAATGTTATTACAATGCTATAGGGCTGGGCGATATGACTCAAAAAATTATCGAGAAAATGTTTTCCATATCAGTCGATATCGATAATTATCATGATAAATAACAAATCTTTACTCCTGTCAAATTTAAAGGCAGATTTTTGCTCCTGAATGAAAATTGTAAAAACCAGACAGTTAATAATGGTTTTAAACTACTTTTTATTCAGAACATGACTAATACAAAAACTAAAATCTTGTTTTAATGCATCTGTATTAAATGTAAATCTATTTGTTATGAAATCAACACATTTCTGACACAAAAGCAGCAGACTACTGTCCCTTTAAGACCCAAGACAGACTGCTTTAAGTTTCAATATACTGAGTAACAGCTGTTTATGTTCACTTAAACAAGAAAGAAAACTTAGTTCAGTGATCACGCGTGTGTTATACATATACGAGCTATAGACGCTGATAAATGGATGTCAAGGGTGTCACTTTGCTGTGGGAGCGCACATACCCAAACACTATATTCACTGCAGTGGTGGATCTGCTGCTTTTCCTCAGTTTCCTGAATTTGTGAATGTCCTGTAAATATACTTTTAAAGCTGGGCGGACGTGTGCGTGCGCAAGGCGGACGCTGAATGAAAGTAAAGTATACTGCACGCACCTGTGTCTGCTATGTTTGACGAACCCTGTTTGCGCGTCCAACATTACACACAAGAAAATGTTTCCGCGCATTTGGATTCCGTGATTCCGTCCGCGTTATCCGCATCGCGAAAATCATAGGTCTCTACTAATAAATGAATAACTTGCCTCATCTTCCACTGCTTCAAGTCTGACTGTCACTGTGATTGTAAACCAAGAGCGCGTGCCGCATCCGGAAGTGCTCGCGCAACATTACGCACAGTGCTTAAACATTATCGATCACTTATCGAACTGTCCTTATCGTTTTATCGAAAAAGTTTATATCGGTAAAATTATCGTTATCAAATTATCGCCCAGCCCTACAATGCTATAAACAAAGCTGTGACTGCTGAGTTAGCGTTATATGCTAGTTAATGCTATATGCTAGCATTTAGGCTAAAGTTCTACCATTGATGTTACAGTTACGTTTTGCAGGTCCATACTGAAAAAAACACAAACTTATTACTTAAAAACATCCATTAACAATCTCCAAACAATTGATTATTCCTCAAAATCTGTATCTTCAGCAGAGATGTATAGTAACGAAGTAGAACTACTTCACTACTGTACTTAAGTACTAAAAGACAGTATCTGTACTCTACTGAAGTATTATTTTTTTCTCCTACTTCCACTTTTACTTCAGTAAATTTTTTCTTTGAGTTTAATACTTTTACTCCAATACATTTTTTATGTGCTGCATAGTTACTCGTTACTCTCAAATGTTATGAATCATGGTCACATGGTGGTCTGAACCAATTGGAGATAGTAAAGGGCGACCCCTCCCAACCTCTCACTCACAAATATGAGCCAGGGTTGTTGACAAATGTGAAGCGAAGAGAGAACCAAAGTGCGCGAGAAAGACAGAGAGAGAGAATGCGCAAGAAAGGGCGAGTGTGCGCGAAAGAAGGAAACCTAAATTCAATGAAACACCTTGTACCTTTACCTATTACCATTTTATCGACTAATATTTCATTAATTCTGAATTCTCTATCGCCATATCAGTTAAATTAATCTGAATTATCTGAACATTCATGTCCTTGTACTCCTGCTACAGCCAAAGGAATTGTAAGTGTCCTTTAGCTTAAACATTTTAAATAATATAAACAATATTATATTCAAACTTTTGACTGTTTTCTTTAATAACTACATTACACAATACTTGTACTTTTACTTTCAGTACTTGAGTAGTATATTTTAAAATAAACTACTTGCAATACTTAAGTACAAAGCATGTTTAATACTTTAGTACTTCCACTTAAGTGCTGTGCTTAAAGAGCACTTCAACTTCTACTCAAGTCACTTTTTTGATAGAGCACTTGTACTTTTACTCAAGTCTGGGTCGCTAGTACTTTATACATCTCTGATCTTCATCTTATACAGACTAAAACATAAGATCTGTTTACACACACACAGAGCTACTGAAGGAGCTGCTCTGAGAAACAACCAATCAGAGCAGAGCTCAATGTAATTATTCATGACCCTTTCAAATAAGGTAATAATAGACCATTTCATTATATAGGGAAATCATTTGACTGTAAATGGACATGAAAAACTGACTCTGGATCTTTTTTGCACTTCGGCCAAAAATGATATTATAAAACGGCTCGTTCTGGTTCTTTATTCTGATTGATTGAAAGGCGTTCTAAGCCGTGTTAAAATACCCCGGTAACCCCACAGTTCAGGGTTATTTGTGTTTTATTTTATTAAATCCTGCTATGCATATGAAGTAACCGTTTTATAAAAGCAATAAGCCCCGCAAAGCAGTGGTGTTATTCCGCTTCGCGTCGTGCCTAACAACGCCGCTTAGCTGTTATAAAATACACTGGTAACCCACTGCATCTTGGGGCTTATTGCTTTATTAAACCCATGATTTACTCACCCCGAAGCCGTCTGAGATGCATATGTCCATCATTTTTCAGACGAACACATTTTCAGTTGTTTTAGAAAATGTCTTAGATCTTTCAGTTAATCAAATGTAAAGTTAAGGGGTCCACATCCTTTAAGTCCAAAAAGTGTCCCTCCATCCTTCACAAAATAAATCCAAACAGCTTCACGATGATAAACAAAAGCCTTCTGAGGGTAATCTGTACCGTTTTGTTGTAGAAATATCCATATTTAAAACTTTATTTAGAAAATAAATAGCTTCCGTTAACGCCGCCATCTTAATCGCGTACGCATTCAGGATGAGAGCGTACGCAGCTTACCGAGGTTTATCTGCTGCTGCTCTGTGCCCCCGCCTTCCGTGTTTGTCATACGTCACTAAGACAACTGCGTACACTACGCTGATACTCTCTCTTGAATACAGAGGAGTCTAAGATGGTGGCGTCATCGGAAGCTAGTTATTTTCGTTTATAAAGTTTTAAATATGGTTATTTTTACAACAACACCGCACGGATTACCCTCAGAAGACCTTTGTTTATCATCCTGGAGCCGTTTGGATTTCTTTGCGGAAGGATATATGCAAATTTTTTGGACTTGAAGGACATGGACCCTGTAACTTTACTGTTTAGCAGCTGAAAGATATAAGACATTTTCTAAAATAACTGAAAATGTGTTCGTCTGAAAAATGATGGACATATGCAACTCGGACAGCTTCGGGGTGAGTAAATCATGGGTTTAATATCATTCTTTGGCCGAACTAACCCTTTAATAAAGCCACAAACCTTCTATGTAGATATCAGAGAGCAATTTAACAGAATATTTTTCATGCATTCTTTGGCATCTTTAAAGGAAGAGTTGGACTGAATTAAAATGTCTTTCATTTACTCACCTATGTTGCTTAAACTCTGTGAAACACAGAGACTGATGTATAAATATGGCAAGATTTAAAAAAGACGTGAGGACTAACAGACTTCAGAAGGTTTGAAACACAGAGCTTCAGTCGTATGAAATACTTCATTCATGCTTTTTTGTTTCTTGGTCTTTATTTGAGGCTTAACAGCCGCTGCTAAAAATCTGCTTTGTGTTTCACAGAGTAAAACAGGTTTGGATTTGGTGGGTAAATGAAGACAGAAGTTTGATTTTTCTGTGAAGTGTCTCTATAAAGAAGTGCGCTGTTAACCCGAGACACTGCTGGCTTTGATGTACCTGTTCTCTTCTTTTGTTCTCCTTTCATCTCTTTCTTTCTTTCTCTGTCGTCCTCAAATGCTTTTTGTTATGCCAGCGATGGCTCTCTAACCGTGATAAGTTGAATATACGTTTAGTGTTTTGACCTGTGTGTGTTTTGTTTTGTTGTGTTGCGTGCTGCTCAAGAACAGACATGTTACAGTCAAACCTCTCCAACTCTTTCATGGTGTAGACTTAAAGAGTTCAGGCCGCCTGAAACATGACATGATCACTAAAAAATATTCATTGGTCTTATTTAACCACAAAATCAAATGAAGAAAGATTTTTCTATTTTAGAAAAGACTTATGACACATTAAAATAACAGAGCATCTTAACAACTACATAGAAAGTCCTTGGCAACCCCAAAGCATCCTGATATAAGCCACATTCCTTTTGCAAAAGAAAGGTTTAATGCATCAAAAATGTTACAGATATAGCCGATCAAAATGATTATTATCAATAAAATTTAGCAAATTTTCGAAAGAATGATTTTTCGTTTAGTGCATGACTTAAATGTTTATACATTAAATGTTGCAAAAAGCTAGTTTGGAAAAAACTTTTTGACCAAAAATTAGCTTAAGGACAACTAAATCTGGTGTCACATGATTTTCACCATGTGCAACCTTCAACATTGGCTGTTTTGACATGTTTCAGCGGCTGCTTTTTTCATTTTCAATCATCGCGGGTTGGACCTCAGGTTTTCGATCCAAATGGACCCACGAAGAAATGTACTGCTTTTTGACATTGTCTTTAGATATTTTGAACGCTTACATTTTTTTAGTGAATTTTAAACAACAGTAAGCTGACATTCAATAAACTGTCTGAATACTATCTACTTTTTTATTTGCTTTATAAGGTATATAATTTGCAATATACACAAAATATACGGAAATGGCTTAAGGTCAGATTTCTTTTGCGATACACCGAAACTTAGGCGATTCGTTTTTGTCATTTGTGGCGTCATTATGTACGAATGAAGATGGCATTTTTCACAAACTTTTTTATGCATATTTAATTTTTCAATAACAAAACAGCATAGAAACTGGATGGAACCGCTGCTGCAAGCTTCATGCATTTTTATTTTCTTTCATTTTGTTTTTGATGTCCGGGTAAAATATGACCTGCACATCTAAATTGACTGACATAGTTGGACGTCTATCAGAATGAAGCAGAGCTCCAGGTTACGATACATTACAACTCTTAAGATGTCATTTAAGTTTTAAAAAACATTTCACAGATTTCAGATCTGGATAATAGCCAATGCCTCTGAGGTTTTTCTATCATTCTTGTTTCTTTTATCATCTCTGCGCTACATTTTCCCCACATATATAAAAGCGTTAAGCAAAGACAAGTCGCCCACACACGACACAAAAAACACATGCACATAAACACAATATTGTTATTCGTCACTCAACTTGTTCACAATGCTATTAAAAACCTAGCATTTCTCTTTAAATCGCACAAACACACGTGGTCCGACTCTCTGCATATGTGTGTGTGTGTGTGTGGGCCGGGTCGGACAAGTGTGAGTGAGGTGTGTTGGGGTGTCGTAACGCCTGGCGTCGCTCTACTGTTTGGATAATAGTGATATCTGTGCTCTTGGCTGTGTTAGGATGAACATGAATGTTTCAGCATATGTCTTCTTTTGAAGTGTGAACAGAACTCATCGGTTACAGAGAGACTTTTTGACCCTCAAAGCTGAACACGTACAAGATAAACTCACTCCCTCCTCTCGGGTGTAAGACGGGCAGTTTAAAATAGTCTCACCTGCGTCTCATCGCTCGGGTTTATTGGGTTTAAAGTGCGTCATGTTCTTGTGAACACACATTTACAGCAGAGTTTTGTTTTATTCTGAAGGTTATCAGGCATCATTCACTGTAACCACTGTCTCTGGGGTGATGTGTGTTGGGATGTGTGCTGTTCAAATAATTGAAATGAAATGTGTAGTACATCAGGTCCTGATGATGATGCCCCACCCCTTTCGTAACCACGGAGACAGTTGCCTCGATGCCAATCCTGAGATGCCAGTCTCTATACCAGTAGTTGATCTGTAGCGTGACATCTAGATCTAAATTTCAGTCCATTTGAAATGTTTAATTAAATCATCAGTTATTGGATTACGGGGCATTTTTAACATTCTCTCATGTTTGGCCTGACATGCAGTGAATGACTTTAACACAGAGAGGATGTAGAGGAATCTTAGATGTTTTCAGATCAAATAAACTTACCCGCAGTACTTTTAAAAATAATTCAAACTCAATTTTATTTGCTTGTAACTAGTTTATCAGCTGGTATTTCCTACTTAAACAATAAAAAATTCTTAGGGATTTATATCATTGGTGATATTTCACAATGTGTTTTAATAGTCACGTCAAGCAAAAATAAATAATCAAGTGTCCCAATGTAAGAGCCAGTGTCCTTACCTTCTGTTTTTGTGTCCTTTTAATGGGAGGAAAGAGATCGCTCCAGAGAAAATTATTGTTTCCATTGCTTTATTCCAAGTGTATGTTAATCATCCACACGATGTGACATTATTGCGGTAAATCCCCGAAAGTTTACATCCAAGAGTGCCGATCCAGTCAGAGATATGTGATGTGAGCGAATGACTCACGTGTTTAAAGGAGCCTCCCTCACTAATACTAAAATGACCAGTAGGTTTCAAAATGATACAAACGATGAAGTGGTTACTGTTATGTTATCAATACAATATCGCACGCCTGGGAAGAGCTCTTAGCCAATCAGATTTGAGAAACAGAAAGAACTGTTGTATAAAAAAAATCGTTGTTTTACCTTTTATTTATTTTTAAAGGGCGTTTGACTTTGTCTTTCCACATTCAGCTTGTAAACACTTCATCTGTATGCAGTAACTTCGTTTTTGGTCGAAAATTTTTTATTGATATTTTTGGGACATTCAGGTCCTCCTTTATCATGTGGATAAGTGTCTTGATTCAATGTTGGTGTTTTTTTTCGAGAATATATAAAAAAGAATATATAATAAAAATCTAGAAGAAAATAACTGACAACTAAAGTCACTAAAAAGTCTTTAAAGTAATTAAAGTAATTTTTCTCAGTTCTACACTCAAGTGAGTTAAGGTCTTTTGCCTTTGTAGGGCAGATTTAATGTTGAGACCATTAAACTGATATAATATGGTAGTGTTCAGTTGTGTTATAGTGCTGTCTTTGTAGTGAAAGAGATGTCATTTAGTTTCCTGTATGTTTGATAAAGAACATGAATGAATGGATTGACAGTGGATCCTCTCTTATATTCCCAAATTAAATCAGTATTATCTTGAAATATTCAAAATGTTTAACTTTAAATAAAGAACTTTGTTTATTAGCACATTTATTGTTGTTGTGCTATGAATTTTTTTTTATTAGTATTGACCACTGAAATTGAATCTATCATCAGCTCGCTGTGTGTGCGTGTGTGCACGTGTGTGCGTGTGTGTGTGTATCCCGCAGTGAGAGAGTGCTGTCACCCACGCTGATTGCTAACTTGTTAGCGCTTTCTCACTCTGACTCCTCTAAACCAAGAATAGGGTGACAGCGAGGTGTCAATCCCAGAGCCGTCGCCATGCGTTACTGTCACCGCGTCTCCATGGCGCTGGGTATCGCGGTGTAATCTGAAAAGACCTCACAGTTCTGCTGAAGGGAATCACAGCGTTTCATTCCCACATATCAAACACCGGGACTGATATCCACTGCAGTTACTGTGTTTTTACACTAGAGCGCCTGGTGTTGACATCAGTGGTGCGTTTGTTTCTATAGCACAGTTTATAATCCATAGACAGATTCAGTACGGGTAAGAAAGCATCCAGGACTGTGCAGAAGTTATTGTGAAATGCAGAACAAAAACATTTTAGTGTAAACTTTTGGGATAAATAAACATCTCTGCCATGCAAAACTCATTCTCTTAAACAATATTGATGCATTATAGTTCTTGGTTAGTATTTTTGTTTTTGCAGCGCATGCGCAGTGGTCTGCTCTCAGCGCAGATGGGTTGTATCTGTTCAATGATTTGACTGACTGCTCATGTGAATGTTTTAGTGTCAGTGTGAGCTGAGATTCGCTCTCTGCATCAGCGGCTTGATAAATAATTGGTGAGGTAAACCTACAGGAACACATTAGTCTGAGGTCTTACAGCGATAGAGAGAGAAAGACATGAGGCTGACAGGACGATGAGATGATTACTGCTGCCTCCACACTTCTTCATGAGGGGTTTGTTAGTGATCATGTGTTTCATCAAATCTGGTGTCCTTACTGAACTCCAATCCCCATGATTCTCAATACTGTCATGACAAAACTAACAGCAATTAGTTTCGCAAGGTTCTACAGAAAATACTACTATGATGTATTTAAATTAGGCCTGGGGCGGTAACCGAATTACCGCCATACCGCGGTCACGTGACCCATGCCGCGGGTCTGAGCTCCTCACCGTCATAACCGCAAAAAAAAAAAAAGTACACTTCAAACATTGGCTTGCACTTGTGTGTATATGTGGGGATGTTATACACACGTAGCTTGTTAACAACCACAGCTTGTTAACTGAACATTACCCGTTAACTGATATGATTTTTAGTATTAAATTGTCATTGAGTAGAAATACAGGTGACGTTGTCTATGACTCAGTAAAAGCAATACAAACATTTTATTTAATTTGAACGTGCAAACAGCCGCAACAGATCAACAACAGAATCAGGTTTCATACATTATTAAATTGTCACGCAACATAAAGAGCACGCGATCCGTCCGAGGATTAATATCCAAAGAGGTTAGATTGTCTCTTTTTCATCTAGCCTACCACAGTGGCCATTTCTAAAGCAGGACACATTTCAAAAAGTTTTGCTTTTGCCTCTTCTTTCTCCGTTTGTGGAAAAAAGACAGATGTTTATGGTAGGACAGACGCGGACTGGCCGGGCGCGCGCGAGACAGACGCGGACTGGCCGGGCGCGCGCGAGACAGACGCGGACTGGCCGGGCGCGCGCGAGACAGACGCGGACTGGCCGGGCGCGCGCGAGACAGACGCGGACTGGCCGGGCGCGCGCGAGACAGACGCGGACTGGCCGGGCGCGCGCGAGACAGACGCGGACTGCCCGTGCAGCTTCAAACTAAACTCAAGCACGGACACATATGCAGTACAAGTGATTTCTCATTCAAATGGTTACTTTACCAGACCGTCAGGGCAGCAATAATTTGCGTCATTTACAGGCCATTCATAAATTAAGGATAGAAAAGTTGCGAAATGTCTGTAGGCACGTGTAGACACGCACAATGCTTTAACATTTTTTTTAAACTGATAATATTAATTGTTCAAGTTGTTGAACGTTGAAATTGAAGAAATGTGGGAGGAAATAATATTCACTTTACATGTTCCTTAAGTAATTTGCACATGTTTTGTATTAAAGATAAATAAATCATGCATGTTATTTAACTGGTTGTCTTGCCAATAAACCGCAAAACCGCGGGAATTTGTTGATTACCGACCGCGGTAAGAAAAAATCAAAACCGGCCCAGCCCTAATTTAAATACTTTGAAATACACAATTCAATTACAAATGAAAATTGTGAGATTGCTTAATTGTTATAAAAATTATATTACAATGCACACAACTGATGAGGACCATTAGACAGTGTGACTTTTAGACTTTTTTAGCGCACGTGCTAATCTCGTATATTTTCATTTGTTTCCAATGGAAGTGCGGTGCTTTTAAAAAAAAAGCCAGCAGCTGGCGGGTTTTGTCCATGCTGAGCGCTGAGAGTTGAAAAATATTTAACTTTGGGTGAAACACTCAGCGCGTCAATGTCACTTCTCACTCGGCTGTCCAATCACAGTGAAGGAGGGGTGGGACAAATATCACAACAACCAACCGGCATCAATCAACGACAGATAAATGAAGCAGAAGTATCATAAAAATCAAAGCACTCAGTTGAAAAAAGCGTCCGCCTGGCTTTTTCAGCCGTGTTTAAATGCTTAAATGTGCACGCCCCCTTAGTTTTAAATGCTTATATCTTCTGTACGCAAATTTTGATCCATACCAAAATGCTTTTTTGTATAGTTGTGTTTGACACATGACAACAGTAACAATGTATCTTACAAAGTAACACGATGTAAACTTAAAATTTGGGGGTAATGGACCTGGAAAGTCCTTGAGAGGTCCTTGAATTTGAAGTTAACCAAGGTGTGGGGACCATGATTAAAGTTAAATTGAATTTCTTCTTCATGATTAAATATAAGAGATGTTATCTTGATGTTATCTACCCCACAAATATACTTACATCTCATTTATAACTTTTTCTGGTTACTCACTGTATTTAAAACATATTTCATGTGTTACCACAGTGTGATTACAGAGCGTGTGCAGATAGACGACCTCACAGATCTCCTCCTTTAAAATGAATGATGCCTTTATTTTTCCTCCAAAACACTTTTAAAATATTAAATACACTTTCATGGGTTTATATAACAGTAGAAGTGATGCTTTGTGAGTTATGCATGGTGGTCATCTGCATGTGTCTCCGTCTTTGTCTACTTGTCAGTTCGGAGGTTATCAACAGGAATTGTTATAAATAATACAGTTTTATGAGATAATAAATAAAAAACAAAAGATTTTATTTGTCTACACAAATCTAACTTACAAATTGCTTGATTAATTTCACACATAAAGGTCATTATTTAATTTCAATGTTAAAAACTTTATTAATATTATAATTACACCTCAAAGAACATAATCAAATAAAACACACATTATAACCCCATTTAAAACACACGCATGCACGCACGCACACACACACACAAAATATGAGTATTAGTAAGCAGACATACAGTAGTGTGTTTTTGATCTGTTCACCAGATCTGATGTTTGACACTTCTGCGGGACTCAGTTGTGATGTTTGAGTCTCATTCATGTTTGTGTGAGATAAGAGATCAGAAATGAGTCTGAATGAAATGTTTGCTTCAGTTCAGCTGTTGACTGTTCATTGAGATCACAATGAGATGAAAAAGTCTGAGCAAGAGAGACTCTAGAGAGCACTGGATGAGATGTCAGATTTTTTGCTGTTTCTCCTAAAAGATAATGGCTAGCACAAAATGTTGTCAATCCAACTGAATTTAATCCGATTGCAGGTTACTACAGATCAGTTTACATGCACCCTTAACATTGCAATCTGATTAAAAACATTAGTTTACATGAACATTATATAATCTGAACTAAAGGTCTGCTAAGCGCACATCCAGGGTTGCCAGATTCGTGAAGTAAAACCAGCACAATGGGCATTTAAAACTAGCCCCAAAGCATCCCAAAGACTTTACACAGCCCAAATACCAATAAATAATGAACAAAATCTTTCCATCTTTAACCCACAGAAAAAAAAACAGTTTAAAAGTTGCCCAAATCTGAGCTACACCAAAAAGCAGAGAGCTTGGCAACGCCACACTGCGCACAGCATCTCTCGTGAAGTTCACGCTTTATTTCTGGATAAATGTACAAAATCAAAGTTGAGTTGGAGAAATTGCTCTTAATAAGTTTCAGATATAGGCAAAGTAAACACACTTTTCTAAAGACACAAACTTATTTCATTGCTTTTCAATACGATTGAGCCACCAATACGATTACAAACGGATTATTTAGTTACATGTAAACATAGCAAATAAAATGATGCCTCAGATCAGGAGTTTTCTCTGTTTGTCCCAACAACTTGGGTTGTTTCTTAAACTTTGGATGTGACCTGTGGATTTCGGAGCTCTGGATAAGGACCAAACAGAATCAATGTATGGAAGTTCCCATTTCGGAAAACAGGAAGTAGGGAATTCTCGCGGCATTGTTTTATAATGAATTGCGAGCTGTTTTCCTGCTGTTTGGATGTTAGTGGAAGTGTAATGAGGATATTGTTTTGCTAATGTCATGCAAGGTCATACGTGAGTGATATCATGTGTTTATTTATAAGTAATAAAGAGGAAATATTGTTTTATTTGTAAAGCTCCTTATAAATGATGGACAGGTATGACATTATATTATATTATATTATATTATATATTATATTATTAATATACTAAAGTATATAAAATAACCACCAGACCAATGTTAGTGAGAACCATGGTTTAAGTGTAATAATTGACTTCGGTCCTTTAAATTATTGTGAAATAATGCACACACATGGTGTAACGGCACTCTTGCATCATTCATTACAATTTTGGGTGTGCTTTATTTTAGATTAATTCAACGGCCCGTCGTCCATTATTCCTTACTTAATGCACAATGAAGTAATCTGTTGACCTCATTACAGTTCCATATCCCTACGCTAAGTTAACTAAACTAAAATAACAAATTTATTTAATTCTAACAAAAAAGCATTAATTTATGTATCGTAGTGAAAGAAACAAACAAAAAAGAATAATCCACTTTGCATCGTGGCCACATTATCACCTTGGATGTGCATTTTTTTGAATAATTAATCGTCCCATCGTCATTTATTCCTCACGTACAGTATGAACTGAGGGAAAGAAACTTCTTTTTGAACTCTGATGTTTAAAAGTGAAAGTTTAACTGTGTTCATCGTGTTTGAGTGATGTCATACACCAGCATGTGTGTCAAATCAACTCAAAATTCCAGCGTTCCCCATTCCATGAGCATTTCCTCTCTCTTTCTGACACAGACACATCCTGAATGTTTCTGACAGTCACGTATCCTGAACTTTAAATTCTGCTGCAAAACCTCATTGTATCTGTCTCCGGTGAGAGAGAGAAAATCAGACGGAGGTGTTTGTGTTGTGGTATTTCTAAAAAGCAATACTGTAGGTTTATCATGGTACATTGATGGTATCTGAGGTAAAAACAGTGCTACATATAATCATCATGTAAATCATAATCCTTCTTTTAAGTATGTAGTTACTTTAAAGAGTTTCAGAGAATATCATGGTGTTGTTATTGTTACTTTACATGTCAGTTAGACAGATCAGTGAGCAGGGCTTTAGTAAACAAGGCATGATAATACCATTGCTTTTCCAAAGGGGACATTTTACAAGACTTTTTTAAGATGTAAAATAAAACATATGTGAAGTTTTAGGTCAAAAAACAGATCATTTATTATAACATGTAAAAATTGCTACTTTGTAGGTGTGGGCAAAAAGGTCCAGTTTTGGGTGTGTCCTTTAAAATGCAAATGAGCTGATGATAATGCAAACACTGATCACCATAATGGTGGTTTGTTGAAATTAAAAATTCATTTGTGCTGTCAATTATTTTCTGTCTCTCTCTCTGCACTAAATGACAGTGCCGTGGTTGGATAGCGCAGATTAAGGTGCGGTATTATTATAATAATAGGATCCCCTTCTGACATCACAAGGGGAGCCAAATTTCAATGATTGAATTTTTCACATGCTTGCAGAGAATGGTTTACCAAAACTAAGTTACTGGGTTGATCTTTTTCACATTTTCTATGTTGATAAAAGCACTGGGGGCCCAATTATAGGACTTAAACATGAAGACAGATTTTCATGATATGTCCCCTTTAAAGTAAAATATTTATGCAAGAGTATGTTGACATAAAGTAATTTACCACATCTTTACCTCAGTCTCTCATATCTGTGATTTTTACCCGTCATCTGTCTACAAGGTTCACTTTCACAGAAAACCAGCGATACATTTACTGTCAAATGTGAAGATCCAAACATCATCTAGAGCTCAAGAGTTTCCTGACTGAGCGCTTAAACATCTGTAACTGCCATCAGTAAACCAAACCACCAACGACAGACTGCTGAGAGAGAGAGAGAGAGAGAGAGAGAGAGAGAGAGAGAGAACAGCTGCAGTTTGTGTGTCTGGTTTGGTTAACCCATCATGAACATTGATCCTAACCCGCTTCAGTTTTCCAACAGTTTTCTTCTCTCTGGTTTTGGTGCAGCTGCAGGTGTGGTTTCATCTGCTTTACGTCACGTTATAAAAACACGATATGACTCTAAATATAAGTAACGGCTTCATAATTCATAGGCTTTGTGGAGTCGTTCTGGTTTTTGATGTCGAACGCAGTCGTGGCCGCGTTTGACGGGGTGAAATGAATCATCTGAACTCTTCTGTGCTGTGGTGAGACGTCAGTCGATTCAGGATGTGGGAAGAAATACTGAATTCATTTTAAGAAACAAAATATCGAAGAGAAGCTGAAAATATGTGTTTCTGAAGAGAGAAACCTGACGTAAAGATAATGGAGTTTGCAGACTGACCCAAATAAATCTGTCGTTTCATAAAATCATTTTGGTGAAAGCGTGTGAAAGGTCGGTCACGCTAGATTGTAAGCATGCAAAATGATTTCAATGCTTCTGTTTGTTAAATAACATGTTTATACTTTTATACTGTTTATATCTTTAGTTTCTGTATTATGTGTGTGTTTTGAGGAGGTCAGAGGTCATGTTTAGGGTCACATGTGAAACAGACGCTCTTTGTGCATGAGCAGGAAGAAGCTGAGCCCAGGAAATGAGTTGATTCTCCTGAGAGGTTTTGACAGATCTCCTCTCATTTGTCCTTCAGCCTGATCTCAATGCAATTCTCTGGATTTTTCTTACTACATATTTAATCTAGATTAATCGCATGATTGTCATTAATCGCAACTTAATCACACATTTTTATCTGTTCTAGATTTACCTTCATTTAACACTTTTCAAGTTTTACTATTTTTAATAAACATGGGCGTGCCGTGTACACAATTTGGATGCTTTATGCAAATGTATGTTTATTATAAGTGAAAGAGTCAGCAAAGTTAATTTAGAAAAAATCCATTTAAAGATTTTTTAAGGTATACTTTAAAAGCACTGGTAAAACGAATAGATTTAACACACAAAGTCAAAAACAATATCTGTAGGAAAAATATATGTTGAACTTTCTTCTATTGTTTGATTGACATTGCGACAGACAGCTTTAAGATCTGCTGTAAAATAATCTTACACATCAGATATTTTTCCATTTACAGTTAACCAAACATTTACTTTGGACATAACAGATTATATCTGCGTGAATTCTTGTCTAAACAGATCATTTTAAAACTGTAATTCTGTCTATGTGCACATATACTGTATCGGGGTTGCGCCCACATGTGCACGTAGTTCTGTCAGCTCTTAATAACTCTTTAAACATCAATCAGGTCCCAAACTTTATCTCTCCGAATAACTATTATAACTTTATTTTCTAATTCCTGCATGTTTTAAAACTGAAACCAAAATGTCAGACGTGCATGTGGTTGCATGCATCTTTGTATTAGATTAATCATTTAGGACGGGACACCTCTCAGAAAACATACAAAAAAATATCATTTTAGACTATTTAAAGCTCAATCTACGTAATGTAATTATTTTCATGAAACCATAATTTCGACCAAAATCGACATTTTTACTTTCTTTTGCCTCTAGCTCAAAATTAGACGTGCGCTTTTTGACTTATTTTGACAGCACGGGTCACATTTACTGTCTAATGCTACGTACATCGCATTTCTTACTCTAGATTACTCACGGGATTTAACTTTATGTCATGCAAATTTTTCGTGCGAGTTGAATATTTGGACGAAGACGCGTTTGAGGTGAAAAACGCGCGTTTTCGTGTCATTAGCTTCGCCCCACATGAGAACACGTCTGATCGCATCTTTGCATTGACTTTGTATGTAATCTAATCGCGCAAATCGTCAAACTCGCGTCTGGTGTGTGAACCCAGAGTAAGGCTGTGTCTCAATTTATCCAACAATGGGCAAGGCCAAGAGTCAAACTGAAATTGTGCGTTGCATTAATCGCACGTTAATTAAATTTGTGTTGTTCAAATTCATTTAAACTAATGCGTTATTCAACTTTTAAAGCTTCAATCAGCTTCAGTCATTCAAACGTAATTTATAGGACTCTGTATTACATCATAAACACATGAATTTTCAGAGCTTATTTCTGAGATGAATTTGTGAGGTTCATGATGTCGTCTTTTATGATAGATGAGCAGTATATATTCAGATTTACACACACACAGAGTACGTTTTTTCCTTCTTACACGAGAATGTTGCGATGTTCTTGTGACTCTGAAAGCAAGTTTCTGTAATGAGCTTTTTAATCTTCAACGCAGTCATTCACAAATCAGGTATTTCATCTCTTACTGATGTAATTTAGCTCTAAACGCTGAAAATGTGATGCACACAGGAGTGATTTAGGTGTTATGAGAGATGTTATAGTTGATTAAATGTAGAGTTGAGATTGTATGGCCCTCAGAGAAACATTAAGAGCATTTTTATGTCCTGATGTGTTTGATTTCAGTCATATCGGATATTTTTCCTTAATGACAGAAGACTAAAACAGCTCAAGTTAAAGAGGAGAGACTGTTGGGTTGTGTAGCACATTAAATTTGATTCATTTTCACCATCATCTGTGAGGTTTTAAAGACATTGTTTTGTTTGGTTTTTAAGAAGCGTGTTGTAGAAGTTAGTTATGGTTAAAGATGTTATTCAGATAATTGCATGTGAGTGCGTTTACATGCACAGAACAAGTGAATAACTATCAAAATCTGAATAGAAACCTTTTTTATGCGTTTACATGCAAATCAATAAACCGGCTATGCAGAAAACTGCGTTTAGGCTACATGGGATTTGGAAGTTTGTCAGGTCGATGTCACCGCCTTTAGTACATCAATAAAAGAAAACCGTTTTACGCGTTATGTTTACGCGTTATGTAGAGATGTTTCCTCAATAGCTCAACTTATTACTCATCAGGTATGGTTTTAACTTTCAGTTCTATCAAAAAGATTTAATAGAGAACCAAATGAGAATTTTGCTTAATATAAAGTTTAAGATTTCTTATAAAAGTTTTTACTGTGTTTTAACAATTGTCACATTTGTATCTGACTTTGTCTCCTGAAGAATTTGTGGGAAAGTTTTGTGTGCATCTGAATGAAACTGAATGAGACACACTAATCCTAAAGTACACTTGCATACTACAGTATAGTTTGGATATTTAATAAATGAGGAATAGAAAGTGACGTTGTCACTGATGATTGGGTTACACATTGATGTTTAAGGTCAAAATCAATGTTTGGAAATGCATAGCAGATTTACAATGCAGAGTTTGTATGCAAATCAGGCTGAGATTGTGAAGTTACTTGTGTGTCCTCTGATTTGCATATGAAACTTTCTGATGGCACAGACATGAGAAGTTTACTACAGGTAAAAGTGATATTTTAAACATGACATGAAACTTTGTCAAGCATTAACACAATGTGTTTTTTGGCAATGGAAATGTCAGCGGAAATATTGCTCAGATGTTGATATTGTTTAGTTTATTAAAGATCAAACTAAAGTGCCCTGACATTCGTTGTTTGTTTGATTCGTAATTTCCACTGAAACAGTAAGTTAGGGCGGGACATATTGAGTGGCTCCTCCTTCTTTTAAAATAGCCAATAGCGTTTAGTTCAGGCAGTCATAAAAATTGTGATGCATAGTGGAAGTGAGAGACTTTGTTAAGCATAATTATTTATAATGTAGATATCCTTTAATCTAAGATATGAAGAGTTTTGTTCCAAAACACAATAAATCCATTTTGACTAATTTCGTTTTTGTTTTAGCTTACGTTTCTTCCAAAGAGAAACACCACAGGTTTATTCATGCCACCAAAGTATTATTCTGTTTGTTTGTTGATCACGAAGTACAAAGTAGATGAGAAAAAACTAGGATTCTGTGTGTATTCAACGTGCCGTCATTATTGTTTACAGTGCGTGGAATGGTACGCTGTGATTGGTTAAGCGGATTTATTGCATTCTGCAGAAAAGGAGGAGTGGCGTTTATCGCGTTTTGGGAAAAAAGGGAGAAAGATGACAGAATAACATGGCAGATTTCGGATTTTGCGTAAAATTAAGAATTTACTCTTTAGGACTGACCTGATACGATACTGATTTTGTTGGTAACTCATTTTTTTTTAAATGGCGTTTATCATGTTTTGGAACCAAACTCTTCATATATTCATACAAAAAAACTTTTTAAGAGTGGACCACAGCGTTGATTACTTTACAGAGTGATTTTATCAAACTTTAATTGTCTAAATTAGTGACAAGAGATGTTGAAGTAACGTATGAATGTGTGATAAAAGACCAATACCTGCCAATCAAAGTCTATTGTACTGACAGTAAATATTGTAATGATTGGGGTGGGACATAATATTGATACGGCAATATATACCTGTCCTTTTCCGTGAAATACGAGAATTGATACGCTGGGCCCACACATTAGTATTTTAATAAATAAAATAATGTATATGATTGTTTTCAGGTTTATTTTAAGAAAGCTGGTAAACACTGAGATGTTAGCAGGTTTAAATAAAAGAGGTTGGTAAATTTTGAAATGTATTATTTATATATTTATTTATATAAGTATTATATATATATTTATATAAAACAATGTAATACACAGTTCAATGTATCAGTTTATACACCAAGAAAGGTTAAAGCTTTTTAAAAGTGTTTGCATAAAACTTTCAATTTTCTTAAAATGTAACATTTCATCTACTGAAAAACTTTTGTGCTGTTTTAGAATTGAGATTAGACTTGAAAAAAGAAAGACAACCATATCGCAGAATCACCCACGCCTGTGTTATTATTGGTATTACCCAACGAATCACATCATATTGTACCGCACCATACTGAAGTCTATCCTATCATGAGGGACCCTGTGATTCCCACCTCTAGTACTGACATGATGATTTGGGATTGATACAATCAGGATGTGAACTGATAAATGTGTGTGTGTGTGTGCAGATGTTTCTGCTTAAATCCATGTGTGTGTGTGTGTGTGTGTGTGTGTGTGTGTGTGTGTGTGTGTGTGTGTGTGTGTGTGTGTGTGTGTGTTTCCTCGTAGTTTTTCTGTTGAAAAAAAACTCCACATCTCATTTTCTGTGTCTCCAGATGTGAGTTTTTTCTGGGGGAGGTGAATTCTGGGAATGTTGGAATCTGGGTTTTAGTGGAGGAATTGCTGGGAATGATGATGGCATGTTTCCAGAGAGAGAGAGAGAGAGGGTTTGTTGCACACCTGCTAATAACAGTCAGGAGTTTTTTAAACATTAAGCACAGTTCAGATTCTGGAATGTGGACAGATAGCGGTGATGAAAATAAAGGTTGTGGTTTAATGTGAGTTTTACCATGGATAGACATTACATCAAGCAGAGCAATTGCGTTAAAATCACTCTTATGTTTTTATCTGTATATACTACAGTAAAAGTCCCTGTGACATTCTAGTCTGTAGATATGTCTCAGGTTTCATCTTTATTATAAGTACAGATATTTAATATTAACAAGATGCATCACTGGTATTGAAATGAATGGGGGAGATGGCAAGCCCCGCCTACATCCCCTGTGGGAGGGACTTTGTGCATGCGCAGTATCTGGAGTCAGTGACACGACTATAAGCATTCATCACCTGTTATATAACAATAGAAAAGTAAGATCACATCTCTTATCAGCAGGACACATGATTCATGCACAGCACAAACTACAGTATGAGTTCCTCTAAGGTGAATACTGATTGTTCGTTCACATCACTCACAAATGCTCATAGCGACGCTTGACTTAGAAAATCTCACACATATATTACCTTCTGTCTGGTTATACAGTATATTTCATTAGCCAAACATTAGTTGATATTGTAGAGATATAGACTTTGTGCATTAATGCAGAATTGCTTTGTGGCCGCAGGTGTTCATGGATTTGCAATACTCCAAACCAAACTCAACGGATGAGATTGTAGATCAGAGCTATCCATCTTATAATCCTCATCTTGTTCTCATCTCTCTCAGTGTTGATGTGAAATCTTCTGAGCACTCATGAGAAATTGAGCTTCTCACAACCTGATCTCGTGAATTTCCTTGGGATAGTCACAGAATTTTTTGCTCATTTTTCCTTTTCTTACCATTGTCGCTTTGGTTTAGGGTTAGATTTACATAAAATGACATCCTTACCCAAACCCAACTCTAACCCCAACGACAGGCGACAATTGTTTCAGAATTTTTATTTATAAACCAATACTTAAAGTGACATCCTAACCCAAACACCAAATCTAACCCTAAACCAAAGCGAAAATGATTTGAAAATAGGAAAAAGCGGTTGAGTAATCAGAGAATGCTCAGATCATCAGCACCAACAGGTGCATCAATTACCAATATACACACAAAAAATAGCACACAAAGAAGAAAAGCAACCAAATAATAAGGAAAAAATAAAATAAATAAAAATGAAAAATAAATAAAAAGTAAATAAAAAACAAATCAAATAAATACCCACAGGAATGGGGTTCACCTGTGATGTTTTTAACTAATCCTTCTGGTGTTGCACAGTATGCACTGATGATGGCTTAGGCCGAAACGCGTCTGTGTGGACATGTGTTGAATAAATCGTTGAAACTATTCTTTGAGAGTACGGTTTTTCATTTACGGCAGACCTACAATCCAATCAGAGCCAGCGATGCTGCAGTAGGCTAAATTATTTACGACAGTGGTAATGGACAATTCCGCATCCAACCTGTAGGGGGAGCAAAGAGCAAAAACTCTTTAGTGTTGCTTTAATGTTCACTATGTCAGAATGTATCCGGTAAATGCGTTTCCATCTCCCATTATTCACATTAATTCTTTATCACATAAATCAAAAACCACCTCAGGCAAGCGTAAAAACTTTTTGCGAATGAAACTGCATTGTGTAACTTTTATAAGGATCTCTTGACAAATATGCAATAAAGTCTACATAACTATATTATCAGTGGTCTATAAAGACCTTACATAATAAACCTTATTGTTTTTAATACTTTAGAATGAGCCGTTTTTAACTCCTTATATGGAAGTTGCTGTGATGTTTCTACAGTAGTCTAAACGGACAAACTGATCTTCAGAGCACGTTTTGTCCCCTTGTTGTCTCAAACAATGACATGTTTGTCCTGTGGCAGCTACCGTAGCTTCTCATTGCGTTTCAAAATTGAGGTTGATTGCAATTCGCAATCTGGCTGCTAGATGCCGCTAAAATACACATTAAACCTTAAAGGGATTTTTATTGTAAAACATAACCGAAATGTGGTGTTCCCATCACTCGTTTCTTATGCGATACTTTAAAACGCACATAAAATCAGTGTGATTGAAACGCAGCTAATGACTGAGATAAATAATATAATGTATTAGTGTGAAATGAGTGTGTATTGCCTGTGTTGTGTCTGTGTTTGTTAGAGTTTGTCTTGACGTCTGTGTTTGTGACAGCTCGGTTATTTGGCTCAGGTGAGATCTGCTGGTCGTGGATCAGAGCAGAGGGTTATGGGTCGTCTGATGAACTGACATGTGAGAGTCTGGCTGACAACATAGAGCACAGGTCTGGGTTAATGAACTCACTGTGTGCGTGTGTGTGTGTGTGTGTGTGTGTGTGTGTTTGTGTGTGTGTGTGTGTGTGTGTGTGTGTGTTTGAGACAGGTGGCTGTAACCCTCACCTGTCATAGAGCTCCTGTGTGTAGAGTCCAATATTGCAAGTAACTTGATGGAGTTATGAAAAATAGATTTCTTGTTTTCATGGAGCAGTAGAGATTAATGTAACTCCTCTGTCACTTTACTATAGTATTTGGTAAAAGCTGATTACAATGGAAGGTCTCTCTCTCTCTCTCTCTCTTATTGTCACATGTGCTTTATTCTTTCATTCAGTCTCATGCTTGACTCTTTTATCTCTCATTTGTGTGGAGAGACGGTGCACACAGAGTGACAGATGAAAGAGAGATAGACAGGAGCTGGAGAGTGAGACAGGCTCTGTTTGTCTCTGACAGAACACCTAACGCTATTAATGTGAGTCTGTTTTGTGTCAGAGCGCTTTAATTTCATCTGTGTAAGACACACACACACACACACACACACACACGCAGACACACACACATAGACACACAAATCTGTCACTGTAACTTCATTAGATACTGACGAGGGCCTGGAGCTGGAGTACACACACACACACACACACACATTACACAATGCCTCTTACACACACTTGCAACAATACAGTAATAGTATATGAAACATGACAGAATATTAAAGTTAAATATAAATATTTAGATTAAAACTGCATTCTGTGGTGAACACGGGTCAATATTTACTCTGAGTTATAATATCAGTGGATTATTTTATTGGTTTATTATAAGGTCAATAATGGATGAATTGCTGTTTGTTTAAGGCCTTAAAGAATTACTGAATAACAAACACTGCAGGATTCATCCATTGGCTTGTGTTGGAAGTGATGTTAGCATACTGCACACTATTCATTATGTAGTGTATACTACAGACACACTTGTATGTGAAGCAGTGTGCAGTGACAAATGTTTTAATGGTGGTATTGTTGCATGACCATATGTTGCAATTTATAACAAAAAACTTTAGAAATATTTTGACAAATAATACCGACAGATTTAGTAACACATCAGGATATTTTACATGCTGTGGTAAGATTGAGAATAATAGAGAATTGTGGTGATCAGTTTAGCTCTGGATTATTGATGATGATGTTTTTTATTCAGTGCCTGTCTGTCTGAACTGAGAGCATGAGAGACAGACAGACAGCTTTAGTCTTGTTGTTGTTGCACACAGCTAAGCTATCTGTCATGCTAATGAAGCACATTAAACTGAAACTAAAACTGCCTAGAGAAACATTACGGCTCCGGTTTTACTTTTTATAGCTCATGAGACTTAAAACAGTTCTCGTTGTTTCTTTTAAAGTTTTAGTTAAAACACAAAAGACACACACATGTTGTTGACATACAGTGCGATTATACAGTTATATTATACATGTGTAAAGTTGACTGGTTGCTCTTTGAGAGAGTTTGATATGTTTGAGTTCATATAAGAAAGGTTTTGAATCTCTTAAACAGATGTGAGCACAGTTTGAGATCTCTTCTGAAATGTTATAGTAACGATTATTTTCATAATCGAGTAATCGGCCGATTATTTTTTCGATTAATCGACTAATCGAATAAAACCATAAATATTACTTAATTCGATTTTTCACTTATTATAGCTTAGTAAGGCAATAAATTAGGGTATTTACGTGTAGAAGGTTACTTTTAAAAGTTCAACACACTACTACAGAGTTTTTCAAATATAATCTTTTTGATTTTAATATTTTAAGCCTAAAATAAAAAAAGTTTGTGCAGCTTTTAAATAGGACAACATCATGTCAAAATATAAATAAACTAGTGCTGGCAAAGATTAATCGCAATTAATCGCATACAAAATAAAAGTGCATTTTTGCCTAATATATGTGTCTGTAGTGTGTGTAAATATTATGTATTTTATTGTTAATATATAATATAGAATATATAAAAATAAATATATATACACATGTAAATGTTTCTTAAATACATACATTTATTTATGTAATGTTTATTTGACAGGGACAAATGCATAAAACATTGCTTTATAAAAAAATACAAAGTAGATGCCATGCATACAGGTTTATAGCCAAGACTAATTTGCAAAACATGAATGTGTGTGTATTTACATAATAATTACAAACAGCATACACTCATAAGTTATGCAAAAAAATCACTTTTATTTTGTATGCGATTAATCGCGATTAATCTTTGCCCAGCACTAAAATAAACAAAACGTATTGGCCCTTATTTATCATTCTTGCGTAGAAACGGGCGTATATGTTGGCGTACGATTATGCTTACACTCCTCTCACCGCCTGATTTATGAAGCTGTGCGTACCTCTGAAATTCAGGTGTAAGCAATATCTGCCCTTCATAAATGCGGCGGCTGAAAACGATCGTCATTAGAATAACAAGCCCATATAAATTCAAGTCTCCACCTCCCCCACGCCCTCATTTTACGACATTGACACATGGAAGACGGCAAAGACGAGAAACCAGGGAAGTGGAAAGAAACAAAATTGTTTTATTTGGGAGTTTAAAGAGCGGGATTAAAAACACATTAATAATTGCATGACATTTTGTAATATTTGTATTATTATTTTTATTATTAATGACGCTTAATTGATATTTAGAAGAATAATTATTTATTATTATTATTATTTACTGTTGCCTACATCTAAATTATATGTCTGCTTAATGGTTCGGTTAAGTTTTTTTTAAATAATATTTTAAAATGATGTAGTAACTTTTATAGTGTGTTTTTCTGTATTTACATTGTTTGTTAGCTAAGATCCAGTTTGATACGGAGCTCCGGATATAATTCAAATTAACAATTTGTTTCCACGACATCCACATGTTTTACTAGACTAATTCATAATTTGAAGTAATAATAATTGTAATAGTAATGAAGAAATATTATGATAATTAATTCCAAGGAACAAACTGTTGAATATTGGGAACGAATTTTATATTTATGGCCATACTTTAAACTAAATAAGAAAAAGAAGTGTTCATAATGTAGCATAAAAGATAATTCGTGGCC